>NC_136932.1:35189848-35689266 GCF_949752795.1 Hyperoodon ampullatus | reverse complement strand
ACCAAAGCTCACAGGAAGGCACTCCACCTTCACATGAGCCCTTGTGTTCCAGGTTCATTAAAATCGGAGACAAAGAGTGTGAGTACAATCCCAAGTTCCGGCTCATCCTTCACACCAAGCTGGCCAATCCTCACTACCAACCCGAGCTGCAGGCTCAGGCCACCCTGATCAACTTCACCGTGACCAGGGACGGCCTGGAGGACCAGCTGCTGGCCGCTGTGGTCAGCATGGAGAGGCCAGACCTGGAGAAGCTGAAGGTGCGTCAAGTACCCAGCAAGGAAGGGAAGAAGGAGATGCCCTGCCACCAGACCTTGCCGTGTGCCCCACTCTGGGATAGGTGGGGCTGTTCCTCCAGAAGCTGAGCAGTGTGGTTTTGCTAGAGCTCGGAGGAGCGCCAGCACCATCCAGCCACCTGGAATACCCTGCTGGGAAACAGAGGATAGAGCAGGCTGAAGAACAGGAGGCAGGAGGCAGCTGGGAGAACCCACACTCCTGTCCAAGAGCAGGGCTGGCACAGGCTGTACAGGAACACGTTTGGGCCTCTCACCACATGTGCTCCATGTCTGTGTCCAGAACTAAGTGGGGTTCAGTCCTGCAAGGGCAGTAGAAATGGATTCAGCCACTTTAGGGTAGCGTCTTAGTCATCTTGGGCTGCCATCACAAAATACCATAGACTATGTGGCTTGAACAGCAGACATTTATTTTCTCACAGTCTGGAAGCTGGAAGTCTGAGTTACGGGTCCAGTTTCTGGTGAGACCTCTCTTCCTGGCTTGTAGGTGGCCACCGTCTCACCATGTACTCATAGACCTCTTCCTTGTGTGTGCAGAGAGAGCAAGCTCTCTGATGTCTCTGCTTATAAGGGCACTAATCCCACCATGAGGACCCCATCCTCATGACCTCATTTAACCTTAATTACCTCCACCTCCAATACAGTCACATGGGGGAGGGGGGAGTTAGGGCTTCAACATATGAACTTGGGGGGGCACACTTTTGTCCATAGCAAATAGTATCCTTTTTCCCCTCTCCTTAGACATGATTAGATTATAAGAGCAAGGGGATGTTAGAGTGCCAGGGGGCTAATTTAAATTGGGAAGGTCAGAAAAATATTCTGTGAGGAGGTGGCATGAGCCTTTGGCTCAGAGCACCCACAGCAGAGAGAAGAGTGAATTCTGGTTATAAAGCAAGATGGAGGCATGTGTTTTTAAGAAACAGAAGATAGGCCAGGGTGACTGTGGCTGGGGCCTCCAACAAGAAGTGTTCTTTCCATGGATCCAAAGGCAATAATCCCAGGCTGTACAAGAGCAGAGAAACCGCAGCTGCCTGAGGTTACATGTGCGCCCACCCACAGTAAGAGAGTGCCCAGTGCTTTAGGACGTAGAACCTAACAATCAAAAAGGGAGAGGAGGTAAGATCTGCCTGGATACCAATGCTCCACTCCAACCTTAAGGAGGGTTCCTGTGATTATCTTGTCGAAACTGTATAAAACCATTTCTAGTTGTTGTTTTTTTTTTAAGGTCATCTATAGGAGAGCTCTTCCCTTGGGGGCCAGCAAAGTGGTGATAGACAGGACCTTCCAGAGAAGTAAAACTTGACCCCACCCTCTAACTATTCCCAGAAATAACTTCCATTTAGTGACTAGACTGTGTCCCAGCATTGTGCTAAGCCTTGCACAGCACTCCTACGAGTAGGGCCAGGGCTAACCCAGCTGAGGTTATGACATGTTAAGAGGTAACTCAGCCCAAGGTCACATGACTAGTAACTGGTACAGTTGGGGTTCAGGTCACCTGCTGATTTTGTCTGCTTGTGGTCCCGAGCACTCTGCTATCCTGCTTCCAGTTTGCTAAGGGAAGGGATTCTGGCCCATAATCCTTTATCTATTCAGACCTACCCCGAGAACAGGATGCTCTGGGCTTCTACACCTGACTTTCCCTTATGTGATATTTGCAGTCAGATCTCACGAAGCAGCAGAATGGGTTCAAAATCACCCTCAAAACATTAGAAGACAACCTGCTTTCTCGCCTCTCCTCGGCCTCCGGGAACTTCCTGGGAGAAACGGCCTTGGTGGAGAACCTTGAGATCACCAAGCAGACTGCTGTGGAAGTTGAGAAAAAGGTAAGACCTGGCAACCTAGGCTGGCGGACAGAGGCCCTCCTCCTACTCCCTGAGTCCTACTTCTAGGGGAAAAAAAGAGTAACAGGTGGCTCTTCCATCTTCCTGAGTTTCTCCTAGAAAGTCAAGCTAGGCAGGATTCCTGAAATGACTACCTCACATCCTGCGTTCCGGAGCGCCCCCATCTCCTGGGAAATGCTCTTGACAGCTCTACCCCGCAAACGTTTGACGAGTACTTACGTCTGCGCAGGGCCTCGTGTTCTGTGCAGGAAATAGTCGTTCAAACTGAATACCTCAGTGAGTCCATGGAATTGTCCTGAAGCTAAGGAATCACACTGTTTTACAAGTTGGCTGGTTCAGGCATGATTGCACCCCGAGAAAACTCACAGCCTGCCAAAAGCTCACAAGTCTGATTTTAATGGGAAAACTTCAGTGACGTCCAGGGAAACTCAGCTCTCAAAAAAAAAAAAAAAACAACCGGTATCATCCTGCAAAACTACTTAGCATATAGCTTCCTTCCTTTGTTTCACAACGTTTCGGAGACTTTTATTCCCCCTTGCGGGAATAAAAGTCTGCCCTTCCCCAGCAGACTGCTGACCCTACAGGGGCCCTTTCACATTCTCAGTCCTGCTCTTGGACCAGAAGAGGAATTAAGTTCCTGGTTCTGAGCAGGATAAGCATGTCTGTAACAGTGCCCAGGAATGATGCACCTTTGAAGGAATACCTTTATTGTCAGTTTATTGGGATTTCTCCAAATATGAGAAATAAGACTTTGTTCGAGGTAGGGAGAAGTTAGGAAAAATGAAAAGCAATGATGGACAGGGCAGATAAACCAGGTCCTACTCACTCTGAGATAATAGACAACTACGGCCGGAATGAGAGACTGAAAGGAGGAAGGTCCAGCCTCGCCTTGTCTCCTCAGTCGCTGTGTGACCACCAAGTTTTACTGCTGGTTCTCTACGGCCTCCATGTCTCTAGAGAGGGGCATGCAGAGTTTGTAAAACAATTATGGTAGAAGTTCCACTGCCCTGGGCAGGAGAGATGGGGGAACAGAGCCCAACTCACACAGAGGGAGAAGGTCAGAGATGGAATTGACCATGTTGGTCTCTTCTCCCTACCTCCTTCTCTCTTTCTTTATCCTTTTCTTTAAAGTCAGTGAACAATTATTGAGCACCTGCTGTGTGCCAGGCTTTTTGTGTGCAGCCTTTTATTCTTTTGTTGTTTCTTTTCTTTTTGTCTTCTTTCTCTTTCTCATTCATTCATCCAATCAATACTTGGTTGGAAGCTGTTATATTCCAAATTCCATGGCAGAAGGTGGGGGTACCACAAGGAAGCCAAGAATCCCAGGCTTCCAGGACCTGGTTCTCTCAGGGAGAAGGACAGGCAGTTACCAAACTGTGATGAGGGCTGTGGGAGAGGAAGCATGGGGAGTCATGAACACACAGAGGAAGAGCACCCAGCCCATGTTGGGTTAGCGGTAGAAGGATGCTTCCCTGTAGTATGAGTGGAACATTGAGAGAGTGTAGAGGGGATGGAAGTAGTCACTGGAGATGAGGCATGAAAGGGAGGCTGGCTCCATCACAAAGGATTTTGTAGACCATGCTAAGAAGTGGGGGCTGTAGATGGGAGTTAGGGTTCCTAAAAGAGGTTTTTTTTTTCCCTCTTTAGACAAGAGAGTAACATGATCAGACCTGTGCTTTAGGAAGATCACTCCAGCTCCAATCCAGAGGAGAGCTTGGGGAAGCAGGAGGCAGGAGGGGGTACAGTAATTCAGATTAGAAGTGATGGCATTCTGAAGTAAGGTTGGCAGTGATGGTACAAAGAAGTGGGCAAATTCGAGAGCTATGGGCCACTTCAAGGAGATAGAATTGGAAAACTTGTTAACTGATTGGATATGATTATATATGGATAAAAGTATTGTCGAGGAAATGTCTCAGTTCCAGGAATAAACATCTAGATAGGTATTGGTGCCAATACCTGAGAGAAGAGAGCATGAGTGGATTTGGGGGTGAGAAGAAATGATGATTTTAGTTTATGTCATGTTGAGTTTGAAATGCCTCTGGGCCATGCACATGGGGACATCCCGTGGGTTTTGGGATATATGATCTTGGCTGGTGATAGAGTGTTGAGACTTTTTAGCGAGTAGTTGCTTGTTGAAACTGTAGGAGTGGATGAAGTCACCTGGGAGGCGTGTGTGAAGTGATAAGACTGGGAGTAGAACACTGAAGTATATTAATACATTTCAGGACAAGTTCAGAAGATGGAAAGCACGGACTAGAGCGGAGATGGGAGGAAAAGCAGGTAAATAAGGCAGTATGAAAGGAAGCGTTTCAGGAAGGGATGTCAATGGTGTCAAATGGTGCTGAGAACGCAAAGAAGATACAGCTGAGATGTATCCACTGAATTTTGCAAAAAAGAGTTATCAGTAATCTTGAGGAGAATGGTTTCCATGAAGTAGCAGAAGCCAGAGTGCCTTAGAATGAGAGTAAATAGGAGTTGAGAAAGGGGAACTGAGTATAGACAACTCTTTAAAGAAGCCAGACTATAAAATGGTAGAAAGAAAAAGGATTGTAACTTAAGGAGGACATAGCATCCTTGGAGGATTTTTCTCCAAGATGGCAGAGACTGAGCTTACTAAGATCCTAGCTGGACATTGGAGGATGCATGGATTGTAAAGGAAAAGGAGCCATTGAGAAGAAGAGTTGAATGTACAGAAATGAGAAGTAATGATTAGTACAATGGGGTACATAAGAAATCAGGGGAAATGTCATTCAGGTCACTGAGGAAGGGCTTATCTTTAGAAATATGGAGAGTTAATTCCAATATAATGGGGGAGAGGGGGCAAACATGAATCTACAAATGGTCCATAGGTCAATGTGAGCAATGGGGTTGGGCGGTCAGAAAATTAAGGGAGTGGGAGGGAAGGCAGAATTAAGGATGGTCCCTATATAATACATCTGTGAAAGCATGAGTTATAGTCATGGTCATCTGCTTAGAATGAGGGGATGGTGGTGAGGTAGGGTGCTTGGGGAAAGGAGTGAAGGTTCACAATAGTTGCTGTGGGAGATGGGAATGAAAGTTGACTAAGGACATAGATTAATGCACAGCATTAAGGACCCAGGTGAGCATGAATAGTATGAATCTGTGGTAACACAATCTGAGCAATTATGTGATTTTTATTCCATTCCACTCCATCCTGAGAATCTTTGTCTTTTAACTACTGAATTTGACCAATTTACATTTACTAACATTACTGATATAGTTGGATTTCTTTCTGCTATCTTAATTTTGTACTTTCTTTTAACCATGCTTTTTGTTTATTTTTTCTCCTTTCTTGATTTTTCTTTATCATCCTCTTTTATCCTTTGCTGATTTTAAAGTTATTTACTCTATTTTGTTAATTAACCTTGTTTCATTTATATATGAGAAATATATTTCATTTTATATGTGACTTAACAATATATGTATTGACTTAACAAAGTCTAAAATTAAGCACTGTATCTAGCCTCTTCCAAAACAATATTAGGACGTTAGAATACTTGGTCATTTTTTCCATCTTCTGCTACTGTTTCATAACACTTTAGTTCCATCTTGCTTATCTACTACTTCCAAACTGATCATGTTTTTTATAGTCTTTGTTATTTTTTTATAATATATATATTTTGGGCTGCACCACACAGCATGTGGGATCTTAGTTCCCTGACCAGGGATCCAACCTGTGCCCCCTGTAGTAGAAGCATGGAGTCTTAACCCTGGACCACGAGGGAAGTCCCCAGTAGGCTTTGTTATTTAGATTGACTGTATATTTAAGGAATTCTTGCATCTCATTTATTCCTTTTGGATTCAGTTTTCTTCTGATTGAAACAAATAATTACTTCTTCAGCAGCCTGTGGATAGTAAGCTGTCTTTGACATTGACTGCTTCTTCAAAGTAAAACCTCTGGTCTTTAATCAATTTTGGAAAATTCTTAACTATTATAGCTCAAATATTGCCTCTCCCTCTCTATTCTGTACTCATTTCTGTTAGACATATTTTTTTCTTTTTTTTTTAGATGTATTTTAAATCTTTTCATTTTATCTGCCAAGTCTCAACCTCTTTTACATATTTTCCATCTTTATTTCTCTCTGAGCTGCTTGTGTAACAATTTCCTCAGAATTTATCTTTTAGTTTGCTTATTCTCTTTCAACTCAAGTCCATTATTTAACCAGTCACTGAGTTTTCCATTTTAATAACTGTATTCTTGTTTTTAGAAGTTCTAGTTAGTTCTTTTTCAGATAATGTCTGTTCTTTTTTTATAATGTCCTGATTTTATGCTTTCTTTTATCTCTACTGCTTTTAAACACAATTAGCTAATGGTAGGTAGTTCAATCATCTTCAGCTCTTGGGATGCTAATCTTTCTGGGATTTTTTTTCGGGGGGGAGGTAGGGGGTCTTCTAATTGTCCCCTTTGGTAACACTTCCTCCTGAAGTTTGTAATTGTTTATTGAGAGCTCATGTTCAGTAGGGATCATTGTTTTTTCCTGCAGGACTCTCATGAATTATCAGTAGTTTCACTCTATGCTGGAGCATAAGACAGGTCATACTGAGGTTGTACTTAATAACATGTTCTTACAGAATCCCTCTTTGATGCTTAGGTCTCTTTTCTCATTTTTACCTCTGATAAATTTTCTGAAAATAGACCTCCATTGAAAGAGATCTTCTTTGTGAATTTACATATTAACTCATAAAAATTAAGAAAACAGAAAATTAGATCGTGCTGCTTTTACTGGATTCCATTGCCTAGAATTCTGGCTTATTTTTCAAGTTGTGTGTGTGTGTGTGTATCTCCCACATGTCCCCACTGGAGGGGCTGACACTTTCACCTTGTGAGGGACTAGGAGTGTGTCATCTCTTCCTCACTCAAGCTCAGTTAAGGAAAACCATGGCAGCTTTCTACCCTCTAGCTGCTCCCCCCATCCCAGTCCACCCACCGCACACACAGACACAATGTGCTTACACAGAGAGGCCACGCTGATTCTCAGGTAGCCCTGGTTGGTTTGAACAATGGACCACTATTGATTTTTCTAACAGGTGCAGGAGGCCAAGGTGACAGAGGTGAAAATCAACGAGGCCCGGGAACACTATCGGCCGGCAGCTGCCCGGGCCTCTCTGCTCTACTTCGTCATGAATGACCTCGGCAAGATCCACCCAATGTACCAATTTTCTCTCAAGGTGACTTACACCTGGAATTTTCTGAATAGTCATAATTCAGCAGTGTAATACAGCCAGTGCAGCTCTCCATGAGGGCTTATCTATGTGTTTCATTAGCTGTGGCAGCTATTTAAGATCAAATCCAAGAGAGCAACTACATTGCCTTACAGTCCTCGTCTCTTTAATTGGGTCTTTCATGACTCATTGGTTATTTGGCTAGAACAGCAAGAGAGACCACAGCAGGTCTTGGCCTCACTCACTAAGTACATATATTACAGCAGGAACTATGCTTACTGAAAGTGTGGAAGAGGATACCAAGAAACATGAGAAGTGACCCCTGCCCCAAAGAGCTTAAAATCTAATCGGGATGATCAAATGTGCATGTCATTTTTATCAGTTAAAACCAAAGCAGGCCATGATAATAGTCCAACTTTAAATTACTTTCCTTATTACCCTAATATCCTCAAAGCTACTGCTTTATGGTTGCTGAAATATTTCTAAAACCAAAGACGTTAGCAAATTGTAAGTGCTGACTAAGCTTATCTTACTCATGAAAAAAATAAAGACCTATAAATTTTAATTACATCTCTGAAAGTATATCTTTCTCCCCTAAGGCATTCACCAAAAGACCACAATTGAAGAGGGCTTAGGGGGTGGTGGAGCATTTCTGAACAACTTCTCTGGTTTAACCCAACAAACAGAGAGGACACACACACACACACATTCAGAGCACACACCTCATTCTGTGAAGCTCAGCTGGCATATGGAGGCCAGGGTGTGGGGATGAGGTGAGGGCCTCCACTACCTGGAACTCATTCAGTTGGAGATGGCATTCCATCCTGTCCCAATCCCCTTCCCTCAACTCAGAGTCTCTGCAGATTAAGTGAACTGTGTTTGTAATATTTTATGTTTATAAACGAAATCCAATATTGGCATTATATTCAGGTCAAAGCCCCATATGAAAGAATTATAAAAGATTTTAAAACAGTATAAAAGTTAGCATGATAAGCCTAATAACTATGGGATCACTTCCATAGTTCTGAGAGTAGTTGAAATCTACCTCAGTGACTCTTTCTGAAAAAAGGAGATTAGATGAAGCACATGAAAATATGTGTTCAAAACAAACAAAACAAAACAAAAAACAAACCAAAAAACCCAAGAAGACTGGAAATCTGCATAGCCAAAAATTGAAAAGACCCAATTATATCTTGATTTTTATTTTCTGTAATGATTCATTCTATTCATATCACATTCAAAATGCAGCATTCCTAATATTAATTTTTTATAAATAGTCTATATCTAAGTTTAAAACAATGGAAAATTGATTCATAGATTTTTATTTCATATTATACCCATAATGTATAGTTCAGAAGATGTAACCAAAGCAGGCTCTGCTCCCACCATTGCAGCAAGAGTCCATAAGAAAAAAGCACATGTAAGTGGACTCACCAAACGATGCAGAATTACTGGAAAGAAAAACAAGGAACACCCGATGTTCTGATCATTACCAAAAGGAAAAGTAATTAATTGAAAATATTTTGAGTGCCTGTTATGTACAAGGGTCTCTTCTAGACAGCAAAGTTGTACATGATATTGATTCTACCATCGGGAATTTTATAATCTAGATGCAGGGATCCCCAACCCCCTGGTCTGCGGCCTGTTAGGAACCAGGCCGCACAGCAGGAGGTGAACGGCAGGCGAGCAAGCAAAGCTTCATCTGCCGCTCCCCATCGCTCGCATTACCGCCTGAACCACCCCCCACCCCACCACCCCCCATCTGGGGAAAATCTGTCTTCCACGAAACCGTGCCAAAAGTGTTGGGGACGGCTGATCTAGAAGATAGAATCATCCATCCTAACTGGTTATCATTGACTGTGTTTACTTTCCAACAGAACTTACTGGATTTAATTTAATTATTTTGGCCACTGGACATTTGTTTTTCACTGACCAAAACTGTTGGCTCTTCTCTATATGCCCCATAGCTTTGCCCACTTTGTGACAACGTAATAATTTATATGAGCAAATTAAGACGAGCTTAGCAAACTAAGACAAGAGTTTTCTTGTTGCCACTGTACCTTCTTGGCAGATTATGCTGGGGAAACATTTCTGTGGCTGGCAAATCGTAATACTCATCACAGGTAGTACTACTAGCTACGTACACAGAGCTGTGTAAATTACCAGTGTCCTACCTCCTGTCCCCAGGCCTTCAACATCGTCTTCCAGAAGGCTGTGGAGAAGGCTGCTCCTGCTGAGAGCCTCAAGGAACGGGTGGCCAATCTAATAGACAGCATCACCTTCTCTATGTACCAGTACACCACCCGTGGGCTCTTTGAGCGTGATAAGCTGACCTACCTTTCCCAGCTCACCTTTCAGGTAAAAGTGGATTGAAGAAATTTCCAGAAAACAGGTCACTGTATATGCCCAACCAGCAGGTGTAAAGAAACTTTCTTCTCTTAACATCAGTTTCCATTGTCTGTGAAGACTTTTGCGCTCTAAGCAGAGGCATCAGATAAGAAGGTCCAATATGGTGCACACATGCTGCCCCCACCATTGTCCCACTCATGGCAGACATGCTTAATCAACCATTTTACTTTTTCTTGGTGATCCTGGATGATCTAAGATCCTCCTCAACAGAGCCCTCCAGCAGCCACTACCAATCAGTCCCAACTAGCACTGAGGATGAAACTGAATGGCCATACTAATCCTAGATACTTTTTGAGATGCAGTAAGAACTTTGGTAGAATATCCCTAATTATTTATTTACCTGTAAGGTTGCAAGTTTAATGTCCAAACCTTCCCCCAGAATAAGAAATTGCAAATGTCCTTCTATAGCCATAGCAGCCTTGGCCTTAAAAAACTCCTTAAGAACGCTGCTTCTCAAGGGCTTGGGAGCATCAGGGCTTCCAGTGTTAATAAGAAACCCTTGCCTTCTGCTTATTCTCAACATCAAAAAACCATGGAAATTTATTTCCTTGCATCTATCTCTCTAATCATTTAGGATTGGGATCTTTTTTTCATATATAAATTAGAAGCACAGACCAGATTACCCTGTAGGTCTCTTCCAATCCTAAAAGTCAGATATTCCATAATCACTCCTGCGCTGACTCTGTTTGCACGTTCCGAAGCCTAAATTCACGGGGGAATGTTAGCGTGGCTTATCCCTCTCACCCTCTGTGTTCCCCTCTCCAGCCCAGATGACAGCTTGGCCATCACAGAAGGAACTTGAGCCCCAGCACAGACAAATTTCCCTCCTGCCACTCATTTACCCCAAACCCTAAGGAGCTTCCACCCCCAGCTCTCACTCCACTCCCCTCATAAATATTTCAACCTCGTTTTACAAGGGCTTCTTCACCTCACCTGCTATTTCTAGCCTGTTTTCTCCTCAAAAGACTTTTCCTCAAACTAACCAAATTATTTTTTCTTCGTGAGTATTCCCATCTGTAAGTTTTCAGCGGAGAATGCCATCTGAAAGGGGCAGAACAGTTTCCTGAGCGCCTCTCAGCGTGAATTTTTAGTTCTAACCCAGCCGAGTGCTTTGCACCACCTGCCCAACGCACTGCACTGATTCCCTCCCAAGCCTCTGCACTTTCCACTGCCCCCGCCCCACGGAAATCCTGCCTAAATCTTCCCATCGCGTAGCATCTCTAAAACCCAATTCAGGACCACTTAGAGAAAGTTTAGCCAAATTCATCCCCCACCCCTGCTTGCTGGCCACTGCCCCAGTCTGGAACACCATTAGCAGTATTGATTCACATGTGCACTTCTATTTTGCATATGTTCATCCGTTACTCTGACAGTCTCCTCAAGTCATGTCACTTGCATGTGTCATCTTCTCTGTGAGACTGTAGGAAGGTACTTCATGGCATTTATGATTGATCCATGAAGTCCTTGCTTAACAAGATACAGTTATTCACTGTGTGCATTTGACTCATGCTGATATTTGGGGTGAAGTCAGTTGCACCCAGAGGTGATTTGCACAGATATACACTTTCTCCCACTTCATCCTCTTTCAACAAGCAAAATTGACAGGCAGGCTCTAGCGTTAGAAGTGGCACTAGTTACACTGAGTGACAACCCCAGAGGTCTCTGGGACCCGTGACTGCCGCCAGCTAAAGAAATGCAGCACTGTCCTCCCACATTGCAGATTCTCCTCCTGAACCAGGAAGTCAGTGCAGCAGAGTTGGACTTCCTGCTTCGATCTCCAGTGCAGACAGGTGTCACCAGTCCCGTGGAGTTCCTCTCCCATCAGGCCTGGGGTGGCATCAAGGTCAGTACCAGCCCCCAGGGAGAAAGTCACGTTCTCCTCTCCTGGAGTGTTTTCCTGACACTTGTCCCCAGGAAGCCTGCAGGGGTGTGTTTGGGGGCTCACCATGAGCTGTGTTAAACATTGGTGTGTCTGTCCCTTTGTCTGCACCCCGTGGCAGCACTCCCCCTCCCCAGGCCTACGGGGAAGGCTTTGCAGAGAAGGAGCAGGTGCGTGTGCTTGTGCTTGTGCGTGGGCTCTGCCTCCAGGATGTTAGGGAACAGAAGGACCCTGTGAGTGTTTCTGACTCAGCGGAGCTGCCTTCCACCTGCCAGCGCTCAGGGCCGGAACGCGGGCTCCTCTGTGAGGCCGGGGCTGGGGTGGAGATGCTGCACAAGCGTTTCCATGCAGTGGACAGATGCCAGGCCTCTGCCAGCCGTCCATCTCCCCGTGGGTCCTGATGGCCTCAAAGCAAGGAACACGTTCCAGCCTGGGGTTCTCAGTGGTTAATAATAGCTCACGTTTATTGAGCACCTTAAAAATTCACTACCTTATTTTATTCTCATGTTCACCTGGGCAATAGGTATTACTTTTTCCCATTTAACATGTAAGAAAAGTGAGATTATTCATCTTATAAGTAGCAGATCCAGGAATCGAGTTCTGGTCTGTCTGATGGCAAAGTCCATCTTCCTTCCATGTTATCCAGCTTAGTTTCATTGGGATTCTACGAACATCGAAAAGATCACAAGCTATGAGCTCCTTTCAGTAGGGACCACGCCTGCATTCATAGGGCTGAGCAGTAAGCGTGGACCAGGTGACCACCAGCCCCAGAGTCTAGACGCACTCTCCAGGTGGGAGGAGGTCCAGTCCCCACCTGCAGGAGCCCCACGGCAGGTGCTGTTGCCGTGTGAAGATGGCACCTGCACAAAGTGAATCCTATTTATAACCTTCCGTGTCTGCTGGCTTTCCTAAATGTTCTGTAGCACAAGGAAGGCTGAGTCTGAAGTAATATGATTGTCTCTCTGTCTTTTTACTAGAATTTTTTGAGACAATGATTCACGTGCAATTATAATAAATAACAGAGATTCTTTGCACCCCATTCCCCACAGTGGTCACATCTAGCTTTCCTGTAGCGCAGTATCACATCCAGGAAGCTGACATTGATACAATCCACTACTCTATTCTGATTACACCTGTTTTTCATGCACGTGTGTGTGTGTGTTTAGTTTTATCACACACATTTATCATGTAATAACCACCACAGTCAAGACCCAGAGAACTCCGTCTGGTGTGTATGTCACCCTGTTATAGAAACAACAACCTCCTCCCTCCCCCAATTCCTAATGCCTGGCAACCACTAATCTGTACTCCATTTGTATAATTTTGTCATTTCAAGGATGTTATATAAATGGAATTATACAGTATGTAACCTTTGGGGACTGGCTTGATCACTCAGTGTAACTCCCTTGAGATCCATCCAAGTTGATTTACTTTATAACAAAACCCCAGCACTTAATCATTTATGTGCGTGCTGCCCTCTTCAAAGGAGTCATCTTGGGAAATGCTGCCATTGCCCAAAATGTTTTTCTAACTTTTTTTCAGAGTCTGTAGCTCTTCTTTTAATCATCTTTAGGGCTATGTCTAAATCGAGAGTCATCAAACTTTTTCTGCACAGGGTCACATAGCAAATATCTAGGCTTTGAGGGCCACACTCTGTCACAACTATTCAACTCTGCCAAAGTCACACACCATAGGTAAGCAAATGGAAATGGCTGAGTTCCAATAAAACTTTATTTACAAACACAGATGGTGGGCCAGATTGTCCCTGCAGGCCACAGTTTTCTGATCCATGATCTAAATAATAAAGGTGTGATTTGATTTTTTATATTAGCTCCATTTGTCATTCTGAACCCAGTCTGGCAAATGAGAAGGAGAATAATATGTTGGGAAAGAAACAAGGGGGAACTCCATTCACAACAGCAACCAAAAATCACAGTTATAAAATGCCTAAGAATAATTATACTAAGTGCAGAGCATATGTATGGAAAACCATCAGCTTTTCTAGGCTACATAAGATAAGATATGAATGAATAGACGCAATCTAGAGTAGCACTGTCCAAAAGAAATATATTGCACATCACATGTGTCATTTAAATTTTTCTAGTAGCCACATTAAAAATGCAAAATGAAAAAAATATAAAATGAAATTGATGAAAGTAATCTTAATAATATATTTTCCTTAACCCAATACAGCCAAAATATTATCATTTTAATATGTAATTGTCACAAAAGTTATAAGTGAGATATTTTATATTTCTGTAAAAGTCTAAATTCTGGTGTGTATTTTTTGCACTTATAACACATATCAATTCAGATGCTAAATCTTCATCAGAAATACTTGATTTGAATTTAGATTTTATAAAATTTAGAGTTAAAACATTTGATTCATATACCCAAGTTGTTTCAAACATACTTCAAAGTTCTCCAATTACCAAAGCAAGTTCCAGTTTCTAAACTTAAATTTAAAAATAATTAAAATTAACAAATAAAGAATAAATGTGTTAAAACTTGTGAAAAAATAAACAAATAACTAAATAAATAATATGAAGGAAAAAAATCAACTATACCAAAAAAAGAATAAATGTGTTAAATTTTTTAAAAAACATAAATAAATAAAATGCAAATAAAAATCCTATTCTTCAGTCATACTGGCCACATTTCATTTGCTCAATACTCACATGTGGCCAATGGCTACCTGCTGGGAAGTATGGCCCCAGAGCTTGAGAATAATGACTCAGAGTCTGATGCTCGTATGGAAAATAAATTCTGGGAAGCAGTTCTAAATGAGCCCATTTGAAGAACTGGAGCAATGATGGAGATGGACCAGTTAACCCAGGCTCTGGAGTCAGACATTCCTGGGTTCAGGTTCAAGTTTGAGTGTGTGTGGCCTCTGACAGGTTATCTCTGTTTCCTTATCTGTTATGCCAGACACATAAATGTTCAGTAAATGGAAACCGATTGTGGTTGTGGTTATGGCTGTTGTATTTGTTTCCTAGAATGGCCATAACAAAGTGCCACAGGCTGGGTGGCTTAAAAACACAGCATTATTCTGCCAGAGTTCTGGAGGCTAGAAGTCTGAAATTAAGGTGTTGGCAGGTCATGCTCCCTCCAGAGCCTCAGGGAGAAGACCCTTTCTTGCCTCTTCCAGCTTCTGGCAGCCCCAGGCACTCCTGGTTTGTGTCAGGACCACTCAGATCTCTGCCTCCATCTCCACAGTCCCTACATGGCCATCTTCCCTTTGTGTCTTTGCGTCTCTTCTCTTCTTATAAGAGCATCAGTCACAATGGATCAGAGCCCACCCTCCTGGCCTCATCTTAACTGGATCACACCTGCAAAGAGCCTATTTATTCCCAAATAAGGTCACATTCTGAAATCTGGGAGGCTAGTTCTTCAACATATATTTCTGGGGCATACAATTCACCTTATCACAGTTATGATTATTAATTACCCAGCTATAAGGTGTATATATGCTGTGGTTGACATGGGCTGTGCCTGATAGAATTTGTCCATCGAAGGAAAACCTTCGAGGAATGGTGAGTTGCCAAGCTGGGCTCAGTCCAGTTGCCTTTCTCTCTGTTATCCCACAAAGCCATCTGCAGCGAAAGTCATAAAGAATAAGTGATTCAAAAACACTCTTCACTGCTTTCATTTTCCGTAGCTCAACTCCAAAAGCGACTTGGTGCAATTTGGTTCCATTCCTCTTTGGTTTGCTTTGCTTTTTGGTTTTGTTTTGTGGTCTAAGCTCATCTGGCTGTTCAGAGTTTTCTGCAAATGAGTGAAGCTTTATCTTTCTCTCTGAGTTTTGTTACCGGAGCAGCCATGTCCAGCCCCATCCATCTCCAGCCCCGTGCAGGACGTGGGCAGGTGAAACACAGTGTAGCATGCACCCTCCGATGAATGCTCTTTTTAAGTGTTCAGTTGGCTTTTAGCCTAAAGAAACAAAGGAAGTATAATTGAACAGGACATGATAAAACAAATTTTTTAAAACACCCTGTCTGATGAGGAAGATTGATTGCCCTGTTTCCCCAGAAGATCTAATAAGCAGGTGATGAATGAAATCTGTGTGATCAAATCCTGCTTTTATTAGTACCCTCTGTAAGGATTTTTAAAGTCTCATCAAATGGTAAACTTTTAGGTAATGGGCATGTTCTCTTCTTTTTTTTTTTTTTTTTTACTTAAAAAATTTTTATTGGAGTATAGTTGATTTACAATATTATGTTAGTTTCTGCTGCACAGCAAAATGAATCAGTTATACATATACATATATCCACTCATTTTTAGATTCTTTTCCCATATAGGTCATTACAGAGTATTGAGAAGAGTTCCCTGTGCTATACAGCAGGTCCTTACTAGTTCTCTATTTTATATACAGTAGTGGGTACATGTCAAGCCCAATCTCCCAGTTTATCCCTCCCCCCCATTCCCCCTGGTAACCATAAGTTTGTTTTCTACATCTGTGACTCTATTTCTGTTTTGTAAATAAGTTCAGAGTACCAAAGGGTCTTAGAAGCAAGACATACAATGCCATTACCTTGCTGATCACTTTTGGTCAGTCAGCATGTTCTCTTCTTCATTAAAGAATCTCATATGTGGTACCGGGCATTGTTAGCCTTTGAAAAGGCCCCTTGCTGCCTCTCTGAATGCCAGTTTAGCACAGTTGTACTTTGCTACCCAGTCCAATGTAATTAGGTTAATTAGTCATTTCCATTTAGCTTATTAGAAGGTTAGAAATCCCTTTTCCTCATTTGGAAGATTAAACATTGCAACTGTGTTCAACCCAGAGCTTCAAGAAAGTATGTTTCAGACCCAGCCACGGTAGCTGGGAGCCCTGATCACCGTGTAATTTCCTCAGTTTTGTGGTGACACCAGGGGAGGGTAATGGGACTGCAGGAGGGTTAATGGTGATGCAAGCTGGGAAGAGGGGTGAAGTGGCAGCCTGAAGAGGAAAGTTTGGTCCTCGGCACAGAGAGAAATAATTACCGCAGCTGCAGCTTTTCTCAGCCTGTCAAGGGCCCTCCCACTGGCCGCCCAGATGTCAAACTTTACTAATGGAGCGCTTCCTAAGCACCAGGCAGCCTGCTAGGCCTGAGGCGTACAGAGATGGCTCAGAAAGCTCTTGCCCTCAGGGAACTCACAATCTTGTGGGAGTCCCAGACAAGGAAACCAGCGATTGCAATTCAGTAACTGTAGGAGCCTTCAAAAAGCACAAAGAGGGGCTTTATAGTCTTCAAAGCACATGTATCTACATTAGAGTATGAGCTATGCAGACAACGGTTACTTGGCCTCATTTTCCAAATGAAAAAGTCAAAGCCCACAAACGTTTAAAAACAGGCTCCACGTCATAAGAGGCTCGTAAGAGGTGACGTTGAGAGCAGAGCTCTCGTCTCCTGGTGCCTCCTCCGCCATCCCCCGTGCCACTCCATGCCACTTCTCAGCACAATGACTGGTGCGTTCCCTGCTCTGCATGCTAAGGGTGAAACTAGGAAGCCACAGAGCCCATGTGAAAGGGCACTTAAGGACTGGACATGTGTTCCTCCACACAGGAGAAGAGGCTGGGCGAGCCCAGGTCAAGTGCACATGTCCTTCTCCAGCCTGATCTCCCCCTTGTCACCTGTAGACCCGTCCTCCACAGTCACACTGCCTTCTACCATGCCCCACACCCTCCCCACTCCAGACTTGGACTCTGTGGATCCTTCTCCATGAAATGCCCTGCCCTTCCCTCTACCTCTCTCTCTGCCCAGCAGAATTCTACATCCCTACTAAGGCCTCCCTCATCTCTTTCTCTTAGCATTGTAAGCTCCCCAAAGGCAAGTGTATTTTTTTGGTTCGCATTTGTATTCCCAAGTACCTGGCATGTAACAGGCATCCAATAAATATCAAATGAATGAATGATTTCACATAACAAGAATGGAGAATTCCTTAAAACTCATGGTACTGCAGTAGGTGCTTTGGAGACAGTCTAGCTTTTAATCTCATTAGAGAGATCGAACACACAAGTGGAGTTGAGTGACCACAGAAAGGCTGCAGGTAAGCAACTGCCTAAGTGAGTAACGTTTACCTGGGCACTCTGAAGAAATAGGATGGACCCCACCCAAAATGCGGTTCCCACGTCCAGACTGATGGCGCCTTGCGCATAACTAGAAGGCACGAAAGAGTTTATTACTCACATAATGAGACTTTCTGGGCAGAGCAGGGGAGTTCCCAAGCAGTCTGAAATCGGCTTGAGAGAGCCCGGAAAGGAGGTGTCTTGGGGGTGTTCTGGTCATTGGGGAGTGGGGCGGGGCTTGCACGATACAATGTCCCTTCGGCACCAAAGGAGGGAGCACCCAGGCTTACCTGTCAGCTTGTCCTGGAGTGGAGCAGAAGAGGAAGAGGGAGGGGTAAGGCTTTAAAGTGACCAGCAGTCACACATCCTATATTAAAGGTACCAACTCTGTGAGTAGCTCCAAGTGGTCCACAAAAGAAGGGTAGGAGGGCTGTGCGTTCTAGGTTAGAGAGGTGGACGTGACTGATTTTGGACTGGACTTTAACAACTTGTAGAACCTTGACAAACAATCGTGACCAGAGCAAGAAAGGAAAGGAGTGGAATTTGGTGGAGAAGAGAACAGGACCACTCCCGTGGTGAAACTAGTGTGAACAAGGCACCAAGTTGGGAGATCATCTGGCACAGTTCCAGGGCTGAGGGCAGATGTGTGTAGACAGAGGAGGGAGGAAATGGGCCACCTGGTTAGCTGGATGGATTGGGGGGAAGCCCTAAATGAAGAGATTTGATTCACATGTTATGCCTTGGGGTTTAATGCTTAGGGAAGCAGGTGACACAGAGAAATGTTAGAGTTGGCATTAACACCAAGTAAGTGATTCTAGAGACATTTTGAGAGAGGAATTGACAGGCGTTGCTGGCAGAGAGAGTATGGGAATGAAAGAGAAGAGTCACTGACTTCAAGTGTCCGGGCTCTGTGACCAGAAAAATCACAGCATCCCTTCTTGTCCCTCTTCCCATGCAGTACCCTCAAGGGAGGTGCTGCTCAGTCTGCACAGCTAATCATTTCCCAAACCTTGCATATTATTGGAACAGTTTGCTGACGGTAAGCTAATCAAAATCCTTCCTCTACCTTGAGTTTACCGGGGGGGAAGATTCAAGACTCCAGAAAAGAGTATAAATGAGACAGAATTATGTCTATAATACCACCTTGCCTCCCACCAACCTGCAGCACAATGAAGATGACAGCTTTCTGGAGAAACTGCATTTCAGAGCAAGATTCCCTGACATTTTTCAGGCACTTTCATCAATGGAGGAATTCTATAATCTGGATCGGGACATTGAGGGATCTGCCAAGGGCTGGAAAAAGTTTGTCGAATCAGAATGTCCTGAGAAGGAGAAGTTCCCCCAGGAGTGGAAGAACAAGACAGGCCTGCAGCGCCTCTGCATGATAAGAGCCATGCGGCCTGACCGGATAACCTATGCCATGAGGTAGGGACAGGGTGGTGGCGAAGCCAGGATGGGTGTGGCCAGACCAGCAGGGCTGAGCACAAAGGCCACAAGTTTATCGTGATGGGAGCCTTTGTACCAACAGCCAAAATCCCATGAGGCCCGTTGCTCTGTGTTTGCCATGTATTGTCTTAATATCTAAGTGGACCATCTGGGAAGAGGTGCTCATCAATATGAGCACTGGGGAAGGATGCGGATCACATCTAATGTGGCAGGAGATGTGAGATCCAGAGGACAGATGGAAAGATCATCCTTGGCGGGAAGAGCACCCCTTTCTTTACAAAAGACAGAGAGAGGTGGGTGTGACTGTAGCAGAGGTGGTAAAAGCATGGCAGGAAATTGAGCAAGGTTTTGTCTCATGACTTCCACTCCTTCTGAGGAGTAGGAAGCAAGATCTCGCTGCGTTTGTGTGAAAGGGGAGGTGGCAGGGTTGGAGATTTGAGGAATGTGCAAAAGATCTGAAATAGGATCTGTGAAAAAATGGGAGACGGCTGACCAGGGAAACTCAAAGAATTCCAAGCGGCATTGAGGGCCCACCTAGTGAAATCCTGCATTTGTAGGGGCGCCAGCCTTCACCACTGGATGATTTTCTACAGCTGCATCCAACAGCCCTAGGGTAGATTCAGAGCATGGATCCCTGGTGGAATAAGAATTAGGGAAGGGCAGTGTGTGGTACTGGCAGAGAATGATTAGAAGTCACAGGCCATGCAGCCTACAGAGGCGGTGAATTAGCAGCTGCCTGGGGCTGGAGGGTAGGAATAGGAATTCTCTAAATAAGCAGGAGAATCTTATTGCAGGCTTAAAATGTTCTATAACTGGATTATGATGAAGTTTACAATTCCGTGAATTTATTAAACATTACTGAATAGTATACTAAAAATTGGTGAATTTTATGGTATGTCGATTGTACCTCAAGAAAGTTGTTTTTTAAAAAAAAAGAAAAGAGGAAGTTACAGGCCATGGAGCCTACACTGAATTGAACAAGACTTGTAGTGACAAGAATAAGGGGATGATAAAAAAAGAAAGAAAAAAAACCACCAGGGAGGCCAAGATACTGAAAATCCTGCATTTGTGGCACCAATACAGGTAAAGAATAAGTTAACTAAGGATAAATTACTAAAAGACCTGTAAGGATGGAAAGCTTTGGTCAGAGAGTGAGATGTTTCCATTTATGGTTTCAGACATAGAAAAAGTTCGCAAGTGACCACAAGGATGAGGATGTGGCCTCGGAATCAGGTGGCTGACATGGGGAGGAATTGAAGATTGTTAAGAATCTGGAGGATTGTCCACATGGATGCTTATGTCACTCAGGCTGGTGGAGAGACAGTCCATGAGCCAAAGTCCAAGTGATGAGTGAATGAGTAAAGGGACCAAAGGAGCAGTGGACGACATTGCTGTGCAGGGGTCGTGGTGGTACAGTCAGGGCAAACGAGCCTCAGTGGAGCCACACGAGTGGGAAAGAAAGGGTTCAGAAGTAATGGTCATCCGTGAGCAGGACCGTGATCCCAGCTCCCAGTACTGAGAATGCACCCAGCTGAGAAGGGTACATGGAAAATAGTGTCCTTGCGGGAGCTTTTAAGGCCAAGAGTTAGGCCGGATTGTCAGAAAGTGGTTACAACTGCAAGGTTTTGTTTAGCCTGAAATGGGACATAGGAAAAGGAACATTGATAAGTGGAGTAAGGTGAAAGGCAACACAGAGGATGACAGAACGTGAGGGACTAGAAGCCTGGAGGGCCTTAAATCATGGATAGGGACGGAGGATCCCAGGGATACTATGTATGGAGGGTTTAGCTGCCTGCAAGCTTCCGGAAGGCGTTGCTCCTGGCAGGCTTCTGATGGGTGGTGGTGATGTGACAGGACATCCCAGCTCCACAGAGGAGTCAGTGGTGGCCTGGCTGGATGGGGATCCAGAAGGAGCCCTGATCCAGGTGAGCAGGTGCACACCCAGCAGCAAAGGTTGTAAGTGTCGACTTAATCAGTAAGTAGTGCTTGGCGTTGGTCCTGGCTCTGTAACTGCCAAGCCATGATCTTGAGCACACCCTTCCATTTCTATAGACCTCTGTTGCTCAAATGTTATTATTCTGTGACTGATATACACACATGGACCTTCTTTTATTCCTGGCAGAGATTTTATTGAGGAGAAGTTAGGAAGCAAATACGTGGTGGGAAGAGCACTGGACTTTGCAGCCTCTTTTGAAGAATTGGGACCAGCCACTCCCATGTTTTTTATCCTGTCTCCAGGGGTGGACCCACTGAAGGATGTGGAAAATCAAGGTAAGAAAACCTCATTATGGAGCCAAGCCTGCACCAGCCCCATGCACTGTCACTCTGCGTCTGTCAGCTTCTCTTTTCCTGATTCAAGGTTCATTTTGCAATGCTTGATATTTGCTAACCCTACAGAAATCAGGGTAATTGCTGAACCAACCCCAGGGGATCATGAACAGAGGGAGGACTGCTCTGGGATGTAAGGTAGCAGGTTCATGAGGAGACTTTGTCCCACCACCCACCCACCCATTCCCCTTCCTGTGGCTGGAGCAGTTATTCTGAAAAACAAGTACAGTCCTTTTACAGGCTCCTAGTGCCCTCAGGATGAGGTCCAAACACCTTAACGTGGCTTACAGGGAGCTTCGTCCTCCAGTCCCTCCCTATCTCTCCAGCCTATTTTCCATTATTAGTTTCCTATTGCTGCTGTAACAAATTATCACAAACTTAGAGGCTTAAAATAACACTAACCATTATTTTACAGTTCTGGAGGTCAGAAGTCATACATGGGGCTTACTCTCTCCCCCTTTCCCTCATAAGGACCCCTATGACTATATCAGGCCCACTCAGATAACCCAGGATAGTCTCCCCATCTGGAGGTCTTTAACCACATCTGCAGAGTCTCTTTTGCCTGTAAAGTCACATATATTCACAGATTCCGGGATTTAGAACATGGGCATCTTTGGGCACTCCTTGTTCTGCCTACATTTCCCTACTCCCCAATTTTTCACTCTACATGGAAGCCATTCCATTCTCCCAAACATTCTGTTCCCCCTCTGGCATCCCCTTCACCAGGCTACCTTCTACTCATCCTTCAGATACCAGTTTCAATGTCACCACCTCCAGGAAGCCCTACTTGATTTCCAAGGTGCTGGGTACCCCTCCCCATGTGCTCTTAGAGCACCCTTCTGTCTATATATCACATTGTAATCGTCTAGTGACTACTACGGTATCTTCATGTGAGAGTGAGTGCTCTGGGAATAGATGTCCTTTTCAAGGTAGTATTCAAGTTCCTATCTCTGTATTTTCACATGCTAGGCACTCAGTATACATTAAATAGGACTTCCCTGGTGGCGCAGTGGTTAAGAATCTGCCTGCCAATGCAGGGGACACGGGTTCCATCCCTGGTCTGGGAAGATCCCACATGCCACGGAGCAACTAAGCCCATGTGCCACAACTACTGAGCCTGCACTCTAGAGCCCACAGGCCACAACTACTGAGCCCACGTGCCACAACTACTGAAGCCTGTGTGCCTAGAGCCCGTGCTCCACAGCAAGAGAAGCCACCGCAATGAGAAACCCGTGCACCACAACAAAGAGTAGCCCCAGCTTGTGCAACTAGAGAAAGCCCGTGCACAGCAACAAAGACCCAATGCAGGCAAAAATAAATAAATAAAAGAAAATAAATACATTTTAAAAATATATCTTAAATAAAGGGATGAGCAAATGGATGACTAATCAAAACTATAAAACTAGCAAAACTAGGGAGTTCCCTGGCAGTCCCGTGGTTAGGACTCCACGCTTTCACTGCCATGGCCCCGAGTTCAGTCCCTGGTCAGGGAACTAAGATCCTTCAAGCCTTGTGGCGTGGCCAAGGGGAAAAAAACAGCTAGCAAAACTACACATGTTGCAAAGTTAAATAAGGACTCAGCAGGTTTTTACAGAGCCAGGTCTTTATGGATGAGAATCCAGACCAGGTAATACACCTCCATGAAAGGAATCTATACCTGGTGTAGATTTAGAGCCTGGTGTTTGGCTCTAAAGAATAGATGAGTTCTGTATAAAGAAGAGAATTATCTTATTCACTAATTTAATGTATATTTTTGTAATCTCCTAAAAAGTTCAAGTAACATATTTTTAAAATACCTGTAATAAAGAATTTAAAATGAAAAGCAATAGTTCTCAGCTCCAGCCCTTCCCACACCCAGTCCACCTTCCCAGACACTGGGGTTTTGCCTATTTCTGAATTTATTCCTTCTGACAATTGTTTCTCTATTTCCTACTAATAATTTATATCATTATTTCTGAATTTATCAAGTTTCAGTATCTATTTATTCCCTGGTATGAAAAATAGGAATTTAGATCCCATTACTGCCAACCAATTGGCTTCATCCTAGATTTGGTAGCATAAGTCATCAGGAAAAAAATCACGGGAAGTAAAATTTCTGAATCTTTTGGTGTCTAAAAAGACTTCAGTTTTGCCCACATACTCTTTTAATAGTTCTGCTATTAAGGTCCAAAATGATTTTTACTCAGAATGTGTCCACACTGCTCAGTTGTCTCCTAGAATTCAGTTTTATTCATATGAGGCCATATGCTAGTAGGGTGCTATTCTTCCCTTGTTTCTTTGTTGGTGACCTATTTTTATTCCCTGGAAACTTTAGGATCATCTTTCTACCTTGTGTTCTGAAATTTCATGAGCTGAGTTAGGTGTGGGTGTTTTTCATTCACCTGCTCAGCACTCAGCCTGCCTTTTCAAGTGGGAGAGTCACACCTCTCTTTATCTCTGGAAATTTTATTCTATCATTTTTAGTAAATATCACCACCATTCAGCAAGTTGCTCATGCCGGAAACCTGGGAATCAGTCACCCTAGACCACTCCTCCACTACCTACCACATCTAGTCCTATTGCTTCTACCTTCTAAATGTGTTTCAAATGAGTCTAATTGTTTCATTGTGTCTCCCTCCTCTGAGTCACCACATCTCTCACTGGACTATCACAATAGCCTCCTAAGTTATCCCGGTTCTCTTCCCCAACCTGCAATTTTTGCTGCTCTTACAGCCAGACTCATCTTGCTGAATCTCAGATCTGATTGTTATCATTCTCCCTCTTAAATCGCTCTCGTGGTTCCCCACTGTTCTCAAGGTAATGTCCAGTACTATAAACATGGTCTCTGTGACCTGCATGGCCTGGCCTTTCTGTCCAGCCTTGGATCTTACATTCCCTCAAACTCACACTTCTCCGGCCACATGGCTCTTTTAGGTTCTCCATCATGAGCTCTCCTGGCCCAGGGCGTTTTCTCAAGCAATTCCTTTTACCTGAAATACTTCTCCCCAGCTCTTCAGTCCAATGCCTGCCAATCCTGCAGGGATCAGCTTCTCCTGACCTCTGCACAAGACCATTTGGTTCCCCCTTATACATATATTTGCTTCCGAGCATTTAATACAATTCTAATTAGACCCTTCTTTTACAATTTTAACTTACGTTTGCCTACCTGCATGTCACTAAGACCCTAGGGGTCAAGGACCGTGTCATCTTGCTCGTCATTTTCTTACCAGTGCCTAAAAGCATAACTAGCACAGAGAGGTACTCAGTAAATATCAGTTGAATGAATTAACAAACGAGTGAATAAATGAGCATAAGAACTGTTGTTACTGCTATGTTATTCCTGACTTTCACTTTTTCATAGATTCTGTATTCCTTCTGTCCCATGGAGGTTTTATTCCTTTCATAATGACAAATCTAGTCTCCTCATTTTTATTCAGTATTTTCCTTTTCGGAAGCTTTCATATACCCTGTTTATGAGCAATTTCCTACTATTCTTTGCCAATTGACCCCCAGCTATTATTCCATCATGTAGTTTGAAGCTTTCTGTCATTTCAGGCAAGCTGACCTGTCCCTGAACCGTATTGGTTATTTGTCTCTGAATAAATCACCTCAGCCCTGCCCTTTGCTTCATCTTAACGCATATTTCCCGACCAGAGGCAATATTGCTGTTCATCAGCTAGAGATTACCTGGGCACCTGTGCCTCTTTCTCTCTCTCTTCCTCCCCCTCTGCGTTCTGGATGGTTTGATTCATTTTCTCAGGCACCCATTTAGAACATATACTCTGGTGACATCGTGTGCTCCACATCTTGGATCTAATCATTCTGCCTGATGGACTCATTCTCAGGTTTGGAATCCACATAACTGACTCACTTTCCCCTATGTCCCCTAGGCCCCCGCTTATTCAGGAAGCTTACTGTCTCTGTGCTTGGGCAGAGTCTGTGCATCAGACTCCATCAGACACTGTTTTACCCCATGTAGACACAGACAAAGCTTGGCAGATGAAAGATTTTGTTCCCCCATCCTCACTCCAGCCCTCCTCCTGAAATGCATGAACCCACAGACAGACAAAATTCTGTATATGACTTTGGGAGTTCTCTAAGCTTCTGAAGCTCATCCATTGACACTTGGTTAAGAATCTGTGCTTTTCTAAGAATCTGAAAAAGAATAGGTATATGTATATGTATAACTGAATCACTTTGCTGTACACCTGAAACTAACACAACATTGTAAATCAACTAAACTCCAATATAAAATAAACATTTTTTAATTAAAAAAATTTTTTTAAAGAATCTAAGCTTTTCTGGCAGTTTTGTGCCTCTTAGTCTCCTCCAAGATTTTCCTTCCTCACAGTTTTGAAGGAGGAGGAGGACAGAATTCCATCCACTTTCCTTGGCCTATGTTTTAACATGAACCCACTTCCACCCACCCGCACAGCATTCCTTCTTGCCTTCGCAGATTAATCCTTTACCTTCTCTCTCTTCTCATCACCTTCTTCCTCAATGAGCCACACTTCCTTATTTGCACGATTATTTTTGCTTTTCCTTCATCTAAAAGCAATCACCCATCGTTTCCAATCACCCCCTAATACCTTCCTCCCAGGGTTCCTGTGAAGATAAGAATGAAATCTCAGATGTGAAAAGGCTTTGAAACATTAAAAGTACAGGAGCATTGCACGGCATTAAAATGACGATGATGATGCGTCTATTCTTTGAGGCAGCTCGGTTTGCTCCTTCCTTTACATCCTTTTGTCACATCCTTTCAAAGCACAGTATCGTCCTCGGCCCTCCCAACAGAGGACCTCCCCTTTCCACCCTTACAAGGCACCTTCTCTGGTCCTTCTTTGACTTGACTCTTGCATGATCTTGCTTGGTCTCCATCCTCCTTTGTCCAATTACCTGGCATTGACAAAATGTTTCCGTTTATCTACCACTTTGGCCTTCCACTCCCTCCTCTTCCTCTTTCCAATGTGCTGGTCAGAGGAGGAGTTCCTTTAGATTTTTGTCAACCTGCTACCAGGTGTGTTCAAAGAAACAGTTTTCAATTCGGTGTCTTTGCAGCTAGATTATCAACACTTTGCTTAGAGCCTCTTTTTCATTGTTCCTGACTCCATTCTCTTTTTCTTAAGCGTCAGTTGAAGTTGGCTAGGATGGAGCAAGTACAGTCTTTACAGAGCAGCTT
Source organism: Hyperoodon ampullatus (assembly GCF_949752795.1). Taxonomy (NCBI): domain Eukaryota; kingdom Metazoa; phylum Chordata; class Mammalia; order Artiodactyla; family Ziphiidae; genus Hyperoodon; species Hyperoodon ampullatus. The sequence continues at coordinate 35,662,685 of NC_136932.1, read as the reverse complement.
CCAGACTGGCAGAGTGTAGTTTCTGTGTGGAGGGACACTCATCCATCTGTTCATGTGCTGGGGATGGGGGACACCTCTTCCACTGAGAAGGGGCTGTGCAGGGATGGGGATGGAACAGGGATGTGCGCAGAGGCAGATACAATGGCAGTAAATGGAAGGTGTTCTACCAGATGGCAGATGTTTTGTCAGGCAGAGGGAGCAGTAGAGAGTGAAGCAAAGTGCTGAGCATAAGAAGCGGGGCAGCCATTAGGAAGTTTAAAGGAAGAGGGGAATGGACAACATAGCCAACTTCTGGACATGAAACATTACCAGACAGTCTCACAAGACTGAGAATCATCAGCTTGTGGTGGCACCAATTCACACAGTGTGTTATTTTTTCTCTTGTATTAACGCATAGACTTGTCCAGGGTTGTGGTTTTACAAAAGTTGGGGGATGCAGACGTAGAATGGGCAATGGAGTGAAGAATTTTATAAGATCATGGCTCAAATGAAGGATTATTGGGTCCATCTTAAAATAAGAGGGAGGTAAAGATGAAGGTTAGAAAAAACAGAGGAGCCAATGGACTCGTTTTGCTGACATAGAATAATATGCGAGGAGGAGTAAGAGAGTGAGCAGTCTGGACAGTAGGAAGTTAGAGTTGTGATTATATATGAAAGAATTATGTGTCAGATGTGGGAGAGTTTGCAGGGATAATCAAGGCCTCGGTACAGCCACTGGGAATGGGAAACAGAAATGGAAAGAAATTCTTTGAAGATGAGGAAGCATGAGGCTGGGTGTTGGCTGAGTCATCCATAGTGGCATTAAAGCTCACCAAGATAATGATGAGACAGAAAATATGGAATATTTTAAACCAAGTTCCAAAACCCCTAATGAAAGTGACTGTCTCTGGGAAGTTGATAGAAGGCGGAAAACATAAAAGTTAGTAGGCAATGTAGCCAGTAGCATGTGCTTTAGAAGAGAGCACATGTGTTAGCATACGGTATTTGTTTTTCTCTTTCTGACTTACTTCACTCCGTATGACAGACTCTGGCTCCATCCACCTCACTACAAATAACTCAATTTCGTTTCTTTATATGGCTGAGTAATATTCCATTGTATATATGTGCCACATCTTCTTTATCCATTCATCTGTTGATGGACACTTAGGTTGCTTCCATGTCCTGACTATTGTAAATAGAGCTGCAATGAACATTGTGGTACATGACTCTTTTTGAATTTTGGTTTTGTCGGGGTATATGCCCAGTAGTGGGATTGCTGGGTCGTATGGTAGTTCTATTTTTAGTTTTTTAAGGACCCTCCATACTGTTCTCCATAGTGGCCAACAGTACAAGAGGGTTCCATTTTCTCCACACCCTCGCCAGCATTTATTGTTTGTAGATTTTTTGATGATGGCCATTCTGACCGGTGTGAGATGATATCTCACCATATGCTAACACATATATATGGAATCTAAGAAAAAAAAAAGGTTATGAAGAACCTAGGGGCAAGATGGGAATAAAGACACAGACCTACCAGAGAATGGACTTGAGGATATGGGGAGGGGGAAGGGTAAGCTGTGACAAAGTGAGAGAGTGGCATGGACATATATACACTACCAGATGTAAAACAGATAGCTAGGGCTTCCCTGGTGGCGCAGTGGTTGAGAGTCCGCCTGCCGATGCAGGGGACACGGGTTTGTGCCCCGGTCCGGGAAGATCCCACATGCTGCGGAGCGGCTGGGCCTGTGAGCCATGGCCGCTGAGCCTGCGCGTCCGGAGCCTGTGCTCCACAACAGGAGAGGCCACAACAGTGAGAGGCCTGTGTACTGCAAAAAAAAAAAACAAAAAACAGATAGCTAGTGGGAAGTAGCCGCATAGCACAGGGAGATCAGCTCCGTGCTTTGTGACCACCTAGAGGGGTGGGATAGGGAGGGTGGGAGGGAGGGGGATGCAAGAGGGAAGGGATGTGGGAACAGATGTGTATGTATAGCTGATTCACTTTGTTACAAAGCAGAAACTAACACACCATTGTAAAGCAATTATACTCCAATAAAGATGTTAAAATAAATAAATAAATATTAAATTAAATTTAAAAAACAAAAGAAGAGAGCACATGAAAGGTTTCTCATACAAGAGTGGAGAAGAAATAGCCTGCAAGTAATAAGACAAGGCTAGAAGGATGTTCCCCTTCCTCCCACCCGCAGGGGCATGTGGAGCTAGGCGGAGGGCCACGGACGCTGTAATGTCCTCAGACTGGAGCTCGTGGAGGGACGGCCACCAAGATGCTCAGGGAGGTTCACAGTGTGGCCTGGCTCCTGGTGACACCACCATACGGGGCGCTGGAAGGAAGATCCGAAAGGGAAAGAGGAGCTGAAGGCAGGGGGCTGGGGGCCTGGAAGCCATAGCACATGGAATTCGAACTAATCTTTAGCTAAGCCCTCTTTTCCTGTACCCTTTGTCTGTGAACAAAGAAAAGAAGTAGGGTCTTTGTGAGCAGAAATGTCACCGAGGCTATCTAATAATCCCAGCATCTTTATCCTGTTCTTTTTCTCTGGAATAAGTTGTTCATATTCTTGGCTCTAAAGCTGACATCAAATCTATTGCCAGCTAGGATTTATAGAGTTTAATAAGGGTATTTCTTGGGTTCATCTCAGTTGAATCTGTAATAACTATTCCTCACTACAAAAAGTCATCATCTTGTTTGGTCTTGTACAGTTAAAGAACACACTATAGTTTTGTTTTAGTGCTTTAAAGACACATCCAATATTGACAATGTTCTTTAAATTTTCTTGCACAAGTATCAAACTGCAACTTTAATTTTAGTTCCCCTGAAACTAAATTTGTTAAGTACAGACTTTTATTCTTTTTCTCTTTTAAATTTCTCCTCTTTTCTCTTGTGCACCTCACCTTCTTAGAAAAATTGCTCGACAATTCCTTCATGGTATTACACATTTTTTGATCCTTTTGTCTAAAGAATATTATGTAATTTCTCTAAATTTTTTATTATTTTTTAAAATTTTATTTATTTATTTATTTTTGGCTGTGTTGGGTCTTCGTTTCTGTGCGAGGGCTTCCTCTAGTTGTGGCAAGCAGGGGCCACTCTTCACCGCGGTGCGCGGGCCTCTCACTGTCGCGGCCTCTCTCGTTGCGGAGCACAGGCTCCAGACGCTCAGGCTCAGTAGTCGTGGCTCACGGGCCTAGTTGCTCCACGGCATGTGGGATCTTCCCAGACCGGGGCTCGAACCTGTGTCCCCTTCATCGGCAGGCAGATTCTCAACCACTGCGCCACCAGGGAAGCCCTCCAAACTTTATTGGGTTGGGTGAATAGCTGGTGTCCAAGCAGAACTGGCTGCCTATATTAAGCTTATTTCTTTGTGTGAAGTCTTTCTTGGGCTTGCAGAGCAACTCTTGAGCATCCGCCTTGCTCCAGTGACCCAGCTGTGACACGTGCATTTGCATGGCCGTTCCCTTACTCCATTCCTGACAGTGAGATACAAGCATTCACACCTACGCAGCCAAGCCCCTTCTTGGCTGGCCTCTTGCCTCTCTTCACTCTCATTCATGCAAAAGGACAGGGTTCTTTGTGGTGTGAATAACAGGGAGGAGTTTCATATGGCGTAAAGTCCAGGAAGCCCAACTACCTGAGTCCTGGTCCTCTTGGCCTCGCCTCGCAGTAAGCTTCCAGGGAAAATATATATTATTATTAATATATTCCGGGGACAAAGCACGTTAGACCTGGCCACGCCCACACGCTTGCTACTCTTCGAGCCTTTCACTCTCTAGGATGGCGGCCCAATGCCTGCTCTTCAAGTGGAGGCTGCACAGAAGGGCAGCGGCACGTGTGCCCACTCTTGGGGATGTCAACTGAAAAAAAAGCACGACATGAGAGTCGTGAGTTAAGTTTTCTCGGGGGCAAAATGAGGACTGTAGCCCGGGAGACAGCAACTCGGAGGTCAGTGTGCGTGTGGTTTTGGTGAGGAGGGCATGCAGTCAGGCACACGTGTTTGCAGAAGAGCAGACGTCACCGTGAAGGACTGGAGTGCTTTTCTAGATGTGAGGACACGTAAGAACTGGACTCATAAAATCTTCTCCTGAGAATTCCTAACTATCTGAAGACCTGTTCTGCCAGTTCTTCCCAGAGCACAGAGGGCCTCATTCCTGGTCTCCACCGTGAGCTCCTTTCATAGGGTGTTGAAGGTCATCGGCTACAGTAGCTAGTGACTTAATCCTTGTACAGGCAGATGGCAAGCGCCAGTTTTTAGTTGGCAGGGATTAAGTGAGGAGGGAGGGGTGAAGCATTTTGCCGAGACAAGTGCTTCCTTCTCTTTGGGAACAAAAAGCTGGAAGATGCAGCAACCACCGCCCCCCCCACCCCCCACGCCGTGAAGGAAGAGGGTCCGTGTGTGAGGTCGGGCTGCACGGCTTCTCGCAGCCTGCGATGGGGGAGCCGCATGGAGGTGTGCGTTTCCTCGTGAACACTCAATGGCATTAGAGGCAATAATGACCACTCCTTGCCCCTTTTAGGTAAAAAACTCGGATACACCTTCAACAACCGGAACTTTCACAACGTGTCTTTGGGCCAAGGACAGGAGGTAGTGGCTGAGGCTGTGCTGGACCTGGCTGCCAAGAAAGGCCACTGGGTTCTTTTGCAGGTACGCCCCCTCTGCCCTGCTGGGGTCACTCTTGACCCCGTCCCTGGGTCGACGCCCGCAGCCCCTGGGCTGCCTTTCCTTCCATGCCCTCGTCCCTGACTTCCCAGTCTTCTCCCTGCAGTCCTGCCCCGTGTGTTCTTCTCCTCAGCGCCCCCCTCAGTACTCTCGCTCCCCCCCAACTCTCTCTGGTTTCAATGGCGCCCCCGTCCAGAAGCAGGCCTGTTCTCGCGGCGCTGCGTGCTCAGGAGGCCGCCGTTCACCTGGAGGCTGCTGACCTCTTCCCAGGCGTTCCATGGAGCACTCCTCTGCTCTGCCTTTCCACGTGTCACGTGTTACAGGCTCTTCATTACATGCGTGACTAGAGCATCACACGTGTAACCAGGGCTGAGCCTCTTCACTGAGAGTTCATGCTGGGGTCAGGAATCTGGAACACCTACCATTGTAGGAATACCTACAGCACTTCTTGTACATGTTTCACTAAACATGTACAAGAAGTAAAGGCTGCCCCTCCCGAATCACGGCCTGTCCTCTTGTTCCCGTTTCCGCAGCTTGCATGGATCCTGGGGCTGCGGGGCGTGGAGCGAGTGGCTGACTCCTCTCTTCTCCCGCAGCCACCTCTGTGAGGGCACCCATGGCTACGTGGAAACCACTTACGCTGTGGCTGTGTCCTTCACTGCATTTTCTTGGGGAAAGAGACATTCCTTATTTACCTTTGGCACCCAGCACACCACCGTGAACACAGTAGACACTCAACCAAAGCCCATGGGGTAAAAGAATCAATGAAGAAATCAGTGAAGGAAGGACACATGGAAAAGCCAGTCCCTCCCCTCCCATCTGGCTTTGATTACCGAGAACTTCCTCTGTCTCCTGATGACTCACTGTACACTTCTTGCTGTTGGGTTTTCATCCTTAATTATCCCATTATTTATTTGGAGCCTAGCAGCAGAGGGATCTGCTATTCCCTGGGACGCTTTTCCAGAAACAGTGGGAATCTAAGGAGAAAAGAGAATGACAGTGGGGTTCCTGCTTCTTCCCACTAGATCAGCTCGGTGCTGGGAGGGTGTGACCTCCCCAACTATCTCAGGCTCATTTGCCAAAGAGACCCCCTTCTGGGCACTAGCACCTTCAGGAACCCAGCCCCCCAGACGGTGAGCAGAGAGCGTTTCCTCCCCCTGCTACCTACCGGCTGCCCTGATGTGGTTTCTGAGAGACCTCCAGGGTGAAACTCAGACGCTGGGATTCCTGAAGCAGTGGCAGAGTTTCTCACTGCCCGCCAGTGGTGCTGCCTGGCTCATGGAGCCCTGGCTCTCCAGGCAGCCAGCAAACTCTCCGCTCCCACAGAGTGATGACAACTGAATGCTTTCATTTAACAGAGTTTCATTTCAGCAATCGCTACGAACTCCTGCATAGCATTTCACAGTATACAAAGCCCTTTCAAATCCATTACCTTTGGTTTTTTGCAGCAACCCTGGGAAGTAAGTATGGAAAATATTATTGTTATTTCTCTTTTCATGGAAGAGAAAGTAGCACTCAGAGACCAGATTGCTGTGGCCCAAGCACTGTGCTCTGTGCCAATCTGTGTATTTAAGGCTCTCTGCAAGCAGGCTTCCTCAAATATGTATCAAGGAGCTTTTATCTATCCATCATAATGAAACTGATTGCAATGAAGCAAAGTGACTATCCTTGCTAGAGTGAAAAGTGCATGCTGCAAGGTAGTGCTAAGAAATAAATGTCGTTTTACACAGACAGACAGAAAGGGATTTTGTTGGGGGAGGAGAAGGGCTCAAAGACCAGACAGAGGAGCTTGGGCTTGTAGTAGGGGCTTTCTCTGTCTGGGAGCAGCAGTGTCTCAGTGTGTTTTAGGAAGATAAGTTTGGCAACAATTAGCAGAATGGTTTCGAGAGGGGCAGGGGAGGAAGGAAAGCTAGCTAGAAGTTTAAATCAGTGCTTTTCAGGTCTTAACATGCCTACAAATCACTGGAGGATCTTATTAAAATCCACTAATTCAGTAAGTCTGAGTCTGCATTTCTAACTGGCTTCCAGGTAAGGCCAACATTGCTGATCCATGGGCCCCACTTTTGATCAAAGGCTCAAAAAAATCCAGGTGTCAGATATGGGGATCTGGATTTGGAATGTAACCACACATTAGACCCTTGAAGTGTGGCCCCCAGACCAGCAGCAGCTGCAGCATCACCCAAGAACTTGTTAGAAATGCGAGCCTTCAGGCCCTACCCTGGACCACCTGCATCAACCACTCTGGGATGAGGCCCGAGAATCTTTGTTTCAGCAAGCCCTCCAGGGGATCCCGATGCCTGGTCAAGTTTGAGATCCTTGTGCTAGAGAGACTTAGGACACCAAGGGAAAGGATTGAATTGCAGGATACAAGGGGTCCCCATTACTGGGAACCCCAAGACTCATGCTGGGATGTGATTTGTTTGAAAGTAAGGCCAGGTCCCTCCTCAAGCCGCCTTCCTGATAATTGTTTAAGCAGATGCCTGTAATCAAGGGGTCCTTCCTTCCCACCAGAACATCCACCTGGTGGCCAAGTGGCTCAGTACCCTGGAGAAGAAGCTGGAGGAGCACAGTGAGAACAGCCACCCAGAGTTCAGGGTCTTCATCAGTGCGGAGCCCGCGCCCTCCACTGAGGGCCACATCATCCCCCAGGGCATCCTGGAGAACTCCGTTAAGATCACCAACGAGCCTCCCACGGGCATGCACGCCAACCTGCACAAGGCCCTGGACAACTTCACTCAGGTAGGGGGCCCTGGGAGGGAGGGGAGAAGAGTGCCCCGCCTCACAAAGAGCAGATTCCCCGAGTGGGAGAGTGGCACACAGCTGGGATGGGGTGGGGGACCGACTGGAGCAGTGCCCGGCATGGGCGAAATGTGTCCCCTCTGCAAGTGACCTCCAGCCAGTGCCCGCCGAGTGCAGCTCTCAATTCCCAGATATACCTTGGGGGAGCCAAGCTTAGGGTGTTTCTTTGGCAAGAGGTGTAGGGGAGCTTTCTGCACATCTACAGGCTAACTGAGTACTCCAAGATGGAGAAGGACAGAGTGCTGTAAATCTAATTGATATGGTGCACTGGTCACACACTTATTAGCTAAACACACCGTCTTCAGGCAGGGGGCTGACGCTCTTGTTCAGATGACGTCTGCATGCATCTTGAGTATCAAGGGTTCAGATAATCCAGGCAGCAGATGGTGGGGATCTGGACTAGAATGTAACCACGTGTTAGACTCATAAAGCATGGCCTCCAGACCAGCAACATCAGCATCACCTGGGCACTTGATAGGAATGCAAATTCTCAGGCTCCACCCTAGACCAAGTGAATCAGACACTTTGGGGTGGGGCCCAGGCCTCTGGGCACTAACTACCCCTCCAGGGGATTCTATCCAACAGTCGACTTGGAGAACACTGTGCTAGTGAGACTTGGACTATCCAGGCATAGGGTTCAAACGCGGGCTACTACATGACTGGAATCTCTGTTACTGGGAACTCCAAGACTCATGTAATGGAGTATTTATTTAAAGCCAAGGCCAGGCCCATGGGTATATAAAGTACCGCTTTATATACCCGTATATAAAGTAGCACTTGCCAAGTCTGCAGCTCAGGCCTCTTGCATCTTCTCAGGAAGGCATCCTTTCTGGTCGCTTCTTCTTTGGGGAGTCCCACCCTTCTGGGAGAGGGAGTATGCAAAGGTGTGAACACCAGGAGGATGGGGGTCACAGAGCCCACCTAACGTCGATCTCCCACTCTGGCCTTGGTGGAGTCCAAGGGCAGGGTTCTAGGATGGGTCCGGGTTCTAGGATGGGTCCTCCCCGACATCATCCTGTCGTAACACCAGCGGGTCTCTAGCTTCACGGAACCCATGCTCAAGCTCACCGCAAGCCCCAGATAGGTCATCTAGGTCGGCTGAAACAGGCCATCCAGCAGGACAGCCATTCTGGTGAGCCCAGTGTAAAGCAGCAGGAGCAGCAGCCCTTTGGGATTGACATTAACATGAGATGAAGACCACGTGTCAGCCGAGTCTCGGGAGATTTCACTGACTGTCTGATACCCTCGTAGCAGCAGCCCAAAGGCCAACTTGCAGGGAAGCTTCCCCGGGATCTGAGAAGCGAAACTTATCCAGCCCCCTCCTCTTGCACTCACCTTTCCAACCCAGCTCCAAAACTCCCACATAACCTGGAGTAGAGAGCAGGGGAACATTATCAGGAGATCTCAGATGTTTTAGCTTGCCATTTTTCCTACAAAATACCTTCCCATTGCAACATGGTACAGAAGGCAAGGTGCTTTTCTGTCCGGGGCATTTTCTTTTCTCCTTTTTTATTTTTTCCTAAATAGGTCTTGACTTCTCGGTGCTCTGTACCAGAGGTCAAAGCTTCTCAGTTTTCTAGACTTTATATTCCATGTAGGGGAACTAGACATTCTTAACTTTGAAATCTACAGACTTCTTTAGAGGAGGTTGTAGTTGGTTCCAAGCAAAGACATTTTTGCCCTGAAAAGGCATTGGGACTATAGCTCAACTGATGGGTGGATAAACAAAAGATGGTGAATCCATACACTGGAACGGTACCTGGCAATAAAAACAAGGCACTGGTACATGCTATAACATGGGTAAACCTTGAAAACATTATGCTAAATAAATGAAAGCAGCCAGACACAAAAGTTCTCATATTGTATGACCCTATTTATCTGGAATGTCCAGAATAGGCAGATCTGTAGAGACAGAAAGCAGATTAGGGATGGCCCGGGGCTGGGAAAGTGGGGGAGTGGAGAGTGACAATGAATGTGTATGTGGTTTCTTCTCAGGGTGATTAACTAGTCTAAAACTAGACTGTGGTGATGATCACACAGCCCTGTGAATATGCTAAAACCATGGAAGTGTATACCTTAACTAGATGAAACGTGTGGTATGTGAATCATGTCTCAATACAATTCAGTGGAAGAATCTTTTCAGCTGCTACTCACCAGAGAAAAGGAAAAAAAAAAAAGGCATTGAGTAGCACAGCAACGTGAATGCATGTAATGCCACTGCATTGCAGGCTTAAGAAAGGTTAAGATGGTAACTTTTATGATATGTATATTTTACCATAATTTTTTTTTAAGTTGGGGAGGGAGGAAGACATTAGGGTGCAGTTAGCCTGCTCTGGTGAAGGGTACAGTGGTAGGGAACCCCCAGCTCTCCTGCCTTGAGGGTCTTGGACAGAGCCAGGGAAGGGAGCGGCAGCTGCTTCACATGGAATAGCTTCTAATAATTAATATTATAAAACTCTGCCTTGGGGTGGGGTATCATCATCTACAGCTATACCCGGCTTCATCTGCTCAGCCTCCCCATGGGCCCTCGTCCTTGGGCTAGACCCCCTGCAAGCCTAGTCTAGTCTGACAGTCTTGGTCATCAAGCAACTGGGAAATACATCCCAAGAGAGGCTGGCTTTTCCTGGAACGTCCCTTCCACGACAGTTGGTGTTTGGGCCACTTAGAGCCCTCTTCAGTAACTCATTCTGAGGAAGAGGGATAGATTTATGAGTGGATTCATTGTTCACAAGAGTTTTAATTGTTTCCTTCTGCATTTACAAGTGCCCTGGAACAGTGGCCTGGTTTACACGCCTTATGATTCACTCTGTGCCTTCAGAGCCCTAGTTCAACCATTTATGGGACAAATTGCAGAACTGAGCTCTTTTTATCACTGCTTCCCTGACCCCTGTGCCATTCGGGGGTGATTATTTCTCTCTGACCTTCATGTGAGTATACACTGTCAACCAGCTTCAGCAAGTGTGGCTTCTTGTCTGTCTGCTTAAAGGCGTTTTTCAGCAGGACTCGATTTTCCACATGTCAGAGGTAACACAGGAAACACCCTACATGTCTGCAGAGAGCAGCGCTGCCCAAAAAGCAGCTATTACGTTCTTGCTTGCTCGAGGCAGCGCCTTTGCCCTCTGTCCCACCTCTGACCTTTCACACCCGTACCTTCAAGGCAAGTATGGTACCCAACCAAGGCACCAGAGTGACCCCCACATATCCAGAAAGACAGGGAGACTGCGTCACGGGTTCTCCATGGAAAAAATCAGACCTACCAGAAGCTTAACTTCTCCCGCCTCCTCCGCTCCTCCTCCCCCAGGTAAGCGACGTCTAAGGGCCACTTCTTAGAAGAAACGCCAAGGCTGAACTCAGTCCAGTTCGTGTGAGCTTTCAAAGTGCCTCTCGTGGGCTCTACCTGCCACATCTTGCTCCTTCCTGAACAGAGAGGAGCTCACTCAGAGGACGTGCTTAATTCCAAAGAATCCAGGGCTCTTGTCCTAACGGCCCTTCAAAATGCAGGTTTTTCCCCTCCCCACCATCATCACCATCCCCCTTAAAATCTAAGCGCAATTCCACTGACTCCCTCTGGACTCTCTCTTGCTCCTCTTTTCTTCCATCTGTCCCGTCTTTCATCCTCTCTTCATGAGCCACGCCGTCTCTCCCGCCTCATGCTTTGCAGTCGGTACCCCTAGGAGGTCTTGCTTCTGCAGCCACATGTCCGATCGCCCCTGCTCTGCTTCAGAGGAGACATTAGCATGGGAAGGGCAGGGCACGGCACCCCTCAGCGTCTTGTGGCTCCGACTCCCACCCCCGCCCCACTACCCGCAGCTCCCCCAGCAGATGAGCCGTGGATTCTTCAGTCACACAGGCAGTAATTACACCTACTAAGATTCCATGATGGGTGAGAAAAACATGGCAGGAAGGAGGGAAGTCAGAGGTGATGCTATGGGAGTCCCCTCCCACCTCCCAGCGCAAAGTGCCATCAACAGGACAAACACGATGCTCCCCTGGCCGCTACCCCTTTTTCTGTTAGCTGTGCTTGGGAACCTCATTAGCACATCCATGTGTGTGAAACTGAACTGTAAACCAAACCCTGTTATAAGCTGAATCTAAACCTTATCTCTGACTCTAGACTAAAACCCAGCCCCTCTGCAAGGTCCCCTCAAACGCGATTCCATGCCTGTCCACAGAGCAACCCACCGTCCTGCTGGAGCTCAGACCCTCAAGGGAACACAGCAGCCCTGCCATCCTAACCCACACCATGGCCTGCCCTGCCTCGCGGCAGCTCTGTGCTAACGCCGAGCAACATTTCCTTTCAGGACACCCTGGAGTTGTGTTCCCGGGAGACAGAGTTTAAGAGCATCCTCTTTGCCCTTTGTTACTTTCACGCCGTGGTGGCAGAAAGAAGAAAGTTTGGGCCCCAGGGGTGGAATCGCTCCTACCCCTTCAACACTGGGGACCTCACCATCTCTGTGAACGTGCTCTACAACTTCCTGGAGGCCAACGTGAAGGTAAAGTTTCCGGCGGCGCGGAGTGGCTCGGGAGGGCACCTCTGAGAAGGATGATGTGGCATCAGCACGGCCAGAAAGGGGTGTGCTCACCGGGGCAGGTCTACACCCTCCCCAAGGGGAGTGAGCAGGTGCAAGTTTACCACAGGGGCAACCCCAGGGCCAGTGTGAGGCTGAGGAGTGAGTACCACGGTTGGGGGGTGGCAAGAAAGCTCAGGAAGCCCCGTTAGTGCCTCACGCCTGGTGTGAGCCACCCACTGGTGTCAGTCTCAGGGCCCCCCAGACCACCCTGTGCGCTCCCAGCATTGCCGGGGGCGGTGATCAGCAGGGAGAGACCCCACACTCACCTGATACAAACTCCCAATTTAGCTCGCCAAGGCAGACCTTCTCGTGGTGCACGCAGCTCCTTGCATAAGCACGGTCTTGCGGAAGTTAAAGAAGCTAAACTCTGGCTACACCTCGCCTCCTTCCTCCTCCGTCTGATGTCTCCATCCTACAAAACACACTAACAATCCACGCTCTTCCTGTTAAGGGGATGTGTACGCCATAAGGCTCTTCTGGTTCATGGACCAAACACAGCATCCTTTGGGGGACAATGAAGCCAGCCCAGAAGCAGTGCCTCTGCCTCCGGTTCTAGGGTCCTGGGAAGCCCACCACACAGCACACCAACCCTTCACCTGCCGCGGCTACGCGGCTTTCTCCAGGTGGCTTCCACCCCTGTCTCTAACACCCATGAACTTGTGTGCTGTATTTCATTCACTTTGAACTTTCCAAGGAGATGATTAATTAATATGCTAATTAATGGCAGGAAATGGGAAAAGTACCCATGCCCTCGCTTTCCTCCGTTCGACACTGGCGTGATTAAAGGACCCATAGGTAGAGACTGACTTCACTGCCACAGTTAATGACTGTGAAAGAGGGAAGGCATGTGTGCAAGAGTGCCGGTGTCTTACCTCCTCTCACTCTTTGATGTAATTCCTCCAGCGTTTAATGAGCTCCCACGTGTGCCCAACCCCACTGGGCACCAGGGGAGCTTGGATGAATAAGACGCTGTTCCTAATCTCAAGAACCACCCTATCTTGTGGCTCACCCTCTGTCCACACACTGGGCCATCCCAGGGCCTGCGTGGAGATCTTCCTTTCCTTCCCGTCTCTCAGGTCCCCTATGATGACTTGCGCTACCTCTTTGGTGAGATCATGTACGGAGGCCATATCACTGATGAGTGGGACAGGAGACTCTGCAGGACCTACCTGGAGGAATTAATCAAACCAGAAATGCTGGAAGGAGAGCTGTCCCTGGCCCCAGGGTTCCCCCTCCCAGGCAACATGGACTACAATGCTTACCACCAGGTAGGGACCTGGGTCTCTCCCCGAAGGACTGGAGATGCGCATGCAGGGCCGGGGAAGCCCAGCTTAAAGAGCCGAGGTCATATCAGCGTGGCGCTCCTCTGCCTGTTCAATGTAAGAGCTACTATAGGATTTCTAGCCTCAAATTAGTGATAAAGTTGAACTTTTAGAGATCTTTTTATTCTTGATGTTTAGCTCGATAATTCTATTTGGTGCTCTTTTCTACAAACAACATCTCGGGCATTTATCTGATTGTCTTCATTCAGGATATTGACACAACCATTAGGAGCAAAAATTCAGGTAAGAACTTAGCCAGCTTTTGGTAAAGATTATATTAGTGGTTCTCAATATCTTCAGAGGGACATGGTCTTGTGGGCAGATCACTCACCCCTCCCATTCTCTGTTGGTTGCTGTGAACACAGACACACATACACATACCAAGAAAACATCCTCATGGAGTTTTTTCATACTCTCACTTTGGGTTTTCATTTTACTATTACTTCAGCTATTTTTAAGGTGTGCATCTTTGCCTATTTACCCTACCATGAAAATGTATTAAAAAGGAATTCAAACAAAAAACCTTTTTTGTTGCTTGACTTTTGAACATCCCTAAAAGAACTCTTGAATACCAAACTTCAGGGAAATACTGGTCATAGGAACATTAACTACAAGCTTTAAACAAATTTTTAATTCCTAAAATTTAAGAAGGTAAGTCATAAAAGTTATTTGATCCAGAAAAACTAGGCCTATGAGAAGAAATTAAAAACAATAATTCTCTTGAAAGTAAATAAAAGAATTTTTTAAATAAACGCTTTGAAGGCTTTAGCCAAGAAAGTTGTGCAAGAGCGCCCCCTACTGTCTGTGGAACAAATGCAGGTGATGGGCAATGATAACACTTTCCAGATGACTTCGGTAGAGTTCCCCTTTCTCCATACCTCCCTTTAATCTGTCAGTAGACGCTTATAGGGCTTACCGGGAGACCAGGAGTGTGCTGGGTGCTGGAAGAAATGCAAAAATAAACACGCAAATTTGCCTTTAAGGAATGAGCCATCTTTTACTTAGACTAGATGTTACTAACACCAAGAAATCATCAAAGCTAAACTTGAGGGATATTTTTTCACTGTAATGGAGAGAATCGGCACAGAGTGCTCAGAAACATTTGGAGAAGGAAGTGAGCTTTACATGCTGGGGAGGATTTTTTAGGGATGGCAGCCTATGGCCCACCACAACTGACCACAGAGATGTGGTGTTTGGAGACACATTGTTTTAAATGTTTTTAATTCGAATGCTTTCTGCCAGAAGCAAAGCTCACTTCATCCCACACCAGGATTCACACATTTATTTGGCATACATGGTCCCATGTTTGCATTCAGGTTTATCATTCCTGATTTAAATAAACAGAGGGGAGAGAAAAGGAATTTAAGCGGGGAGGGCTGGGTAAAATTCCCAGGCAGGAAAAGTATCTCTGAGGGACTCTGAAAAGTCCTCCTTGTGTGTGGAGGGACAGGTGTAGGTCAGGGTGCCGTGGGAGGGGCTGAGATTGGAGATGGATAGTCAGCCAAGCTTCCCCCAAAAGAATGAGCTCATGAATGTGGAGGTTCTGGAAAACCAGCCGGGCATACACAAACGGACGGTGTAAGGATGTGCCCTAACAGGTGGGCAGCACGCTGAGGTCGGCCAGCATCGGTGAGTGGCGTCCACCTGGAGGGCCAGAGGGGCCCCGGCGTCTGAGGCCTGCCCCGGACCACTGACTGCCCTGCAGAGGACTAGTCAGGTGGGAGATGGGAGACACGTCTCGTTGGTTTTCAAGTGAGCTTGCCCTTGACTTTTTAGTACATCGACGCCGAGCTGCCCCCAGAGTCGCCGCATCTCTACGGCCTCCATCCGAACGCGGAGATCGGCTTCCTGACCCAGACTTCGGAGAAGCTCTTTCGCACGGTGCTGGAGCTGCAGCCCCGGGACAGCCAGGCCAGAGATGGAGCGGGGGCCGCAAGAGAAGAAAAGGTATATGGAGGGGTTGCCCGAGATATTCTGGGGAGCCCAGGACTGCCGAGGTCGCCCTTTCTCCCGACGGCCGCGTTGGGCTCCACAGCGCAGACTGCTCGGCGTGCGTCTTCCCCGCGCATGGCTGGTCCAGCCTCGCCGCGCCAATCCTTCGCTTCCGAGGGACCCGCCGCAGTCACGTGACCAGGCGGGCCGTCGGGGTACGTGGTGGTACGTGGTGGTAGGACGTCCCAGCCGCTGGGTGTGGCAGTGCTTCGCTCGTTCCCTCAGAGGCAGGTTTTATTCCGTTTGTCTGCCAAAGTGAAGAAAGGGCAGAGCTGAACAATCGTGGTTTGGGAACCTCGAAACGGACCTCATGGTTCCTTTCCCAAACTAAGTAGTTATGGGTGGGGAGCTGTCCCTAGACACCCCACCCTCCCTCCGCCAGCTAGAAGCTCGTGTGGACGAACTCGCTCCTCTTTAAGAGGAAAATGTGGTCTCTTTGTGGGAAGGACAGTTAGTCCCCGAGTCTCCTAACGCACAGCTAGTGCTACTAAGCACAGGACTTCCCGAAACTTCAGGAAGGTGCAGGGGAATTGTTGGGTGGAAAGGCAGGGGAGGGTGCCCTGTGGGTGTAGGGTGACCAGAGGCAACCTGGGAGCTCTGTTCCTGGTGAGGGCGCAGCAGAGGGCAGAAAAGGAAGGGGCCCAACGTGAGCCTTCTCTGGGATGCTTTCCTAAGGCAAGGCAGTTCAGTTTCCCACAGATGCGTCTGCTTCACCCCACCTCCCCTCCAGAGCACTACCCGGATTCCTTTAGTTAGAGGTTCCCTTGTTACAAGGAAACATACTTGGAAGATTAAGGATTAAAAAACCTGGAGAGTTTTAGGCTTTTAGGGATTGAACTTGTAGGCTTCAGGGATTGATTTTAGGAAAACAAACTGACTGATAGTAAAGGAGCTGGATGTTTGTTTAAAGGTATGGAGTGATGTCATTAAAATTAGTCTCAGATTTTAATATGCCTCAGAATGAGCTAGGAAGCATACGATTCTGGGGGCTGGGGTTAGGCCCAGGAACTTGCAGCCCAGCGATTGTGATGCAGGTGAGCCTACTTTGAGAAAGCTGCTCTAAACCCCACTACTCAACCTGTTTTACTCTTTGATGCATAGGATATAATTTGAGAACAAAAGGAAGATAAGAAAGTTTATGTTGCCCAGAATCCAAACCACTTCGTATCAAAAATGTTCCTAGCTTAAAAATGAAAAGACTGGGACTATGTGAGTAATAGGCTTAGGATTCTTTGGGCAGCATTAAAGGAAGCTTCTAGTTCTTGTCATTTTCTTATCCCCTTCTTCTAACCACTTCAAGAAATGGTGTGTGTATGTGTGTGTGTGTGTGTGTGTGTGTGTGTGTGTGTCACAGATGAATGAAGTACAATCACTTGCCAAACTAGGAGAACCCAATTGCAACACAGATACCGGGAAGTGGGCAGATTTCACTAATATACAGTTATTACCCATGGAGGAAAAAGAAGGAGAGAGAAGAAGAAGGGAAAAGGACACAAAAGAAATTCACATAATAATACAAATGGCCAAGAAAAATAGTAAAATATTCTCAACATCACTCATAACTAAATGGAGTTAAGTGAAATATTATTTTTCACACAATGGTAAAATTTTTTAAACGTGAGGATATCCAGTGATGAAAACATAAGAAAGATGTACTCCCATCTCTGTTAGTAGAGGCTTAAATTGTAGAGCAATTTGGCAATAGCTACTAAAGTTTAAAATGTTCATATATTTTACTCATAATTCTATTCCTAGGAATTCAACCAGTGGAAACACTCAAAAGGGCACAGATGTTACGATATATTTCTTTATTGCAGGATTGTTTATAGTAGTAGGAATGATAAACAGACCAAATACCATTAATAGGGGGATGACTCAATAAATTATGCTATGCCAAAACAGTGAAATAATATATACTGTTAAAAAAAACAAGGTAAATCCATCAGTACTAACAAGGGAATGTGTTCAAGATATATTATTAGGTGCAAAAAGCAAGCTGAGGGACTTCTCTTGCGGTCCAGTGGTTAAGACTCTGAGCTTCCACTGCTGGGGGCATGGATTCTGTCCCTGATTGGGAAACTAAGATCTTGCAGGCCACGTGGTGTGGCCAAAAGAAAACAAAAACAAAACACAAAAAAAAGCAAACTGAAAAATCTGTGTGTATTATGATTCCATTTGTGATAGATAGAAAGAGAAGGAGGTGGGGAGGGAAGGGAGAGCGATGGAGGGAAGAGAAGGAGCAAGGCAGGAAGGAAGATGTGGCAGACGTGATAAATATGGGGATGGATGGATGGATAGATGGGTGATGGATGGATGATGGATAGATAGAGTCATATGCATTGAAGGACACCTGCAGAAATTATAAACCAATAATTAACAGTGCTTTTTTTCCCCCTTTGAAGGAAGAGGCAAAATTGTGGGAGGATTTTGCTTCTAATATCAGAGGAATCTGTAATATTTAGATTTTTATGATAAGCATTTATTACTTTTCCAAAAGGAAAAAAAAACAGAGGTGTTTGCTTGTGGAAGTAAAGTAGACCACATCCCTTGGCATGCACTGCTCCCGTCTGAAGTGTCCTCTCTATGTCTGTGGATTTTCTCCCTCCTCAGGCAGGGTCTCCAAATCCTCCAAGGCCTGATCAGTGATGGAAGAGAACTCTGTTTCCCCATGTTCAATGTGTTTTTAAACAATAGCTCCAGACTATCTTTTCATTTCTTTGTGAATAATGTCCAAATGGCAGCTTGCTGATACAGGGCTGTTTCTTCAAATTCAGCTCCAGAGACAGAACTATGATGTAGTTTTAGCCATTTGTCTTCTGTCTCAACAGCAGCTTCCAGGTACTGTTAAAATTCCATTCCAGTTTTTGCTATGACAGCACCAGAGACCCATCTGTGACACGGTAATGAGTTTTTACTTTCTTTTCTTCTAACATCAGCTCTTTTCCTAGATAATGTATTGTCTGTTAACACTACAAGGCAAAATTAATATTAATAATCCTGTACATGTATAGGGTCCTTTGTAGCTTTCAGATGCTGCCACATTCCTCACCTCTTTTGGTTTGATCTCTTCACCAGCCCTGGGAGTTGGCGGGGGAGGGGGCAGTGGAGAAAGTTGCTCTTGGAAATTTTTAATAGATGAGAAAATTGAGGTCTAAGTGACTTGCTTAAATTCACACGGGTGATACATAACAACACCATATTAACTCAGTCAGGGTTCTTTGATTGCAAGGAACAGAAGCCAGTTTCGCTGAAATAGGCAAGAAATAGCTCACTGTATCAAAGGAATACACTGAAGAAAGGATAGAAACCACAGTGGCTCTGGGGTCCCAGGGAGAGAGAAGAGTGGACCATCGCACTTCCCTCCACTTTCTGCACCTAAATCCTGGACTTGAGATTCAATTTTCATGCTCCTGGGAAATATCATCAGATTGGCCCACTTGAGTCAGGGGAGGGCTGGGCCCGGTGACTGTGCCCCAAAACAGTGGGAAAGAGGTAATTTCACAAAAGGAGACAGGGACCCGTCATTGGAAGCAGAGGGATGAGATGAACGAACCAAAACAGCATCCACCACACACGTCCACCAGCTCTCCTGACTCCGGAAGGGCTGGAACGGGAGCCCTGGCTCCCTCTCTCCCTCCCTCCAGCCCCTCTGCCAGCCACATGTCCTAGTAAGTCTGCACTTTCTCGTTTTTCCTTCTCTGCTGGCAGAGCTCCTGGGCTTTACTCATTTGCTTCAAAATGGCAGACTCAGCCTCCCAGTGCTTGTCCCCGAGACGGCCCAGAGTCTTGGTGCCTCAGTTCCAATTTTCCAGGAGAGAGGCCCTGATTGTTCTAGCTCCCCTGGTCTGATTAGCTGACGGTCCATGTGACAGAAGGGTCCGTGGGGCGTGGGAGGAGGTTTACATGAGCTGTGGCGATGCCTCTTCCAGGACCCAAGGACAGGAACTGCAGTGGGGCCTCGTGGAAACTCCGGATGGAATGTTTATATGTCTCCGTCACTGCTGCTCATTGCCGCGGCTTCCCGTCATTCCAGACGACCGCCCTAGGCCAAGTCTGTCCTATGCCCTCCTAGCTCTATTCCCACAGCGAACAGGGTCAGCCTCTGGGTTTTTCAACTCCCAATTCTCAGAAAGGCCTCTGTGTTCATCCTTTTAAGCGGGTCCCAGAAGTCACAGAGAGCTGGCCAGCCTATAAGGGAGGCCATGCTGCGGTTGGTCCTCAGCCCCAGACCCAGCTGACCTCAGCAAGCGGGCAAGGGTATGCCCAGGGCACGGATGACTGGCATCTTTAGTGCCACGTGGCAGGGGAATGGAGGCCTTCTGGAGAAGTTGAACCCCGTCTTAACCCTGTGTTTCCTGTTGTGGGGCAGGTCAAGGCCGTCCTGGAAGAAATATTGGAGCGGGTGACAGACGAGTTTAACATCCCAGAGCTGATGGCCAAAGCGGAGGAGCGCACCCCCTACGTGGTCGTGGCACTCCAGGAGTGCGAACGGATGAACATCCTCACCCGAGAGATTCAGCGCTCCCTGCGAGAGCTAGACCTCGGATTAAAGGTGGGCGAGGCTGGTGGTGGGGGAGGGAGGGCACTGCCAGCGGGAACCCCTTGTGGGAGGGGCGCCAGGGGAGCCGGAGAGCAGTGGTCACAGCAGCCTCACTGCCTAAGAAGGCGCCACTCCTAGAAACCAGGGTCTGGCCAGGCTGCAGGGAGGGTAAGACAGGCTCTGAAGCTGGAAGCTGGGAAGGCAGAATGAGCCGTGACTGGCAAGCTGCCCGGGAGCCCATGCTCTGAGCGCCGAGCAGAAGAGAAGTCTCGATGCCCTGTGTCTTCTGCTGACATGGGTGGTGTTGCTTTCATGGGACGTAGAAGTGTGCGCTGCATCAAAGCACAGGTCCTAGACAGCCCTGCACCGCCTCCCAGCTCTGCTGCCTCCTCGCTGTGTGGCCTTAGAGTGACTTAAGTCTCACTGCGTCTCAGTTTCTTCACCTGTAAAACAGGGATAGTGGTCCTACTTCATGGGGCTTTGGGAAGGATTCAATAAATAGGTTTGCATAGAATGTTTAGAGCAATGCCCAGCACATGGCAAGTACCCAGAAGTGTAAGCTGATGGCATTATTATTACCACCCCGTCAGAGGAAAGGAAAGAACCTTAATCTTTTGCAACCTCATGGTTATCTGAAAGGCCCGAGATACTGCACAAGCTCTGACGTTTCTCACGAGCAATGAAAGGGTCTATTATTTATACCAACAATTATGTAAATAGATCTACTTTATTCACCATAAGATAATTCCATCAAGTGCCCAGCACAAAGCCTAACAGAAAAGCGCTATAACTGTTCACCTGGATGATAGGTGAGTGGGAGGTCCTGCTGCCTTTGATGAGCTGAGGAAAGTAACTGTTGTCAGTTTACACTGGCACATTTATGAAAATAATTGTAACCCCAGACAGAGGGAAAGTGAGAACCCAGTTTTGTAGGCAGCGGTGAAAGCTCAGCCCAGCCCTGGACGTCCAGGCCTGTGATGTGCTGCCACCCTTGTGTCTGCCTCTTGGAGTCGTATGACCACTGTCACAGGTGCAGAGGACACACAACCATGAGCGTCTTCACGTGTGCTCACATAGAAACTATGAAGTAGACTGAGAAATCTGGGTGAGTCTTTTTCAGTCTGTTAATTCCCATTCTGCCCCAATATGGATAGAAGGAAATAAGGAGAAAGGAGAGACGGGAAAGGATGTTGAAGGCTGATGCTGTTTGGCAACGTTACCAAATTATGCACTGGCTTGTAATCAAAGGAAATACAGAATTCCATAGAACAATCTCAAGCGTAAATAAGGACCTTGCCGGTCATTTTATGTGGCTCGGTTCCCTAGGTACGCAGGTATGTATTAGTAATTATCTTGAGCTTGTTTGTTGCAGTCTTAGCTTAGTGAATCTGTGCAATTTGGTGCAGTCTATTTACCCATCCGACTTCCAATTCATTCACTCATTTTTCTCTCAAGAGCCTTCGCTGTGGTTTGGTGTCATGGATCCCAGTGCGTGCCTGGGTGAGGATGAAGGGGTGGGGAGGGAGTTACTCTTTTCTTCCAGTCTAGCTCGAGCAGGGCTGGTGGACGGCCAGCCTTGGTGCTCTGCCCTTGGGGAGACAGCGGAGACTGACAGGGGAGCCTTCCTCTCCAGACGGACAGTCTGGCGGGAAAACGAGCATACAAATGGGTTACAGTACCAGGCAGGGTTTATTCAGTGCCACACAGAGAGAGGTGCGAGCAGAAAGGAAGAAATAAGTATGTGGAGTCAGGATGGCCCCAGCGGAAAAGTGGCATGCAGGGGGCTTTGGAGGAAGAGTAGGCAATAAGAAGAATCTTCTAGAAGTCCCAAGGTGAGGAACCCTAAGCCTGTTCTAAGAGTTAACTTGGTTTGGCTGGAGCAGAGGGTCGCCTCAGGTAAGTAAGAGTGATATGGTGAACTTCTAAAGGTGACTGGTGGTGACACCATTGACCCAGAAGCAGTCAGGACAATGGTATGTTGCCTTTTTCTCCTGGTCCCCTGTGAGCCGGGGGGACAGACAGAGCAATCTCCACTTAAAAACGCTGTCATGAAAACCCAGTCTCATTAGGACAGGGCCCCAAACTGGCCTGGTCATCAGACTCCCTGGGGGCTTCATCCCAATATGTGTTCCTATCTCCACCCTCCAGTCCCACCAACCTCTGGAGCTGGGGTCTGGAAAACTATATTTTTAGCCAGCAGCTGGGTAATTCTTGTGGCGAGACAAGTTTGTGAATAGCATTAAGGCAAGTAGGTAGAAGAAAAGATGGACAGATGTCTTCATGGAACAGTGAAGGTGCAAGGGGACAGCGGCAGAGGTCAGAGAAGGAAAAGTTTCCAAGTCTGGGGAAGAGGTTAAGCTGAGCTGCAAGAAATGGGAGAGGAAAGGAGGAAACGGCTGAAGGGAGCAACTGGAACAGGAGGGGTTCACAGGACAGCCTGGCATGTGCGGGAGATGTGAAGGCCCCACTGGACAGCGGCTGGTACATGGAGCACTGAGGAACTCACATCCCAGCTCCCAGCGGAACGTGGAAGGGGAAGCATAATGGGAGGAGAGGAAATTCTGAGCAAGGTTTTCCTTCCGGTCCTTTCTTTCTCTTTAACAGTCACTTTGAAGTTCTAGGACTGTTTTAGGTGAAGCACAGGGAGACATGGGGCAACCCACACTACCCAGCACATCAAACAGGCAAACCCTAATGCCCTGCCCAGACTGGGCACCATATTAGAAGATATCTGACTTTTTAAGTCATTAAGTCAATACCCTTAGCATTTTTTATTACAAAATTTTTATTCATAGTTGGCTGGATGGGAAACCATAATGCTACCCAAAAGTACTGGCTGAACTGAGAGGCACAGCTCTCTAACCCCTGAAGACTGTGGGAGCCCACAGCACACAGCACACAGAAGTGGCCACCTGGGAGAGGTGTACCAGCCACAACCGTGTCCCCACAGAGAAGAATTCAGGAGAGTCAGACATCTGGCTCTCAGCCTTACACAATGAAGAACCAGGTCCTGTGAGCATCCCAGAGCTGATTGGTCAGAGGTACTGACTCCCACTAACCAAATGCACAAAAGCCTGATGTACAGAACTCCCAAATGCCAGTTTATTCCTTTACAATCCTTTACAACTAGGTATAACTTTCAAAGCGCCATTGACTGATGGCAGCCTGCCCAGAAAATTCTCTACCTGTGTAGGAAAACTACAGGCGAAGCTGGATTCTTATGCACTGTCCAGTATGGTAGCCACTAACAACAGGTTAACACTTGAAATGTGGCTAGTCCAAACTGAAATGTGTTGTAAGTTTAAATTAAATGCTGTATTTCAAAGATACAGGACAAAAAGGGGAAAATATCTTATTAATAACTGTTATATTGATTAAATATTGAAACATTTGACATTTTAATCTATTAAGTTAAATAACATATTATGAAAATTAAATTCATCTGTTTCTTTTTATTTTTTTAATGTAGCTACTAGAAAATGTAAAATTACGCACATGTAATTTTGTGAATTTTAAATGTAAAATTACCCATTCACAACTTGCATTGTATTTCATTTGGGCAGTGCTCTCTTAGATGGAGTCATGGCCAGCCCAGAATCTGGGGCTGGGAACTATTTTCTATTATTCAGATATTTAATGGCATCAAACATTTTCCCCCTGTGCTTCAGTGGCTGATTGCCCCTCCTAATTGACAAATCCTGTTTTTCTAAACATGTGAAAGATGTTCAGTCTTAAAGCCCAGCTTGCTGACTTGGGGAACCGCTCTGGCTCTTTACTCTCATCCGTTGTGTGTTGACTTAATAGTTCAGGTTTTGCTTTGGCCCTTTAGTGACTTATGGTCACCACCCCGCAGGCAGCTGCCCTGGCCCACATGCCTGCTAGAGTGCACAGATGGACCAGCTGCTGTCACCCGCAGTCTGGATGCCAGACTGGGAAGGGTGGAACCCGCATAATTCCCACTTCCCTCCCCATCTCTTTACCTCCCGGTGTTTCATTCATATGAAAGCTGGTTGCAAAGACCACCTTCAGAGGGAAGGAAAAGCAGACAGGGGCTGACTCTCAGAACAAGATGCAGCCTGCAGCCCCTGGAGAAGGGCATATGTGGGCGTTGCTGACCCCACGTGACGGACGCTGGCCACGTGCCTGCGAGCCCAGAGCACCAGCTACTTCTGACCCTCCAGAGATGCCCTTTACAGATGGACATTCCTGGCCATCCAGAGGCTGGAGTCCTTAGGTTTGGAATGGAGCCTTTGAATCCGCGCTTTTAACAAGCGCACTGACTTAAAGCAATGAAGGCCTAGAGGGCAAATCAGGTTTTTATCTTCCATTCTACCTAAGAAAGACTCTGAAAGCATTTATTTATAGGGACAAAAAAAGTGGTTAAGGCCACATCCAGGTAGCCCTCATACCCACCATAAAGTGTCCCCCAGTCTTTTTTTTTTGCGGTATGTGGGCCTCTCACTGTTGTGGCCTCTCCCGTTGCGGAGCACAGGCTCCGGACGCGCAGGCCCAACGGCCATGGCTCACGGGCCCAGCCGCTCCGCGGCACGTGGGATCTTCCCAGACCGGGGCACGAACCCGTGTCCCCTGCATCGGCAGGCGGACTCCCAACCACTGCGCCACCAGGGAAGCCCGGTCCCCCAGTCTTTAGTTCTCCCTGCTTTCCCTGCAATGTGGACATGGAACAAGCCAGTCACACAGGACCCTGAACTACATCATCTTCTTAAGGATTTAGTGTTCTCTTTGTGAGTTTTCTTTTTGTCGACTCTTGACCTATGAGCACATAAGTGCAGACATTAATCCATGTTTCACAGGATCCAGGCAGGGGGAGTTTGAGGAGGTCAGGCTTGAGCAGATGGAAGCAGGTTTCTCTCGCAGGGAGCTGGAGTCTTTACAAAAGGCCTGCTTACCCACAGTTTGGCCCAGAAACTTCCCGTCTGCCCACCCTGCCTCCACCAATCTGGCAGCACCTGAGGAAACGAATTTTCTCTGAACACCTTTTAGGAAACGCTGTCCCAGAGTCTATACGTTTATTCCTCTTTTCCTAAGAAAGGGACCCACGTTACACTGAGTGAATTTGGAGTGGGGTTCTCTCTGGTTTCTTCTCAACCCCTCCTCTGAAAGTGAGTCATTTCTATGTCCACTCAAGATCATGGGCAGATCTGAGTTCAGCACCGTAACCACAAGGTGAATGACTTCTTTTCCTAAATCCTTCCTGCTTCACTCTCAAACGGGCAGAACCCAAGAGACAGCACATTCTTTAAGGCTCCATCACTCATACTTTCAATTAGTAAATGCAAAATCATTGTCAGAATAACTTCTAAGCAGATGTGAGAAATTTTTAAGAAAGGCAAGTTACACGTTTTATGCTTCCCTGCTGTCAAAATGATTTTAGATTTCTGAAGAGTGTTAAGTATTGCATATACATTTTTTTATTATCAGATTTTATTTTTAGAGCAGTTGTAGATTCACAGCAAAATTGAGCAGAAGGCAGAGTTCCCATATCCCCCTCCCCCGACCACACCCAGCCTCCCCATCATCAACACCCCCAGCAGAGTGGCCCATCTGTTACAGCTGGTAAGTCTACCCTGACCCCTCGCAATCACCAAAGTCACCTGTAGTTCACATTAGGGTTCACTCTGGATGGTGTACGTTCTGTGGATTCGGACAAATGTGTAATGACATGGATCCGCCATTTTAGTGTCTTACAGGAGAGTTTCACTGCCCTAATATTGCATATATTTTAACTTAAGCACGTGATTTCTTCTTGCAAGGAATTTCAGAGAAATAGATGTTTATAGGACCTCACCGTTTTCAGAAGTGGCACATCTCTGTGTAAGGCATGGTCACACGGAGTAAGTGATTGAATTAGCCAGGGGCAATAACCAGGCAACAAAGGACTTCTCTGTACCAGCAAACAACTGTGGCTGGCAGAGTCCGGGGCTCCATGTGAGTTCATCTCTATTTGTTTCTCTGCCACGGCCCTCAGAGATGTGCCAAAGGACCGGGACATTTTCATCCTACTTTTTCCAGTAGTGCTGACCCAGTCCTGTTAGGTCAGTTGTGGGATGATTCCAGGGTGGGGGACCTTACCTCCCCACCAACTCGCATGGCCAACAACATTCACAGGTGCAAAAAACTTCCACAGACACACCGTGACTCAAAACAACCCAAAACAATTCTGTGGGGAAGCAAATTTATTTGGTGTATTATTTATAAAAGCACTTTATAATTATGTGAGTTAATTGGCCATTGAAAACTTAAAATTTTTATTTTAAAAGGAAAAATAAATACAGCTTCTATCTTTTTCCTTTTAAGTCTATTGGACTTTATTTTTTTGTAATGAGTCTTGATTTGTCTACATATCTTCTTATCTGCAGTTTAGCCAGCGTGTTCTATTGTATGCCCATAAACATGTTTTATTAAAATTGCAACATACAGAATTTTTAACATAACCCTGGCAAAAACACATACACTACAGTTTAATTACCAAACAGAAAACTAGGCCTTTCTGTTTAGAGCAGTGCTGTCCAATAGAACCCTCTGTAATGATGAGAATGTTCCATATCTGTGCTAAGGGCACAGTGCCTGCTGATGACATGAAATGTAGCTTATTTGACTGATAATTTTATAATTTTAACTCACTTGTGCTTAAATAGCTTCATAGGACTGATGGTCATCATATCAGACACGGCAAGTTTTATTGGGTACTCTAACCCCTGTGCAGAAACCACTGCAGTATAGACGACACCTTCAAGAAATTGTAGATACTTGGCATAACTAAGGTTACAAAGTTTAATTTAAAGATGGTTTTTGATGTACATCTTCCTTTACAGATTTCATCTAGCAATTGGAAGAGGATTCCTCCTTCACTGGAGGAGAACGGAGGAGCCCAAGCTTTAGGGTAGTGTGGAATCAACATGGAACCCACAGGTGGCTTGAGGTCTGCAGTGGACCTAAACTACTGTCAATAGATACGTGTAGACTCTGATACACAGGAGTGGGGAGAGGACCAGTCTCTGTGAGACAAACCTTGCAGATCAAGTACTAGACAGGGACTGTCGTTGTGTCACCCACCCCGGCAGTCATCTCCTGTCTTTCCAAAGATCCCCGAGGCCAGCTGTTTCCAGGGACTTGCTGCCCCTCACTCTTTCCCCTCTCACTCTTTGTCTTCAGGGGGAGCTGACCATGACCAGCGACATGGAGAACTTACAGGACGCTCTGTACCTAGACACAGTGCCGGAGCCCTGGGCCAGGCATGCCTACCCTTCCACTGCAGGCCTGGCAGCCTGGTTTTTGGACCTGCTCAACCGAATCAAGGAGTTGGAGGCCTGGACAGGTGACTTTACGATGCCCTCCACTGTGTGGTTGACGGGCTTCTTCAACCCCCAGTCCTTCCTGACCGCCATCATGCAGTCCATGGCCCGCAAGAATGAGTGGCCCCTGGACAAGATGGCCTTGCAATGTGACGTGACAAAGAAGAACAGAGAGGAATTCAGGAGCCCCCCTCGGGAAGGGGCCTACATCCATGGCCTCTTCATGGAAGGCGCTCGCTGGGATGCACAGGTAAATCCTGGGATGAGCCGAAGAGCATCCCCTGTGGACTGATTACATACACACTGCCCCCTGTAAAGTACAATTGCTAAAAGGGATGCCCTTTTTTTAGGGGGGGGTACGCGGGCCTCTCACTGTTGTGGCCTCTCCCGTTGCAGAGCACAGGCTCCGGACACGCAGGCTCAGTGGCCATGGCTCACAGGCCCAGCTGCTCCGCAGCATGTGGGATCTTCCCGGACCGGGGCATGAACCCGTGTCCCCTGCATCAGCAGGCAGACTCTCAACCACTGCGCCACCAGGGAAGCCCAGGGATGCCCTTTTAGCATCCCTTGAGGCTGTCAAATCATTTCTATGTAGCCAAGGATGACATAAAGAGCGCAGAGTGAGTAGAGAGGTTAAAAGCAACAGACTGGCTGGATCTGAATCCCAGCACTACCACTTACTAATTCTGTGAAAAATCTCAGTTTACTCAACTGTTTTTTAAAAAATATTGATTAATTTAATTTATTTATTTGGCTATGTCGGGTCTTAGTTGTGGCACGTGAGATCTTTGTTGCTGCGTGTGGGATCTTTGTTGTGGCATGCAGGATCTTTAGTTGCGGCATGCGAGCTCTTAGTTGCGGCATGTGGGATCGAGTTCCCTGACCAGGGATCGAACCCAGGCCCCTGCATTGGGAGCGAAGAGTCTTAGCCACTGGACCACCAGGGAAGTCCCTACTCAACTGTTAAATGGGAAAACAGAGTTGCTGTGATGATTAAACGAATTAATATGCAAGACACTTAGAACAGTGCCTGGTACATAGGGAGTGCTCAAAACTTGTTGTGTGACCTGGGGGTATCATTTCACCTCCCTGGTCCACTTTCCTCATTCATGAGCTCTCGGAGGGCAGGAAGCCCTCCTACTTTTTACACTGCTACATGTTAGCAAAGGGGTGCCAGTGATATCATTTAAAGTGACACTTTGAATGGATTCTTCACTGCAGGCTAATACAAATTTGAGTCAGCATAAGATCAGAAAAGATGTTTTGTCTCCAATAGGAAACTAGCAAACAAGCACAGGTGGCGGGGATAAGTGACATGAACAAGGATGGATAACTCTAGGACAAGTTTACATTGGTTCTACACGTGATCTGGAAGGACTACTTAGTCAAATATCCCATTTGGCAATATTTGCACTAAAGTATCCTAGCAGTCAATACAAAGGAACACGGGAAAACTATTAGAAAGTCTAGAAGATCCTACAAGTCCACATCAATATGCATAGAGAGCTGTACTAAGTTGAAGAGTGTCCCCACAAAATCCATGTCCACCCAGAACCTCAAAATGTGACCTATTTGGAAAGGGGTCTTTACAAATGTAATTAGTGAAGATGAGGTCACGCTAGAATAGAGTAGGTGCTAAATCCAATGACTGGTGTCTTTATAAGAGGAGAACACTCTGTGAAGACGGAGGCAGAGACTGGAGGGGTGCATCTACAGGCCGAGGGAGGCCAAGGGTTGCAGCAACCACCAGGCACTAGGGGAAAGGCATGGGACAGGTTCTGCCTTAGAGCCTCCAGAAGGAACCAACCCTACCTACACTTTAAGACTTCTGGCCTGCAGGACTGTGAAAGAATACGTTTCTGTTGTTTTGAGCCACTGTCTTTGTGATAATTTTGTTACGGCAGCCCTAGGAAACCAGTCAAGAGCTAACAGAAAGGACGGTAAAGTGGGACGGTATTCAAGCAGCCTGAACGTTGAGAAGGAATCCTACTTCTCTCTCTCCACCTGAACATTTGCACAAGTCTGTCAGTGGAGATCACACGTGGACTGTATTAGGTGTAAGGTAGCCAGAGCTAGGACACTAAAGATGCCAAAATGAGAGAAGTGCAAAAAAGATAAGTAGGGAGGAAGCTCAGAAGGAGGGGCACTGGCACTGGGGGGAAAAAGGATATTGATTCCAAACAACTACCTCCCATTTTTTCATGACCTTGTTTCCAAATAATAAAAACAAACAAAAAAATAACACCCGCCCACCAAGAACTCTTGTTCTCAAAGTCTGTATCCCAGAAAGCATTCAGTAAAAAGGGAAGGGTGGACTTCCCTGGTGGCGCAGTGGTTGAGAATCTGCCTGCTAATGCAGGGGACACGGGTTCGAGTCCTGGTTCGATCCCACATGCTGCGGAGCACCTGGGCCCGTGAGCCACAACTACTGAGCCTGTGCGTCTGGAGCCTGTGCTCCACAACAAGAGAGGCCATGATAGTGAGAGGCCCATGCACCACGATGAAGAGTGGCCCTGCTTGCCGCAACTAGAGAAAGCCCTCTCACAGAAACGAAGACACAACACAGTCAAAAATAAATATATAAATAAACAAATAAATAAAAGATTACTATTAAAAAAAAAAAAGGGAAGGGTAAGGATGTCCAAAATTCCTCTCCTCCATAAAACAAGAACATTGGCCAAAAAAAAAATAATAATATACATATATATACATACACACACATATATAAAGATATATATAATAAGATATAATATATATCATATATATAATATAATAGTATAATAAGGTATATATCAAAATCATATATAGTAATTTTATACATATATATATATATATATATACCAGAATCAAACTTATCAGAACTCCTGAAGTTAACCAAAGGCTTTTGGCAATCCAAGCAGTGTTTGTTGAAGAAAAATGACTGAAAAAAGAGCAAGCATTAAATGCAAATGGATTAAACACTACAATTAAAAGGCAGAGACTGGCAGAATAGATTAAATTTTTAAAAACCTGATCCAACTACATGCTGTGTATAAGAGACACACTTTAGATTTAAAGACACAAATAGGTTGAAAGTAAACAGATGGAAAAGACATGCCATGAAAACAGTAACCAAAGAGATTTGGGGGACTATACTAATAGTAGACAAAATAGACTTAAAAATTGTTATTAGAGAAAAGACAGAAGAGAGAGGAATTGTAGAGACCAAAAAAAGGCATTTTACAATGATAAAAGGTCCATCCATCAAGAAGATATAACGATGACAAATATACGTGCATCTAACAAAAGAGACCCCAAAATAAAGGAGATGAAAACTGTCATAATTGAAGGGAGAAACAGACAACTCAACTATAATAACTGATGACGTTAACACCCCACTACTAATGGTGACAGCTAGTGGTTATAGAGTTTCTTTCTGGGGTGATAAAAATATTCTGGAATTTAGATAGTGGTGATGACTATACACGTTTATAAATATACCAAAAACCAGTGAATTGTACATTTTAAAAGAGCTGGTTTTATGGTATATGGAAAAAGAAAGGTTCTACCCTGCTGCCACTCCCTACCATAAACACTCAGGTGTGGGGGACAAGGGGTCCTCACTGTTTACCTTAGTTCTGTTACTTTCTATGCCTCATGTCAGCCTCTACCAGAACTGAAGAGGCACATCCTTCCCGTTAAATACATTTCATGGGAATTAAAACAAATTCTGTCCACAGTGTAAGGGGCTCAGAATCACCTAGGCACAGGCAAGGAATCCATGAGTCACTCTGGATCATCATTTCCCAAAGTATGTTCAGAAAATCCTAGTGCCACAGGAAATGAATAGGTTGCAAGAAAAGGGTCTTTTGGTCAAATAAGTTTGGGAAAGACTGGGATAAATAAAGTCAAACTGTTTTCTTTACTGCCAGGACTTCTTGTCTTCAATGTGCTAGCATGCACCGTAAAGCTTCAGGCCCAGGGTATGGTAAGCTTATTTCACCAAGGCACCTTTTTGTTCCTCAGAATATTTCTCAGGACTACTAGAAAAAACTTCCCCAGACAGCACTATGGAGACATCTCAGAGAACCAGAGAGAGGCCCCAGCTGGAAAGCTACAGAACGGCCAGGTCCCTGTTACATGAGTGAAGATAGAACACAGCTCCCTCTGCTCAAAAATAGAAAATGCTCTAGAGGGTGGAGGACAGCACATAAGAAGCTGGAACAGGACATAACCAAAGCCTTAACATCTAAAGCGTTTGCCAGCAGGGACTGTTTCTTGTTCAGCTTTAAGTCCCTAGCACCTAGCATGACACCTGGCAAATAGCTGCATTCGGTATGCTTACTAAATGACAAAATAAAACTAAGAGAAATTCAAGCCCCAAAGAGATTAATGTGCATATGATATGCAACAACTTTTGGAACTCTGCTTCAAGAAGATATTCAGGCTGAAAAACAGTGGGAATATGATGTCCACCCCTCCACGGCACCCCATCGTGGGTTGTCGAGAGAATTTAGTAAGGGGGTGGGCCCAGGGCAACCAGGTCTTCCCAGTCTCTCTCTCCCAGACCTTCCGACAGGAGAAAGCCTGGCTGGCTGAGCTTGAGGTCTGACCTGAGATGTTCTCGTGTCCTTGTCCTCAGGCTGGGATCATCACCGAGGGGAAGCTGAAGGAGCTGACATCCCCCATGCCGGTGTTGCTCCTCAAGGCCATCCCCGCAGATAAGCAGGACTGCCGCAGTGTCTATCCCTGTCCTGTGTACAAGACTTGTCAGCGAGGACCCACCTACGTGTGGACTTTACACCTGAAGACGAAGGAGAAGCCTTCCAAGTGGGTTCTGGCCGGAGTAGCCTTGCTTCTCCAGGTGTAGCTTCTTGCAGACCCACTGAGGCGACAGAGCTGGGCTGGAGGCTGCCCAGAGGGACCAGTGGAGAGGGCGGACCACAGCCCTAGAGAAAGATAAGAAACTGAAAGCACTCACAGTTCTGAAGAATTCCTTTGGGGAACTCGGAGAGAAGGACCTAAAGTGAGGCAGAGCTAGGAGTGTGGACCTGGGAACTAGGGGAGAAGAGTCTCGTAACACTGAGACTCGTAACACTATTTTTTTCCTAATAAAGTGATTTGTTCTTCACCTGTGTCTGGTCCAGGCTTTGAGCATTGCAGAGTCATAAGTTATCATGAAGAGCCCAAGAGAAACGAGCCACAGGCACTTGAGCCCTGACGTCGTTACACAGCCCTACACGCAGCGCCCTAGTCCCCAGCTAGTCCGGGGCCCAGCGGCACAGGCATTGCCCATGAATAAGAGTCTGCATTGTAACAAGCTCCCCAGGTGATTTGTATGCACTTTATGGTTTGAGGAACGTTACTCTGGATCAGGGGGCCACCAGACTTTTTCTGCTGGGATCAGACAGTAAATATTTCAGGCTTCGCAGGGCATACTGCTTCTGTTGCAGCTGCTCACCTCTACCACTGTAACCCGGAAGCAGCCACAGATGATACCTAAATGAATGGGTGTGGCCACGTTCTAATCAAACTTTACAAAAACAGGCAGTGGGCTAAATTTTGCTGATCACTGCTCTAGAGGATAAGGGAAGTATATATGCAATATTTATCCCTCATTAATCCACACATCCATTTAACAAGTGTTTAACATCTACTACTTGCTGAGGACAAAACTGCAAACAAGGTGGATTGTTTCCTTGTCTTTCTGTCATCCTTCAGATCATTTAAGAGGGGCCCAAGGAGAAATCTTTCACCTAAAGCTTTTTAACCTAAAAGTTTTCTAGATTTTCCTCTGTGGAACACATTTTCACTGGATGCCCAAAGAGGTCTACAGTTTTAATGAGCTGTAAAGAGCTCTGTGGGGAGGCTTGTTTGTTAAGTCGTCTGGGGGGGGGCGCTCACCACTCCTTCTAGGATCAATTCCCACATATCCTTGGAGAGAGTTATTTTTGGATTAATTACTATTTAGTACAGTGGTTCTTCATCTTGAGCAGGCATCAGAATCCCCTGGAGGACTTGTTAAAACAAAGATTGCTGGCCCCCACCCTTCAGAGTTTGATTCAGTAAGTCTAAGAAATTGCCGATGCTCCAAGTCTGGGGACTGCACTTTGAGAACTCCTGATTCAGAACATAAAAACCCACCCTCCTACAAACCTCTGCTATGAGAACACAGAATCTCATGCCAATTCCACCATGATTTTCCTGCGTTCTGCCTTGTGGTTCCCGCATCCCCAAAAGAAGGGCCTTATTCCTCATCTTCATGCTATAAGGGAGTTGACAAATTCCTCTGGAATCCAGGGATTCCAACTTAAGTGCTGTCTCTTCTCACATCAACCAGCAATGTACTTCCCATTGTTTGCCAACAACTTGCAGTTTCTTGCCTACAGTTCATCTGTTTCCATGGACGTAGCTCTGTCCTCCTCATCAGCATCATGCTTCCTGATCCTCACTGGGAACAGTACAGTGAGGGCAGGCAGAGGAGGACCAAGATGGAAGGAAAGTGGTCTCGCGGTATGAGAGCAGGACACTCTGGGTCACGTCATTTTTGGAGACAAGTGGTCAGGTTAGATATATGAGTTAATAAACCTCTAGATACACTATAAATTGGATCAGTACTATTGATTTCTTCCTAACACGTACAGATAAAATGAGATAAGGAAGATAATTTTAGAGGCCAGGACACTTTGGCAAAAATGATGGATGGCCTAAGGGGGACACCAGGAGAAAGAGGGGCAACTTGAGGCCCCAGAGCAAGTGGGAGGTGGGCATGGAAAGAGGACACCAGAGTGCCCTGCACTGGCCAAGCTCTCACCGGGGCACCAGGCTAGCAAGTTCCCATCACTGCTCTGCTGGCTGGTAAACTTGGTGGGTTTGTACGAACTGATCTAGGAGCTCAACCACCACTTAGGGTCTGTGAGTTCCAGTCAGCACACAGTGGACGCTGCAGACACAGACAAGACAGGGAGTGACCACCAAGTTTATTGAAAACAAGGGACGCTTGGAGTTAGCTTTGCACCTTTATGACAAAGACCACACTGAGCTCACTGGCCTCTACGCTCCCCCCACTGGAGCAGAAGACCTGCTCTAGGGCCACAGTTCTAAAGGGTGGATCTGAGGTTCTTCCCAGCAGCAGCTGCAGCTAATCCAGTTAAACCCTTCCCAGAGACCACTCCTAAAACGGGACCTCCAAGTGACACGTTCTCCCCAAGGGGTCCAAGAGAAGAGATGAGCTGGAACGTGAAGACTTTTCCTTCTCCTGATGCAGAAGCAAGAAGGTCAACCTGCGCGAAATCCGATCCGGAGGCCGAGATATCCTCCGCGTCTAAAACCATGTCCCAGTCTCTCCTCTCCAATCCATGAAAAAATGAGAGAACAGGGATATTTTCTAAGAGATGCAATTTCTCTGGATGGAGCCAAGTTTGTTTGTTTGTTTTTTTAAATAAATGTATTTATTTATTTTTGGTTGCATTGGGTCTTTGTTGCTGCGCGCGTGCTTTCTCTAGTTGCAGTGAGCGGGGGCTACTCTGCGTTGTGGTGCGCAGGCTTCTCATTGCAGTGGTTTCTCTTGTTGCGGAGCACGGGCTCTAGGTGCACGGGCTTCAGTAGTTGTGGCACGCGGGCTCTAGAATGCAGGCTCAGTAGTTGTGGCGCACGGGCTTAGTTGTTCCGCGGCATGTGGAGTCTTCCCGGACCAGGGCTTGAACCCGTGTCCTCTGCATTGGCAGGCGGATTGTTAACCACTGCGCAACCCAGGAAGCCTGCCAAGTATTTTTAAATGGACCGGGAGAGAGACATGGGCTCGGAGAGCTTGGCTATTGAAAGGGCTTCTTTCCCAAATGGGATCTTTGATGTTTGGCAAGGCTTGAGCTCCAGCTGAAACTTTTTCCACAGCGGGAGCACTTATAGGGTTTCTCTCCTGTGTGAACCCTCTGATGCCTATTAAAGTTGGATCTCTGAATAAAACTCTTCTCACAGATGGGGCACTTATAGGGCTTCTCTCCCGTGTGGATTTTCTCGTGGTGGCGCAGCCCCGAGAAGTCGCTAAAGCCCTTCCCACACGTATCACACTTGCAGGGTTTCTCGCCCGTGTGGATTCGCTGATGCTTCACGAAGTTTGAACTCCGCAGAAAGGCTTTTTTGCAGGTGGGGCACTGAAAGTACGTCTCTCCAGTGTGAGTTCTTTGGTGAAAATCCAGCTGGGAATTCCGGTAGAAGGCTTTCCCACACTCCCTGCAGGTAGGGAGTCTCTGGGCCATAGGGGCTCTCGGCTGCCGTCGTGGGGAGGCCTCTCTCTTCCCCTCCAGCCACGGCGTGGACGGCTCTCCGGGAAGAGGTGGCAGATGCTGACCCAGCTGTGTCCCGGAATTCCTCTCTCGGGGAGAGAGCTGCGCCCCTGTCCCCTCACCATGAAGGTTCTCCTGGGCCTCGGGGAGATTCTCTCCTTCTCCAAAGCATCTTGGCTCATCCTTGCTGAAGAGGCCACTTAAGGAAGTCTGAGGAGGCTCTCCTGAGGCTTGAGGGTCCTGGTCCCTGTAGTTCTCCAAGTTTAAGTTCTCTTTGTCATTCTCCTGTCTGTCCCCTGAAAGGAGAAAGAAGGTATGGAACAGCTCAATCAGTGGTCTGCCCTGCTTTGCAACTCATGTGTCAGAGAGAGGGTCATCACAAAACATTAATTCTTTTTACCAAGAGGGCATCGGTGAGTGAAGAAAACCACTGTCCAGCCCGAGCACCTGGCACTCACTTCACGTGTGTCCAGGCTGTGACTCAGCTCTGGAGCCAAGGAGAACAAGTGACAGCAGAGGACGGCTCCCAGAGGCCGCAGTGGCCACCCCCGCAAAGAAGCAGCAAGTTTCTTAAGCCCAGGGAAAACAAGTCTAGTATATGAGAGTACTACTCTAAAAAAGTATTGGTTTTTATCTAATTATATATAAAAGATAAATATGATCACTAAAAACAATTTGAAAAGCATACACAAGAAAACCAAATCAACCTCAATTATACCACCCAGAGGCAACAACTATGAGTATACATTTCCTTCCAGTCTTTATCTGATTTATACATATGTATGTATGTATGTACGTATGTATGTATGTGCTTTTTTCTGACACAACTGATATCATACTGTATAAACAGTTCTATATCTGGCTTTGTAGCCTTTAAATTGTAGATGGTGGTACTTATCAATTCCACATGGATTCTCCCTTTCACAAGTCACCCCAAAATTCATGAAATGCAACCATGTGTCATTTTACTGTGGTTGTGATGCACAGTGAGACTGCTGTGTAAAAGTGAACCCCTCGGTCTGTGCTTGAGTCCAGCGTTCACTTGTGCTTCATTATGTCACATAACAGTTAAAGTTTGTTTTTCTCATCATAACTTGGGTTTTTGCTTATTACTACTTAATGATGCATGTAGTAAAGATTTTTATTTTGGTGGTAGAATTTATCTTCAACTTTTATAAATTACTTTATTCCTGTAGATCTAAAGAAGCTGCTTGCCTTTCTCTTTCCTATATCAGTGTCTTTCAAATTATCAGCTAGAGACCGGAATCTGCTAGAGAACCAGACCTGAACTTGGTAATTCAGAGCCTTATAACATGTTCCTCTCAGGTGGCAAAGGTACTTTCTCTTTTCTTTAAGGAAGCCTTTATAAGTATCATTTTAAAGAGCTGAATAATGGCCCACTGTGGAGATGTCATAATAAACACATAAGAGGAAACATAATTTATTTAAGAGTTCTCCTACTATGGGAATCTAAGTTGTTTGTTATATTTTGCTACTATAAATAATGATGTGATAAGCCTTTTTCTTCATAAATTCTGCCCACATTTCTGATCAGTATCTTAAAGGAGGTTCCTCAAAGTAGAATTACTGTGTCAATGGGCATGAATGGTATTAAGGCTGTTGACACCTACTGGCAAATCGATTTCCGCAACGACTCTGCCATCCTCGGGTCTGAGAGGCTGGGCAGAGAGGAGGTGAGTGTTCAATACCTAAGCACTGACTGTGTCTCAAGTATCTGCCATTAAGGCTGGTGAAAAATGGCTTCTCATTGGTATAAATTTTAATTCTTTAGTTATTAAAGGATCAGTTTTTTCACACTTATGAGTTAGTTTTCATACTCCAAGACTGCTGTCCACTTTTTTTTTTACTGGGAAAGTCACTTTTTTTCTTATCAGCTTGCATTAACTCCTTCTATATTAAGAAAAATAGTCACGTATCTCTCATGTTCGTGAAAGAGTTTTTCAACGTTTAGTTATTACTTTAATTTTGTTTGGGGTTATTTTTATGTATAGGAGTTGTAGTCTTTTTCTTTTTAAATACAGTCAAGTCTATTAATCTTTTAATGATTTTTTTCCGTTGCTTTTATACTAATAAAAATCTTCCCCAGCTTGACGTGAGTCAAACATTTACCCGTTTTCTTCTCTATTATTATTTTATTTTCATATTTTATGTCTTTTTCATCTGTTTCCAACTTATTTTGGTATATGACATACATAAAATTTAAGCTGATTCCTCTTCCCAGAGTCTTTTCTCCTTATTTTGCTCATCCCATGGATTTGTTCTGCTTCTTCCTTCATCACATATCAAAGTCCTTTATAGACCAGCCTCTGTTCCCAGGCTCTGTCTTCTGTTCCATTGGCCTGTGCGTCTATTGTTATATCAGTATCCCACTGTGGTAATGAGTTTACCTTTTTAAAATGATATACTCTTAATATTTACAGACCCAACACTGATGAAACATTCTTCTTTCAAACCTTTTTACTGTTCTTGCAGTATTTTTCCTGATAACTACTTAAGAATCATTTTTCCAAATATAGTTGACCCTTGAACAACGAGGGGTTTGGGGCACCCACCCCAGTGCAGTCAAATTCCGAGTGTAACTTTATAGTCAGCCCTCAGTATCCAGGTTCTGCATCCGTGGATTCAACCAAATGCGGATCGTGTACAAATTTATTGAAAAAAATCTGAGCATAAGTGTTCCTGCACAGTTCAAACCTTTGCTATACAAGGGTCAACTGCATATATATATATATATATATATATATATATATATATATATATATATAATTTTAATCCTTTGGGAATTTGATTAGAGGTATGAGTATAAGGCTTTTTGAGGCTTACTCACCTGCTGACCTTTTTTAACTGTGAGCTGTTCTTCCATATGGTCAAACAAAATAGCATAGCTACCCTCTCCTGGGACATCCGCCCCTTGCTCTGAGTCCAGATTTGCCAGACTGCTCACTCTTGTACCTTTGAGACTGGACTAGTCCTTTCCTGTCTTGGTATCACTGTCTCGTCCCTGCACACCTGGCCTCCTGCGTCGGCTGCCCACAGGGCTCCCCTCCTCCAAGGGGACCTTCCTGGGCTGTCCTGCACGCGGCTGCTTCCTCAGCCTCTCTCCCCACACATCCTCTCTCAAGAACCTACAATGGCATCTCTTTCCCTTATCAAGGCAGGCCGGCTTTTTATTTTTTTATTTTTATTTTTTTTGTGATACGGGGGCCTCTCACTGCTGTGGCCTCTCCCGTTGCGGAGCACAGGCTCTGGACGCGCAGGCTCAGCGGCCATGGCTCATGGGCCCAGCCGCTCTGCGGCATGTGGGATCCTCCCAGACTGGGGCACGAACCCATGTCCCCTGCATCGGCAGGCAGACTCCCAACCACTACGCCACCAGGGAAGCCCAAGGCAGGCTGGCTTTATACACTCTCCACAGTCTGGTTCAAGGTAAGATCTAATGGGACCATGTCAGCAGGTGAGATGACGGGAAAGAAAAAAAATAGAATGTTGCCATATGGAGATAGAGTGAGCTAGGTATCACAAATAAAATCCTACCGCAAGGGAGTACAGGGGCAATCCCTGTACCTTCCTCTCAATTTTGCTGTGACCCTGAAACTGCTCTAAAAAAAGAAGTCTGTTAAAACAAAAATCCTACTGCAACAACCTCTAAAGCAGCATTTTCAAACTTTGTTTTTTGTCTGCTACCCACGATAAGAAATACTTTTATATCGAAATATAGTACAGACGCACATATATAGAATAAAAATATCCTGAAACACTACCTACCCTGACATCTGGTATTTCCTATTTGCATTCTGATATTTTCTATTCGGTATTATCATTTCATTTTTTAAAATGCTGGTTGCAGCCCTATAAAATATTTTCACAACCTGCTAACTGGTCACAAAATGCAGTTTTAAAAATACTGCTCCAAAGGAATCCTTGTGAAGTAGTATTATGATAAATATATTGCTTAAAATTAAAACCGTATGTCTCATGTGATGCTTGCTCTCTCTGTGGTATTGATACATTAGCGAAGGAAACAATTAATCAGACCCTTCTGGGGAGAAAGAATGGCCTGTCATACAGTTCCCATCCTTGGTCCTTTTATTCCTCCATGGTTCTGGGATCTTTTGTAGATTTGAGAGAGAGAGAGAGAGTGTGTGTGTGCAGGAATGTTTGACAGTTGATTTTACATAACTGCAATGTTTTTAAAAGAACGTAGAAGGCAAAGGGTGATTGCTGTTTTATAGCAGAACAAGTTCATATTTCTTCGTACCAGTCTTAAAATAATGTGATTTATATGAAGTATTTGATGTTGCTGCTGTTTAATGAGACTTAGATGCATGGAGATTAGCTAGACCATATTTTTCTGTTTGTTTGTCTTGTTTATTTTGTTGAGGGTGGGTCAGTCACCATTCACCATAACGAGAGTAAGAAAAGTCTAGTTACTTTGAACCTTCTTGTTAGGAAGGATAATAGTGGCCTGTTAGATAATCTTTTTTTAATAATAGAATTCAACCCATATCTGTTTTGGTCTCAACTGTACTAACCCTAATTCTCTCTAAGAAAGAAAACTGTCACAACAGGCAAGAGTGAGGCAACAGATCGGATGCGGGGTCTTTCTTCCATGATTAAATATGTGTCAACAGCCCAATAGTCAGAGACGAGACCCACCTCGGTACTCAAACTGGACTGACCAGATCACAGCCGGTTAGAACCAATGTAATAGAAACCAAGTACTGATATTGACCCGCCACCTCCAATATAATGACTGGAGGTCAGAAATGGCTCTGGACCAGTAGACGATCACTCACCTATGCAGGTGGGTCTTGGGATCTTCTCGCTCATGTGTAGGTGTGGTCCTGTCAGCTCTGCCCCAAACCCAGCTGGATCAGTCAGGTCATGCTTGGGATTGGAAATGCCTGGTACAGAGAGAGATAATCTGTGGGCCTGGATGAATGGGGAACACTGGGGACCAAGCCGTGTTGCTCAAAGGAGGGCCCTGAGTGCAAAGGGAACCAGGGAAGCTCTGGAGACCACTGAGGATGTGCGGAGAGTCTAAGACACCAGTAGTCACGAGAAACCCAGGATATATGGTGAAGGCCACAAAAAGAAGATTCTGGGAGGGAGCAGTCAGACCACCTGGCAGGCTGGTGCGAGGGTCGTGACTGGGACCCCACGCATGGTTGACTGGGACCCCACGCATGGTTGGCTGGGACTGTGGTTAGTAGAAAAGACCATGCATGGTCGGCCACTGCTGAGCCCCGTCGTAACTCAGCACCTACGAGCTATGTAACAGTGAGCAAATGACTTGATCTGATACTCACTTTCATCACCTTAAAATGGGAATTCCATCACCCGTTTCACAGATGAGAGGAGTTACTGTACCTGAGGAGCCACAACAGTGCCAGGCGCACAGAACACGTTCGATACAGGGAGCTGCCACCGTAACCCAGCCACCTCCAGCTCCCCAGTTCCCAGCCGTGTCTCTAAAGAGTTCCTTCACCCGGAGAATGTCAAGCAGTGTAGGCTGTCTCTAAAGCACACGGAAGATGTCTCCTTCCATCAGGCTGACCCATGCCCGTACCTCCTGAGACCATTTTCCCGTAAGTCTCCAGCATGAGATCCCAGTATTGCTCCTTCTGAGTGGAATCCAGGTGCCTCCACTGCTCCTAGAGAAAAACACAATGCCCTGAGCCCAGGGAAGGTTTCTGAACCCTCCTTCCCTGCCTGTGGGAGGCTGAGGAGAAAGGAATGGGCCTTAGGATCCTGGCCATCAGATGGTCTGAGAAAGCATGGGAGGTGCTTCAATGGGAAACCGACAGGCCCTGCCTCAGTGTTTCTTGCCGTGGTTAGAAAACATTTAGGTTTTAAGTTCTGTATTTTCTTTTAAGTTGCCTGTTTTTGTGAGTGGAGAAGAAAGAGAAGGCAGGAGCCCTTTCTCCACTTTCCTTTTGCTTAACTCTCTCAGTGCTTATCAGAGAGGTCTTTGAGCAGCAGGGGGCCGATATTCCCCATATTTCATTAAAGTTTGGAAATTCAAGAGGGAAAGGAAAGAAATTTTAAAATGTATTTGTTGGAAAAGCAAGTGCAAATCAGTGAAGGGGTGGGAAGGGTAAAGAATGGCATCAGGCGAGTTGTGAGTCTCACTGTGAGACAGACTGTGGCCTCGGAGCAGAAATGCTGCAGCCACACACACTTCGAATCTCCCGACGGTTCTGAGTTCAGGTCTAACAGCAGATCAGTTTTCCTTCGGTGAGTGGGAAATGGAGGGGTTCCCTAGAGCAAGCTGTCCCTTGAGTACGCCCCAAACATGCCCTTCTCATCCTATGGAACTGAGCCTGGAGACTCAACGCTGGGAAGGCCATGGAGCTGCGGTCAACTTTTGTGAATCAAATGGCAGTCTCCCCACCAGGAGGCTGACTGTTAGACACTCAGTTTGTACAGCAGAGTGAGGAACAGCACAGTCTCTGGCGTCAGACGCAGTGGGATTCAAGTCCCAGGTCTGCCATTTCCAGCTGCGTGATCTTGAGGAAGTTACTAAACTTTTCTGGGCCTCAGTCCTCACCTAATGATAGTACTAGGCTCAAAAAACTGTCTGGAGGTTTAACAGAAATAACCAAGTGTGATCTATTTTCAAAGCACCCACTACTTTTCATTGATAGTATTCATCACAGTTTATTAAATATTTATATATATGTACACACACACACACACACACACACACACACACACACACACACACACGAACGTATTTAATGAATAGTTGCCTCTGTAGCACATTCGCACCATGAGAAAAGGATCCTCCACTGTTCTTTCTCAGTTTCCAAGACCGTGCCCAGGCTAGAGCAGGCACTCAATATAAGTTGTCTGGGTGAAACAAGCCCTTAGCAAACAAGTGCTTGGTAGGCGGTCTATATTCTCACTATCACTACCACACGCAGCCTACGGGTTATCAGTCTCCCAAGGGTTCACAGGGAGAATTCAGGGATCCTGCACACTCTCGGAAACCCCAAAGTTGATACCCATCTATTACTGTCATGAACGGCCAGCCAGGCCACAGGCGGCAGAAGTGAGGAGAGGAAGAATGAGAAGAGAAGTCACCCTCCATCACATCCAACCCACTACCCAGGGAGGCCATTCCCCATTCTACATTAACTCTGCCCCCAGTACATTAAGGGGACTGGAAATGGCTGAAAGAGAGTGGAGACACCAAAAATTCTTTAACTAGCAGATACTAAGCTTAAAAAAAAGAAAAGGAGGAATTAAATTTCTTAGGGTGAAAAAAGTGAAAAGGTGAAAAGTGGAAAAGTGAACTCTATATGTTTAACTATTAACTATAACCACATTTTAAATACGGATTTTAATTTTAAAAAATTTAAAGTAGGAATTTTTAGCAGCTTACTTTGTTAATCTTCTGTGAAGGAAGCTACCTTAACAGCCTACTGGAAATAACCATCTTGAGCAAACACTGCTAAATACAGGAGTCCTCGGTCTTCCTGGTCAAAACACACAGACCCTCATGTTGGCACTGGCAGAGAAAAGGACGGGCTGCCAAGCACAGTAACATCTGCCTGGACGCCTGGCTCGCTGGAAACAGGCCTCGTCCACGGGCACCAAAAGAGTAGCCACCCAGCACAGTACAAGGCAGAAAAGAATACAGCCACCAAAACCCCCAAGGGCACCATCAGCCCTTTCAAAGCCCAGGAAAGAGGCTTCAGGAGTCTCTGGAAGGCGTGCCTCCAGATTAAAGCCACAAACTTACTCAAGGAACTGCCAGGAGCTAGGGATGCATATGAAGCCCCTTACTTAAGAGGCAAGACACCAACTGCAGCCATCTTCATTTTCTGTCATTTTCATAAGAGTAGAAAAAATCCAAATTCCTATTCTGGAAGGATGGAAGTATGAGATTTGATGGGGAAATAATCTCAATTTCATGTAGAAACAGCACCATCTTGTGGGTTTGTGGGACACTGCCACAACTGACTGGCAGACAGGCATCTGTACTGTGTTCCCTTCCCAAGGTTTGAAGACACAGGAACCGGCGCCAGTGCATCCCTAAGTCTGTGAGACTGTCTCTGACTCAGTCACGGCATCTACCACTGTGGACCTCATACCCTGCCATTGTTCTCAAGGTTCCTAATTTAGGGAACAGATTAGAGGACATGATTCTTTATACTATATTTAAACATTCCCTTCAGTTAGTTACAAAAGACTCCATTAAACATCGAGGTCCTTCTGATGCAAATAGTTGTTAGTTTGGGGGAGGGATATTGGGATCGGGTAGGGATGATTTTTGTTTGTTTGGGGTGAGTGGCTGTTAATCAGTTATCGGCTATATATAGGTAATTTATATATTATATATATTTATATACATACATTTATATTTATATGGTGCTGCTGGTGAGCATTTGGAATACTTTGACTTCCAGCTATCCAGAACAAGTCATGGTTAATGTCCTCATGTAATGTAGAGCTAATGTTTAACTCCGCTAGTTAAAATATGTTAATAAATTGTAGATGCCTTTCATAGGGATACTCTGTATTTACTATAGAAGCAATAATAATCCTCCAAGTCGACCCGAAATATTTGGCAGAATACCCAAATCTTTTTCACCAAGCAGCCTCCTGCCTAACAGTTTGGTTTCTGCGTACTTAAAAGCAGGAAGATGGGCACCCTTGAGTCACTAAAAAGCTGTATCCCTTCCCTGCCCCCTCCCCACCCTCTGCCCAGGGTAAACTGCAAAGCTCGGACTCTGGTTTCTAAATCTTTTGAGCCTGGAAAGCTAAGGCTCAGACACATCTACAGCGGCTTCCCTGTCCTCACCTTCACTCTCAAGTGCCCCACGAGGAAAGTCCCAAGAAGAGTTCCCCAAAGGTTTGAAACAATGCTCTGATTAAGGTCTACAGGTGCCTGAAAAAGTTGATTTTTTTTAACATCTTTATTGGAGTATAATTGCTTTACAATGGTGTGTTAGTTTCTGCTGTATAACAAAGCGAATCAGCTATACATATACATATATCCCCGTATCTCTTCCCTCTTGCGTCTCCCTCCCACCCTCCCTATCCCACCCCTCTAGGTGGTCACAAAGCACTGAGCTGATCTCCCTGTGCTATGCGGCTGCTTCCCACCAGCTATCTATTTTACATTTGGTAGTGTATATATGTCTATGCCACTCTCTCACTTCGTCCCTTCCCCCTTTCCATGTCCTTAAGTCCATTCTCTACGTCTGCATCTTTATTCCTGTCCTGCCCCTAGGTTCTTCAGAAAAAGCTGATTTTTATCAAATGCAACTTTTCAGAGTTGTTCACCACATAATCAAGATAAACCTGTTCTTGAGACTTCTGTTTACAGCCAAGATGGAGTAACAGGGAATGGATTTACCTCCCTGCTGAAACCACCAAAAACAGGGACAAGATATATTAAACAATGATTTGCAGATGATATACTTTAGGAAGAGCAGGACAGAGATCCCTGTGTGCCCTACAGTTGCCCAAACTTGCCACCTGGA
This sequence comes from Hyperoodon ampullatus, assembly GCF_949752795.1. Classification (NCBI taxonomy): domain Eukaryota; kingdom Metazoa; phylum Chordata; class Mammalia; order Artiodactyla; family Ziphiidae; genus Hyperoodon; species Hyperoodon ampullatus. The sequence continues at coordinate 35,617,720 of NC_136932.1, read as the reverse complement.
GAGGGCATCCAGAGCAGCAGAAGGAGCTCAGGGTCTGGGGAGGCCAAGAGGGTTACAGAGTTATCAGCAGGGCAGAAGACCAGACCAGGGGAGCTGCACACAGAGAGAGCTCCGGAGATCTGCAGAGGGTCCCCCGCAAGTCAAGGAAAGACCCGCCTACCCCAAAGAAGCAGAAGGCACAGTCCCCAGAGCTCACAAAGTGCTGGAAACACTTCATATTTCCAGCAGCTAGAGTGGAAAACGTTGTCCATCAAGAAGCATAAGGTATAGTATCACCTCAGTACAGGGGGAAGATTAGCCCTAGACTAAAGGCTTTACTGGTGCCACGTAACAAACTGTATCCAAGTAACTTAACTGTATCCCAGAGCAGAGCTCAACAACATTTATAGGAATGCAAAAATATGCAGCCCCCAACAATGTAAAATTCACCATGCCTGACATGCAATCAAAGATTACTGGGCATACAAGGAAGTAGGAAAAGACATCTCATAATGAGGAGATCAAACCATCCATCAAAACTGACTCAGAACTGACACAGGTGATAAATTAGCAGACAAGGACATTAATACAGATATTATAAACATATTCCATATGTTCAAGGAGTTGGAGGAAAGATTGAACACATTAAGTACAGACATGAAAGATATGATAAAGCCCAAATTCAAACTTCTAGAGATGAAAAACATCTGAGATGCAAAATACACTGGATGGGATTAAAAGCAGATAAAACACTGCAGAAGAAAAGATTAATGAGCTTGAAGACATAAAACTAGAAACTACACAAAATAAAACACAGAGATTAAAAAGAGAGAGAGAACAGAGCATCAGTCAGCTGTGGGTCAACTTGAAGAGATATAATGTGTATATACACACGTTAAGATTATACATGTCCCACGTGTGTGCTATTCTCACAGTTCCCAAAGAAGCAGAGAAGGCAGGGAGACAGAAAAAGCAGTTGACGTAACAGCCAGAATTTTTCCAAATCTGATGAAAGCTATACTCCAGCAGATCCAAGAACTTCAGTGAACCCCAAGAACAAGGAACATGAAGAAAATGACTCCAAGGCTCATCATGGTCGCAATTTTTAAAATCAGAGAGAAACTATTAAAAGCAAGCAAGAAAAATACATTATATGCAGAAGAACAAAGACACGTGGCATGAAGAACAAAGAAGTACATGTGGCATGGTTCCATTTTGTGTAAAATTACAGAAACTGCAAACTACTGTGTGGTGACAAAGCAGATGAGCAGTTGCCTCAGGACTGGGGGAGAGCAGGAGAGCAGCAGGGAGGGATTTACAAAAGGAAACCTTTGGGGGCGACAGATACGTTTACTATCTTGACTGCAGTCATGGCTTCACATTTGTATATACCATGTCTGAGAACTTATCAAATTGTACACTTTAAATAAGTGCCCTCTATAGTTTGTCAGTCACACCTCCATGAGTGAGTGGGGGGAGAGGATAACCTGTCCCACGTTACATGTAACATTCGAGATCACAAACCGACCCCAACGTGGAGGCCTAGACGAGGAAATGAAGTAAGTCTTTTCTCAGCATAACCCAAAGATAATAAAAAAGGGAGACAAGATTGCTTCATCACAGCAACTTCTTCGAGGTCCCAGATTCTATTATTAAAGATGACAATTAGGAAACATTCTGCCTTCAAAGAAATATTGAGACCCGGGTTTCATTCGACATGTATGGCTGTCATCCTTGCTAGGCCTTCCTCTCTCCTCCGCTTCTGAGAACGCTTCCCTTTTCAATCCATGGACTGTTGACAGACCCTCAGAGTGAGGTTCTGGGGTATGAGAAGCAGGGGAACCCCGCTCACCTGAGGTGCTGTGTGGAGAAGGGAGGCTCCAAAGTCTTGGTCTCTGATGAGCCTTTCCTCGGGTCGGGCAGGAAGTGGGGAGGCAGCCAGGGCTGAAGGTGGAGACAGGAAGATTAAAGAATCCCGATGTCCTGTCACCCACTAGCCAGAGGGTACAGGTGCAAACCTCAGAACCAACAGAACCAACGCCTGTTCCGCCATCTGTGATCTCAGACGTGTGCTTACCTCCCTAACCCACTCCGACTCCCCCTACCTTCCCAGCTGCCTCACCTGTGTCTCCTCCCACCTCCCTCCCCAGAACCCAAATCCAAAAGGCCTGGCCCTGTCATAAGTGGTTTAAATTGCAGACTTTGAATCCCCAAATCAGAGTGATTCCTGTATGTCTACCCTGCTTCCGAACTTCCCAGAGACACCCCAATCTGAGTGGCACATCATTTCAATTCACTCTTAGGCCTACTGACCACAATCCCGCAATTTCTCCAAGACGGCACCACACACACCACCTGCCCCTCACCTAGTCCTTGTTCCGAGTCGGACTCCTCTTTCACGATGTGGCTCAGTGGCTCCCCAGACCGGCAGGCTGAGTTCTGAAGCCCCAGCTCCTGAGGCACTTCAACATGGGCCTCCGCTTCCCCCAGTGGGCAGCTTTCAGGCTCTGCCTTCTGTGATAAGACTTCCTGTCCCAGAACTTGGATGCTGATCTAGAGACCACATGGTACTAATTACTGAAAGATCCAGAGTAAGGATTTCTGCAAGATACAAAGCTAACCTTCTAGAACGCATCATAAGGCAGTCCTTAGGGACATGGGGCAGGGAAAGAAAAAAGCCAGCATTTACTTCTGGTCCAGCGGGAACCAGGGAGGGAAACATCCTGAGAGAGGCCAGAAGCCATAGCCTGGGAGCCCTTCCGACAGGCCACTGATGTTGTGTTTCTACTGGACAGTTTCCACCAATTAAAACGCAGGCATCTTTGGAACAGCTTCTCAAATATTCTAAAGATGGAATGGGATATGGGAGATTTAGCTTCAATCCCTAATGGCTAAAAAGTGTGGAGAATCTCAGGGAGTCTTAGAATCAGGTGAGGTGTGGGGACACGCTGAGATAGTATAACAAGAAATGTGCAACTGGTCTTTGTCCCAGGTTCCTGGCAAGCGCTCCTAAAACCCCTGGAATTTCCTGAAGGACAGGAGTGCCAGGAACAACTCCTCCTATTCAGAAGGAGCCCCTTTCAACCATCCCTGAGTTGATGCTGATGAGGTGACTCTTGGTGGCCCCTAGACGGCTTCAGGATGGAGGCCGGTCCCCAGAGGAACTAATCAGGTGGTCAGAGGGTTGGAACTTCCAGCGCCACCCCTCAACCTCTGGGGAAGGGAGAGGGGCTAGAGATTTTCAATCACCAATGGCCAATGATGAAGCAATCATGCCTAAGTAATGAAACCTCCATAATAACTCCTAACCTGTGGGGTTCAGGGAGCTTCTGAGCTGGTGAATACATACAAGTGCCAGGAGGATGGCGTGCCTAGATGAGGGCGTGGATGCCCTGTGCCACCCCCATCTCCTCCATTTGGCTGTTTCTCAATCATATCCTTTATAACAAACCGGAAAATATGAGTAAAGTGTTTCCTTGAGATCTATGAGTCATTCTAGCAAACGATGAAACCCGAGGAGGGGGTTGTGGGAACCTTCAAATTTGTAGCCAGTGGGTCATAAGTACGGGTGGCCCCTGCAGCTTGTGACGGGGTCTGAAATGGGGTCAGTCTTATGGGACTAGCCCTTATCCTCTGGGGTCAGAGCCAAGCCAGACAGTGTCAGCGAATTGGTTGTTGGTGTGGAAAAGCCTACATATCTGGTGCCAGAAAAACAGACAACACCCCTGCTAAGACCCCAGAGGAGCCCTGTGCTTCAGTCAGAGATCACAAAACTCTCTGCTCACCCACTGCCACAGCTTCTGGGGGTCCCCCCTCAAGCTCTCCACGAGGGTCACTGCTTCCTCCCCGCTGCCTGGACACTGCTTCCGCACCCACATCTGGATCTCCCCGGGCAGGATGGTCAGGAACTGCTCCAACGTCAGGATCTCTAGGATCTGCTCCTTGGTGTGCACCTCTGGCTGCAGCCACTGGGAACAGAGCTTCCGAAGCTGTCTCAGGGTTTCGTGGGGCCCGGACATCACCTGGTAAGGAAACTGCCTGAAAAGCTGGCGTGCAGTCTCAGAGCTGGAGGGCTCCCCTCGAGGGGTGTCATCTGGTCCAGAGAACGCGGACTCCTTGGCCTTGGCCAGTGGCGGCAGCAGGACTGGAGCCTGCCCCAGCTCCACGGGCATCGTCTGGCTTGGCAAGTCCTTTTAGGTGATGTGCTTCTGGGACGGAGTTTTCCCTGGGAGAACCAGGTCTTCACAGAGCCTCTCACAGGGACACTGGAGGGGGAGTGACAGTGATGCTATGCGGATGAGAGGGACGCACTTTCAGAAAGGACAAATTCACAAGCCCTGCCTGAGAAGCCTCGGAGGCAACCGTGCATCTTCTGAAATCAGTGGACACACTAATCTATTTTGAAAGATGGTAAACTTGAAGCCGCAGAGCAAACCACTACTACCATATCTAAACTGTCATCATCACCCTGACCATTTTTACAACGTTCTGTCTTGGTCTTCAAAAGGCCAGACCAAGTAGAAGAATGAACGCACCACATTAAGCGTTTTCACTGTGGGTTTCCAGGTAAACAGCTCTTCTGCAAAACACTCCAATGTCTGCATCCGTGTGTCTGCAGACCAAAAAATAAAGCTGAACAAAGACCTTGATGCCCTAGGAATGAAGGCTAAGGCTGAAATGATCAGATGCTTCCAAAATAAATATGAGGTTGAAGAGAACTCTTCCCCAAAAGGTGCAATGAAATTTCTAAGTGACCTCTTTTGAATGCCATATTGACAACTGGGAATTTATGAAAAACCTGTCACACTGAAATTTTCAACCCTGGACTGAAAGAAGGTTTAGAATAAATACTGACTACCTCAACAACATTCCTACAGACTTGAAGCAAGTAATCACTCTTTTATGGCGAGTGGTATCAAAATTCAGAAGACAGCAACTAAGACAGTGAAAAGAGAACTATTAAATGGCAAAGTTAATATTAAGATATTTTTAAAGGAGCATGCACTATTTCTAGCTAGCTTTCTTGCACGTAATCCTAATATTAGATTATTGGGTCTATCTTTAAATATTATGAAGGAGCTAGAGGTCATCATTTCTCCATAACATGAACCACAACAATCAATCACTTGGGTGTCTGGCTTAATCAGAGATCAGTACAACACTCTAGTTTTGATGGCTGCTTTTTCCTTGAGGTGTAAGAGCAACGTCCTCATCCCCACCACTTCACCCAAACAATCCACCCTATATCACAACATCATTTAAAAATAAAACAAACAAAAAAAGGAAGCAATTTTTTTTCAAGGGTACAAAAAGGGAAGGAGTAAGGTAAAAAGGATCAATTTAATATTATGTTTCTCATGTGGATCTCACTAACTGTACTTTTTGTTTATGCAGAGACCCATATATTTCATTCATATATTCACGCAGCACCCAGAGTGCTACAGCAACATATGTTCTCAATAATTCAGGAATTCTGTTTCTGGTCATGGCAGCCCACCTACTGTAAACAATGACAAAACTGGAGAAAACCTAAGAGGCCACTGTTTTCAAGCACTGGCCCACCAGAAAGGCGAGAATGGAATCCCTGAGAGAAGAAAAGCTTGTGAGGAGGGCCATGATCATCCTGGCTGTCTGCCGGGGGATGATTTCCTAATCCCAGTGCAGGAGGCTGGAGCTCAAGCAGAGACCAGAGGTCTCACTAAACTGAGGAGGCAGAGATCAGCATTTGGAGCTACCGAAGTGGCTGGGATCGGAAGAACAGGGCAGCAGGGAGGAGGGAGCTATGGGATGGAGGTGGAAGTCTGTGCGGGGTCCCCTGTGAGTTCTGGCCAAGGGCTGGGCTGCACTCAGTAGGGTGAAACTATGCAAGGTTCAACAGAGAGCAGTTGCTACCAGGTTAAAGGAGCAAAAGAGGGATACAAAAGGCCAGTCAGTGATGAGAGACATTTGCGTTTCTGACCCTGAGAGGAGAGAGACCTTATTAACACTCAAGGCATCCTGAGATACCAGAAAGGCCACATGTTAGGAGTAAGGACCATGCTCTAGAGAAAGACCTACTCTAAACCTGCCCTAAAAAACTTAAAGCCAAGCTTCAACAAGATCCACAGAGGAGGTCCAGTCTACTGCTCTATTCTGATCCAGTCAGAAGAATTTGGGGGAATTCCCTGGCAGTCCAGTGGTTAGGACTCCATGCTTTCACTGTCAAGGGCCCAGGTTCAACCCCTGATCAGGGAGCTAAGATCCCACAAGCCACACAGCACGGCCAAAAGAAAAAAAAAGGAATTTGGGAAACACCTTGGGCTTTCTAAAGATCTGCCCTAAAACCAAGCCAACATAAGTTGATCAGTCAGTAATTGAACTGCCTGCTAGAACAAAAATCAACACTCTTCAGAGGAAGATAACAGAATCCTTAGTGTCTACAATGTGCCATCCACAATATCCAGGATGCAATCCAAAATTACTACACATGTAAAGAAACAGGAAAATGTGACTCAAAATCAAGGGAAAGCAGTCAAGAGAAACCAACTTCAGATGGCCTGAGGACTTAAAAACAATATAGTCTTTATGACAGAAGAGATAGTGACTTTCTACAGAGAAATAGAAATTATAAAAAGAAACAAATGCAAATTCTAGAAAATGAACCACCAACCCAGAATTCCACATCCAACAAAAACACCTTTCAAAGAAAGAATTAAAGACATTTTTCAGATAAATAAGCTAAGAGAATTTTTCACCAATGACTTGTACTACAAGAAATGCTAAAGGACATTCTTCCAGTTTAAGGAAAACTCATATATACAGAAAGGAATGAAGATCTCCAGAAATGGTATATACATGGTGAATAAGTTTAAGATACTATGCTTTTATTTCTCCTAACTTCCTTAAAAGGCAACTGACTGTTAAGGCAAAGATGACAATAGTATAAGTAGAACATAAGATAAGTAGAAGTAAAAGATATAAAAATAGCACAAAGGAGAGGGTAAATGGAATTAATCTGTTGTTTTTACATTTATGAACTGCTAATTCAGAAATAGAAAGTTGGAAGTAAGAAGTAGTGTCAGGTGAAGTGACAGATGGGAAATGTAAAGGTGTTAAGTGAGGAGCAGGAAATAAGAAATGTGAATTATAAAGTGGTACAATATTAAAGTATATTCTGATAAGTTAAATGTTGATAATTTAAGGATGCATACTGTTAGCTGTAAAAATATTATACAAAGAGGTATAGCTAAAAGCCAATAGACGAACACTAAAAAACAGTCAATAATATACAGGAAAGGATCAAGAGAAGACTAAAAAATCAGAAAGATCAAATGGAAAAAAGACAACATGACAGATTAATACCCAACCATATCAATAATTACATTAAATGTAAATGGACTAAACACTTGAATTATAAGGTCGAGATTGTCAAATTTAAAAAAGCGAGACCCAACAATATGTTGTCTACAAGAGACATTTTATGTATAAAGACACAGATAGTTTGGAAATAAAATGGTGGGAAAAAGACATTCCATGCAAACAGCAAGCACATGAAAGCTGGTATGGCTATATTAGTATCTGACCAAGAGACTTCATGACAAAGAGAAAAAGAGGGACATTTCATTATGATAAATGGGTCAAATCATCTAGAACACAAAGCAACCTAAATGTGTATGCACCTAATATCAGGTCTAAAGGGACAAATCCTCAATCATGGTTGGAGATTTTAACACTGTTCTCTCAGTAATTGATAGAAAAAAATAGACCAAAAAATTGTAAGGATATAGAAAATCTGAACACTATCACCCAAGTTGATGTAATTGACATTTAAACCAACGACTGCAGAATACACATTCATTTCAAGTGCATACGAAGCATTCGTCAAAACAGACCATGTGCATAATTAAGTTTCAAAACACTGGAATCTTAAAGTATAGATTCTCTAACCACAGAGAAATCAATAACTAGAAACCAATAACAGTAAGATACCTAGACTATCCCAATATATGGAAATTGTTAAATAACAATAATAAATAACCTATGACCAAAGAAAACAAACCACACAGGAAATTAAAATATATTTTCATATTGAATGACAATGAAAACACAACATATCAAAATTTGTAGGAAACAGCTAAAGCACTGCTTAGAGAGAAATTAACAGCTTTAAATAAATGTTAAAATTTTTAATAAATATACACGCATCCTTCACTGTCTAGATCTATTTGGATCCTGAGTTTCAAATAACAAGTAGCAAGATTTCAGATAGCAAGAGACTTATCAGTAGAATTATTCACATTTACTTAGTTCCCAAATTAAGACAGCAGTTTAGATAACATGGAAACTGACTTTTAGGGAAAACTATAGATCTTATAAAACATTTAAATCTAACTTCAGCAATTATACTCTCACATAATGGTAGGGGAAATGATTCGCTTATAATTAAATTACTTGATAGATGCTTTATAGATTGATATCCCAATGACTTCTTGAGAATCTGCTCCTGTTAGTTATGAGAAAAAATTTAAAGATATCCCAAATGTATAGTTGCTATACTTATTAAAGCTATAACAAATTAGAATGAATTTTTAAATGAACATCTAGGTAAGGATACTTACTATACATTCATATATAAGTAACCATTTGCAGAGCGCCTACGATTGACAAAGACTGTCTCCTTAATCAAACTTCAGTCAAGCTGAAGTTGCCTGAGTCAATCTCTTTGACTAGGACTGGCCCCTGGACTCTGTCCTTGTCACTTCCAGTCCAGTTTAGCAAGAATCTTGCTGACTCCAGTTTAGGGAGTCAGCAAGACTTGACATTTGATCAAATTCAACATCCCTTGGTATCTGGTCAAATTCCTTATCGCCCTGGCCTGCCTTCAACAAAACCGGTCAAGTTGGCTTAGCTAGAATCCCCCCTTAACCCAGATGTTTCCTCTTAGTAATTTTCCACCCACTGAGCCCTCCCCACCCGTTGGCTATAAATTTCCATTTGTCCTTGTTGTATTCCATCTCTCGCTCCAATACCACAAAGTCCCACGGTAGCCCCCCTGAATAGTCTGCCTTACCGTTTTTAACGAGTCTCTGAGTAACTTTTTCTTTAACACTATGCATCAGCTCCTTATTAGGCCCGGTTCAAGTCGTTTCTAATCCTCACAATTACCCAGCAAGGTGAGTATTACGGTGTACAGATCGGCAACGTCTGAGGCTCACAGCGGCGGCCAAATTCAAACCCAGGAGGCTCTAAGCCTGTGCTCTGGGGAGGAGAGCTGCAAACCTTTGAATCTGGGGGGCGGATTTGGGAGCTGTCACAAAGGGCTGGAGGAGAGGAGAAGCTGCAGGCATTTCGCGCCCCGGAGGCCAGGCGGGATCCAGGCCTGCCAGGCGCCGGGCAGTGCTGCCCACTGCGTTCTCCACCCTCCGCCCACGACGCCGACAGCGCCGGGAAAGAGACTCCGGGCATCAGCCCATCCGGGTTCCCTCTTCCCGAGGCTCACTTCCAGCCTTTGAGGGAAGGCAGGAGGGAGGGGCCCCTTTTCGGTCCCAGTCCAGAGACGTGGCCGGAGAGTCCGGAGGGGCCCAAAGGCTCAGGGACGCAGGGCCCGGTCCGGGGTACCGGGTCTCCACGACCCCAGAGTCCACTCACAGCCCCGCCGCCCCTCCCCCGTACTCGCCGCGTCCCCGCGCGCGCTCCCGGGCACTCGGGCGCGCGTCCGCCGGCCCGACCGCCGCTCCCGGAGTTCCGGCCGAGTCCGGCGCGGACGCGGGCGGCGCCAGGCCAGACCCCGGGCTGCCGCGGCCAGGCCTATCCAGCCCGCGTGCGCTCACCTCAACCCGAGGCGCCGGCTCCGGGCGCACTTCCGGGAGACGGGAGGCTGCGCGCGCCTCTGGAGCTGGCGGGGCGGGGCGGGGGCGGGGCGGAGGTGCGGGCTCCGATTGGCCTTCCGGGTCGCTCCGCCCCGCCCCCGCCTCCGCGGCGCCGAGGCCACTGTGCGTCGTCCGCAGCGGGTGGTTGTGTCATTCATTCGAGCTCCGCGCGGTCACTCAGTCCTCACCTGGATGTGTAGTGAACCCCGGGTCTGGGCCGGGCACTTGGACCAAGCACTGCGAGGGCTGCAGAGGTCGTTTTCGTGACTTTCCCAGACCCCTCTGCCAGTCCCACACCCAGAGCTGAAGCTTTCGGGCCCTATCCCAGGTTCTTACCCGGAGTCTCTCGTCCTTGGGGTTCTCACCTCACTTGGCTTCCCAGGGGCATATGATTTGCCCCAACCTTGCTCTGTCCCGCTTCTCCAGCTCTCACCTACTCTGCATTTCCCGGGCGCTCTCCTTCCACCTTCCCTCTTTCAGTGTTGAAGTTCAGTGGGGTGCCAGCCTCTCTTCCCACCTTGTCTCTTGCCTGCCTGCCCCCCTCACCTCACGCCTTCAACGTGGTGTCTTCCTCGCCTCCTCCCTCCCCTTCTTCCCTTTCCCACGTGCCAACAATGGCCAAGTCCTATGATTTTACCGCCTATCTCTTCGACACCTCCGCTCTGTCCACTCTCTACCCCTACCTCCTTCCCCGTCATTTCTAACCGGGATAACGGGTGAAGCCCTCACCAGTTTCAGAACTTCCGGTCTTGCCCATTTCCAGGCCATCCTGCACTCGACCACACAGTCATCTTGTGGGACAAAGCTGTGTTAGTAGTAAGTATCAGGTCCAAATCTGAGAGACTGGAGTTACGTGTGTATCGTATGAATGTTCAATCACGGGCAATTGGCAAACCGTAGAGCATTTTAAAAAGGAGTTGGGGCTTCCCTGGTGGCGCAGTGGTTGAGAGTCCGCCTGCCGATGCAGGGACACGGGTTCGTGCCCTGGTCCACTGAGCCTGCGTGTCCGGAGCCTGTGCTCCGCAATGGGAGAGGCCACAGCGGTGAGAGGCCCACGTACCGCAAAAAAAAAAAAAAATAAAAGAGTTGTCAGTATAGTGAAGTACCCTGCCCAGGGTTATCAGGAATGGGAGACATCTCCTCTGAAGAAACAAAGCTTTGGGCAAAGGGGGGGATGGGTGGGTCATGATGTCTTCACATATCTGAAAAACTGACCAGTGGGAAACGGATTCAGCATGTTTTTCTAGGTCCCAGGACCTGAGCAAGACCCACTCTGCGGTGAAAATAGTGAAAAATACTATTTCAGCTTAACCCAGGTGGAAGTTTCTGAAGGTGACTTGTGTAACAAAGCTGTTTTTTGAGTTCCTGAGCAGAACATGGGTAACAATTTGTCAGAAACATTTAGAGAGACACTTGCAGAGGGTGTTACTTCCAACACCAAGGTGCTTTGCTTCTAAGAAATTCAAGAGGTGAGCTGGTTTGGAAAGGGAAGATGATGAGTTTTTATCTTCAGCATGTTAAGTTTTTAGCTGATAAACATCCAAGGAAGATAACAGTAATTTGAAAGCTTTAATTGGGCCACGGAGCCCTCTGTGACTCTGATGGAAGGTATAACTCTTTTCACAAGGAAAGTGCGCATACATATCTATATACAAAATTTTGCACGCAAATTCAGGGAGTTCACAGAGCCCTGAAGTGCATCCTTGGAACCCACGAACTTCAGGTTGAAAACTCTAATTCTGATAGATGGTTCTTGATATGGAAGTTACACTTGGCAGTTTAATAATTTCTTTATAAACTGTCACCTTGCTCCTTGTGATATGTGATCATCATTCCTGCCCATAAAAGTTTTGGCCACTAACTAGGTCTGTTAGTCTCTTGAAGTATGAGTTGAGACAATTATTTATTATTAACTGTGCATTGTAGTGCTTCTCCTCAGACCAGTGCCAAAAGCATCATTTTGGAAGTTTGCTTAAAAACTGTATTTCGAGGCTCCACTTCTCAGAGAACCTAATTTGAGGAGAAGGCAAGAAATCTGGGCTTAACATGCCTTTTGTGTGAGTTTGACTTGCGGCCACATTTGAGAAACCCTGATTTAGAGCAGTGGTCGCTACACTTTTTTGGTCAAGCACTCCTTACCAGTAAAACTATTTTGAGGCTAGAGAGCCACTATTTGTATATGTATTTATTAATAAATAATATACATGTGTTATTTTGCCTACATATTCTATATAATAAAACATGTGAATATAAAAGTTAACAAAGACTGAGGTAAGAATGAAAAAATAATTTTTCAAAATATTTATTTTATTTGTTGAATAAAATTCCCACTTAAAATGAGATGGAACAGGCCTCCTTAGTTGAGCAAATCTTGATTTAATACTCTAATTATACAGAGATTTTTCAGGTCTTGTTCTACCTTTACTTTTTTTTTTTTTTCAACACTTAGTTTTAATGGCTGTCATAAATAAAAAAAGAAACTTCACAAACCCTCCAAATGGAAAAAGTACATCATTGGCAAAACATTTTCATTTTTCAATACCATCTGTTAATTAAGCAATTTTTGAAGAAATGTGCCTACTAAGAAATTCCAAAAAGTACCTGGTAGGATATTGTATGACCTTAAGCATCACTGAAAATTATCTTCGTGTTCTGGATAGGGTTTCAACCACAGAGCCTAATGTTTACTAAAAGTTGGGATCTCACCTCGTCAAGACTCTCTGTGTAATTGATCTGTCTCTTGTTCGTGCCAGAAAAAGAGCTCCTGCCTTCAGGTACAGATGTGGAAAACTTCTGAATCCTATAGATGATTCTTTTTTTTTTTATTTTATTTAAGTATAGTTGATTTACAATGTTGTGTTAATTTCTGCTGTACAGCAAAGTGATTCAGTTATAAATATACATACATTCTTTTTCATATTCTTTTCCATTATGGTTTATCACAGGATATTGAATCTAGTTCTCTGTGCTATACAGGACCTTGTTGTTTATCCATCCTACATATAATAGTTTATATCTGCTGATCCCAAACTCCCAATCCGTCCCTCCCCCACCCCCCTTCCCCTTGGCAACCACAAATCTGTTCTCTATGTCTGTGAGTCTGTTTCTGTTTTGTAGATATGTTGATTTGTGTCATATTTTAGATTCCACATACAAGTGATATGTAGTATTTGTTCTCTTTCTGACTTACTTCGCTTAGTGTGATGCACAGATGATTCTTTATCCCATTAACTGATCAGGGGCCCTTTAAAGCTTGGAGAGTTCTATCTGGTTAACAATTTCAGGGAGATTGAGTAAGAGGCCTCAGACTCCCTTAAACATTCTACCGCCCAGAATTCTCCTTCTTTGGTCCCTTAGGTGCCTCATCTTGATGCTTCTTACTGATTTCTGCTTTCAGCACGGTCCCTTGTGGCCTCCATGGGTCTCCTTCCCTTCAAGCTGCTTGATCTCTTGCTGAGCTGATGACCCTCCCGGCTTTGGACAGCCAGCCCCTGCCCTTGCTGAATCTGTGACATTTCCCTCTTTCTGATGGCCAGGGCTCCTGAAAACCCCATCAGCATCGAGCAGTGGGAGGCCCATCTGTCCTTGCTGTCGGATGCAAGGGATGGCTGGACCACTGCCCAAGTTTTTTCAGATTGAACTTTCCTCCCTGTGACAGAAGCTTCCAGGAGCATTTGGTGACTCTTGAAGGGCTTGAGATCAATAGAAGAAGCAAGCTTTTTCTTCCTCTGGGGAGCCAGCAAGATGGGTGAGTCATCTGTCACTGCTAATTAACAAAAAGGGTCTGAACATTGGGAAACACACAGAGAGAAAAGGATTGGGATGAACCAGACACTGGGGTTTAAAAGAAAATACCAAAAAAACACTATTTTCCAGAATATAGTCTATTCATCATGTGGTATTAGGAGAACAGAGAGAAAATTAAGTTAATGGGCAGCAGCAGTGTGTTTTAGGAAGTCTCGGAGGGCCACTGCAGAGAGATTCAGGCTGCCCGTGGAGATGCGCAGAAGAAACGGCATGTGGCCAAAGGCACAGAACATCACCTCATCTTGGAAGAAGCTGGGATACCAAGAATTAGGCATAGAGTGTATTCATTAAAGCTTGCAGAATTTTACCAAAGATTCCTTCTTTCCTCTGATGCTGCTGTGGACCCTCCAAACCAGGCACTGGAAACTGGAAGCATGTATTTCGTTTGGCAAGCACAGTTTTTAAATTCTTATTTTGAATGGGAACACCTTTTATGGTGTATGACATACGCTGACCATCCCTGTAAATCAAGTCTCTTTACATTTTCCAGGACTTTAACCTGGTCTCTAAAGGTGTTTGAACAGAACTGCTCAGTAATATTCTCCAGAACTCAGAGGAGGTGGTAGTTTAATGATGCCCACCTTGGATTCTGGGTTTTAGAGCTCATTGGGGATGCCTGAGGGCTCAGCTGGCCAGTGGGTTGGAGGGCTTTCAGGGGAAGAGGCAAGGCTGACCACTGCAGCCTGGGGAGGGCACTGCCTCACCAGAGCCCTTCTCCCCTAGAGCCCTTCTCCCCCAGAGCCCTTCTCCCCCAGAGCACTGGCCATGTTCTTGTCAGTCTGTTGTCTCCACCAGGCATCAGGCATCTAGGAACGGTCCTTCCCCAGATCCCCGTTATTCAGGGCAGCTCCCAAGAGAGAAATACGAAGGAATCAGTCAAGAGCAACAACAAGAATTTATCCTAGGTGTATGTAACTGTATTTTCAGGACCCAAATTCAGACCTCATGGTCAAAAATTGGGAACATAGTATTTGAATTGTGACTGTCCTGGAAGATTCATGACTTGTGAGCACTAGAGCTCAACCAGAGTCCACTAGGGGGGAAAAAAAGAGAAAGAAGGAGTTAGATCCTCAAGACCTATCTGGGAGAGTTAGACATTTGTCTCATGGATACACTCTCTTATAAACTGGGATCTGGACTTCTTTCTCCATGAAGAATGATCTTGGATTTCCTCCACATACCTGAAAACATATGTAGTCAAGGAGACATGGTCTGGTGTAGACAACCTTGTCTGTGAGCCTGTGTCGCCCTCCAAGGCCACCCCTAGGACCACCCAGACCACGCATGGATGCCGGAGGACAGTTGTGTTCAAGGCAACCACATCCGAGTGGCATTGTTTGGACCTCGTGAAACAGTGATGTGAGTCCTCCTGAGGTCCCTGTGGCGTCCTGTGGTCCTCCAGGACAAATGCTACCCATCTCTGTGTCGTCATACATTCCTGAGCCTTTAAGATCATGTCTCCTTGCTCCAGCCTGGCTGAGAGGGAAAAGAACAAAGAAATCCCTTAACTTGGCTTCCTGAAAACCACTGAACTGCACCAAACTGTCTAAAAATATATTCCCAAATTCTAGCACACAGACTTGTGAGATGGTAGGGGAAAAAAAACCTGCTAAAACATGGCTTATATATGTAACATCAGGAGAGAGTAGTTTAGAAATGACAAAAAGAATATCATTTTTCTTTGACTGCACATGTGGCTTGGATTTAATAAGGCATAATAGACCAAAAATGGCATGAAAGCTCTACAGTAGCACCTGTCAAGAACAGGTTAGAATAGGCAGAGAGAAATGGGGAGGGTAGCTTAACAAAACTTTATTTTCAGGCTTAAAGGGAACCAATAAAGACTTTTAAGTAAAAAAAGTACTATCAAAAATTTTACTCTATTGATCTAGTAATAAATATTCACTGAGTAAATTCTTACACGATCTATCATCTCTGTATCTTGCAATTAATTGCTATTCAAGTAGAACCAGAGCAGAGATTAGAAACTCGGTACATTTATTTTCTGTTCAATAAAGAGAAGAAAAGAAACATTTTGTGTAAGTAAAATGAGGAAAAAAACATATCTTTTTATAAAACAGACTTTTCAAAAATAATTTGTTTCTGATTAATTTTTAAATGAAACTGCTTAAAAGAATATAAATGTATGGTAATAAATACTTTGTAACTCATAAAAGAATGCTTGTTGCAACAACAAAAGGACAGCTATCAATCTCAATTTAGCTACATATTAAATAATTTTCATTAGGTATTACATTTACAATATTCACAATTCATAAGCTACCAAAAGTTTATTATCAAAAGACTTTCTCCAAATCCAGTTGCCCAGTCACTTATATGGAGAAAGGAAAGATGAATAAAACAGATAGGAAGTGGTAAAATTCTAGTTCTTTTTGAAATTTTAGTTCTTTATAACAAATTTTAAATTTTGATGCAGTATTATGTGAAAGTCTTACAACTCTAAATTGGTATTGGAGGGACTTCCCTGGTGGCGCTGTGGTTAAGAATCCGCCTGCCAATGCAGGGGACACAGGTTCAAGCCCTGGTCAGGGAAGATCCCACATGCCACGGAGCAACTAAGCCCGTGCGCCACAACTACTGAGCCTGCGCTATAGAGCCCGTGAGCCACAACTACTGAGTCCACATGCGACAACTACTGAGTCCGTGTGCCACAACTACTGAAGCCCACGCCTAGAGCCCATGCTCTTCAACAAGGGAAGCCACTGCACTGAGAAGCCCGCACACCACAGGAAGACCCAATGCAGCCAAAAATTAATTAATTAATTAATTAATTAAAAAGAATAAATTGGTACTGGAATGTGGCTGTTTTGTGGGCCATCAGAGGCTGTCTTTATCTACGACCTAAGACAAGATCAGGGAGAGAATGACTTTAGATGAATGAACTGAGTTTAAATACGACCTTTCTTCAAACTAATGGGAGCTTGTGTCTGAGGTAGTTCATAAGTTAGAAATGTCAACAGAAAAATATATTTATCAATTTTTAAAGGAAAATATTATATACCATTATTATTTAAATGCATACTACTATAATTATGAACGAGATTTGGAATCATTGGTTTAGAAGCCATTTATATTTATTTATCTTTTACTCATTTTTTTTCTATTGCATTGCTGGTGCTCATTTATTGGTTCATACGTTCTTTAGATATATAAATAAATATATCTTTATATTTATGTATTACAGACAAACATATGAAGTACTTCTGGGGTATAATGAGGTATAGTTTTCAGAGGTGTATTTAGACTTAGAGAAGCTCTTAGCATCTGACTAATATAAGGTAAATTGCATTTTTCCTAAGTGTCCACTTTATCTTTTTATAAAACGCAATTCAGACTTTTTGTTCTTGTGACATCTTCTCTCCTGCTCATTAATATTTTTGTGCTGTGTATAGTGTATAACTTTATTATTAATTCCTATTGTTGAATAATTGAATTTTTTCAATATTCCAAAAATAGAGAATTTCCTATGTGTCCAGCATTAATTTTTTTGTTCATCTATGTCGCTGATAAAATGCTTCATCCACTACTAATAGAATTTAGTTACTGATTTCTGATGGTTAGAGGAAGCCAACAAATTGTTTGTACCTCTCAGAAAAGGGCACAGTTTCCTTGAGCTCTGACTGGTAGATTTGATATGGACCGATGTACCAAAAGTGAGTCATCTGTGGTCACAGGAATTCATGTTGTGGTAGTTCCTCTTGAAATGAACACATTTCACTTTAAGTTTATAAAATATACAATGTCTGCCAATGTCCAATTCAGTGGCTATTATAGATGAAATGCCTCAAAATACACTGTTACCGAAGACGCGGAGATCACCTTCCTCCCCACGGATACACCAGAAATACAGCTACACGTGGAACAACTCCTACAGAACACCTACTGAACGCTGGCAGAAGACCCCAGACCTCCCAAAAGGCTCGCCCCGCACTCCGTGCCCCTCCCTCCCGCCCGGCCTGAGTGAGCCAGAGTCCCGGAAGAGGCTGCTCCTTTAACCCTGTCCTGTCTGAGCGAAGAACAGACGCCCTCCGGCGACCTACACGCAGAGGCGGGGCCAAATCCAAAGCTGAGACCCAGGAGCTGTGGGAACAAAGAAGAGAAAGGGAAACCTCTCCCAGCAGCCTCAGAAGCAGCGGATTAAAGCTCCATAATCAACTTGATGTACCCTGCATCTGTGGAATACATGAATAGACAACAAATCATCCCAAATTGAGGAGCCAGGAGTCAGTGCTGTGCCTCTGAGGTGGGAGAGCCAACCTCAGGACACTGGTCCACAAGAGACCTCCCAGCTCCACATAATATCAAACGGCGAAAATCTTCCAGAGATCTCCATCTCAACACCAGCACCCAGCTTCACTCAACGACCAGCAAGCTACAGTGCTGGACACCCTATGCCAAACAACTAGCAAGACAGGAACACAACGCCACCCATTAGCAGAGAGGTGGCCTAAAATCATAAAAAGTCCGCAGACACCCCAAAACACACCACCAGACGTGGACCTGCCCACCAGAAAGACAAGATCCAGCCTCATCCACCAGAACACAGGCACTAGTACCCTCCACCAGGAAGCCTACACAACCCACTAAACCAACCTTAGCCACTGGGGACAGACACCAAAAACAACGGGAACCACGAACCTGCAGCCTGCAAAAAGGAGACCCCAAACACAGTAACATAAGCAAAATGAGAAGACAGAAAAACACACAGCAGGAGAAGGAGCAAGATAAAAACCCACCAGACCTGTCAAATGAAGAGGTACTAGGCAGTCTACCTGAAAAAGAATTCAGAATAATGATGGTAAAAATGATCCAAGATTCTATTTCCCAGATCCAAAATCTTGGAAATAGAATAGACAAAATGCAAGAAACAGTTAACAAGGACCTAGAAGAACTAAAGATGAACCAAGCATTGATTAAAAACACAATAAATGAAATAAAAAATACTGTAGACGGGATCAATAGCAGAATAACTGAGGCAGAAGAACGGATAAGTGAGGTGGAAGATAAAATAGTGGCAATAACTGCTGCAGAGCAAAATAAAGAAAAAAGAATGAAAAGAACAGAGGACAGTCTCAGAGACCTCTGGGACAACATTAAACGCACCAACATTCGAATTATAGGGGTTCCAGAAGAAGAAGAGAAAAAGAAAGGGACTGAGAAAATATTTGAAGAGATTATAGTTGAAAACTTCCCTAATATGGGAAAGGAAATAGTTAATCAAGTCCAGGAGGCACAGAGAGTCCCATACAGAATAAATCCAAGGAGAAATACACCAAGACACATATTAATCAAACTGTCAAAAATTAAACACAAAGAAATCATATTAAAAGCAGCAAGGGAAAAACAACAAGTAACACACAAGGGAATCCCCATCAGGATAACAGCTGATCTCTCAGCAGAAACTCTACAAGCCAGAAGGGAGTGGCAGGACATAATTAAAGTGATGAAGGAGAAAAACCTGCAACCAAGACTACTCTACCCAGCAAGGATCTCATTCAGATTTGATGGAGAAATTAAAACGTTTACAGACAAGCAAAAGCTGAGAGAGTTCAGCACCACCAAACCAGCTTTACAACAAATGCTAAAGGAACTTTTCTAGGCAAGAAACACAACAGAAGGAAAAGACCTACAATAACGAACCCAAAACAATTAAGAAAATGGGAATAGGAACATACATATCGATAATTACCTTAAATGTAAATGGACTAAATGCTCCCACCAAAAGACACAGATTGGCTGAATGGATACAAAAACAAGACCCATATATATGCTGTCTACAAGAGACCCACTTCAGACCTAGAGACACATACAGACTGAAAGTAAGGGGATGGAAAAAGATATTCCATGCAAATGGAAACCAAAAGAAAGCTGGAGTAGCAATTCTCATATCAGACAAAATAGACTTTAAAATAAAGACTACTAGAAGAGACAAAGAAGGACACTACATAATGATCAAGGGGTCGATCCAAGAAGAAGATATAACAATTGTAAATATTTATGCACCAAACATGGGAGCACCTCAATACATAAGGCAAATACTAACAGCCATAAAAGGGGAAATCGACAGTAACACAATCATAGTAGGGGACTTTAACACCCCACTTTCACCAATGGACAGATCATCCAAAATGAAAATAAATAAGGAAACACAAGCTTTAAATGATACATTAAACAAGATGGACTTAATTGATATTTATAGGACATTCCATCCAAAAACAACAGAATACACATTTTTCTCAAGTGCTCATGGAACATTCTCCAGGATAGATCATATCTTAGGTCACAAATCAAGCCTTGGTAAATTTAAGAAAATTGAAATTGTATCAAGTATCTTTTCCGACCACAATGCTATGAGACTAGATATCAATTACAGGAAAAGAGCTGTAACAAATACAAACACATGGAGGCTAAACAATACACTACTTAATAACACAGTGATCACTGAAGAAATCAAAGAGGAAATTAAAAAATACCTAGAAACAAATGACAATGGAGACACGACGACCCAAAACCTATGGGATGCAGCAAAAGCAGTTCTAAGAGGGAAGTTTATAGCAATACAATCCCACCTTAAGAAACAGGAAACATCTCGAATAAACAACCTAACCTTGCACCTAAAGCAATTAGAGAAAGAAGAACAAAAAAACCCCAAAGTTAGCAGAAGGAAAGAAATCATAAAGATCAGATCAGAAATAAATGAAAAAGAAATGAAGGAAACGATAGCAAAGATCAATAAAACTAAAAGCTGGTTCTTTGAGAAGATAAACAAAATTGATAAACCATTAGCCAGACTCATCAAGAAAAAAAGGGAGAAGACTCAAATCAATAGAATTAGAAATGAAAAAGGAGAAGTAACAACTGACACTGCAGAAATACAAAAGATCATGAGAGATTACTATAAGCAACTCTATGCCAATAAAATGGACAACCTGGAAGAAATGGACAAATTCTTAGAAATGCACAACCTGCCAAGACTGAATCAGGAAGAAATAGAAAATATGAGCAGACCAATCACAAGCACTGAAATTGAAACTGTGATAAAAAATCTTCCAACAAACAAAAGCCCAGGACCAGATGGCTTCACAGGCGAATTCTATCAAGCATTTGGAGAAGAGCTAACACCTATCCTTCTCAAACTCTTCCAAAATATAGCAGAGGGAGGAACACTCCCAAACTCATTCTACGAGGTCACCATCACCTTGATACCAAAACCAGACAAGGATGTCACAAAGAAAGAAAACTACAGGCCAATATCACTGATGAACATAGATGCAAAAATCCTCAACAAAATACTAGCAAACAGAATCCAACAGCACATTAAAAGGATCATACACCATGATCAAGTGGGGTTTATTCCAGGAATGCAAGGATTCTTCAATATACGCAAATCAATCAACGTGATACACCATATTAACAAATTGAAGGAGAAAAACCATATGATCATCTCAATAGATGCAGAGAAAGCTTTCGACAAAATTCAACACCCATTTATGATAAAAACCCTGCAGAAAGTAGGCATAGAGGGAACTTTCCTCAACATAATAAAGGCCATATATGACAAACCCATGGCCAGCATCGTCCTCAATGGTGAAAAACTGAAACCATTTCCACTAAGATCAGGAACAAGACAAGGTTGCCCACTCTCACCACTCTTATTCAACATAGTTTTGGAAGTTTTAGCCGCAGCAATCAGAGAAGAAAAGGAAATAAAAGGAATCCAAATCGGAAAAGAAGAAGTAAAGCTGTCACTGTTTGCAGATGACATGATACTATACATAGAGAATCCTAAAGATGCTACCAGAAAACTACTAGAGCTAATCAATGAATTTGGTAAAGTTGCAGGATACAAAATTAATGCACAGAAATCTCTGGCATTCCTATATACTAATGATGAAAAATCTGAAAGTGAAATCAAGGAAACACTCCCATTTACCATTGCAACAAAAAGAATAAAGTATCTAGGAATAAACCTACCTAAGGAGACAAAAGACCTGTATGCAGAAAATTATAAGACACTGATGAAAGAAATTAAAGATGATACAAATAGATGGAGAGATGTACCATGTTCTTGGATTGGAAGAATCAACATTGTGAAAATGACTCTACTACCCAAAGCAATCTACAGATTCAATGCAATCCCTATCAAACTACCACTGGCATTTTTCACAGAACTAGAGCAAAAAATTTCACAATTTGTATGGAAACACAAAAGACCCCGAATAGCCAAAGCAATCTTGAGAACGAAAAATGGAGCTGGAGGAATCAGGCTCCCTGACTTCAGACTATACTACAAAGCTACAGTAATCAAGACAGTATGGTACTGGCACAAAAACAGAAAGATAGATCAATGGAACAGGATAGAAAGCCCAGAGATAAACCCACGGACATATGGTCACCTTATCTTTGATAAAGGAGGCAGGAATGTACAGTGGAGAAAGGACAGTCTCTTCAATAAGTGGTGCTGGGAAAACTGGACAGGGACATGTAAAAGTATGAGATTAGATCACTCCCTAACACCATACACAAAAATAAGCTCAAAATGGATTAAAGACCTAAATGTAAGGCCAGACACTATCAAACTCTTACAGGAAAACATAGGCAGAACACTCTATGACATAAATCACAGCAAGATCCTTTTGGACCCACCTCCTAGAGAAATGGAAATAAAGACAAAAATAAACACATGGGACCTAATGAAACTTAAAAGCTTTTGCACAGCAAAGGAAACCATAAACAAGACCAAAAGACAACCCTCAGAATGGGAGAAAATATTTGCCAATGAAGCAACTGACAAAGGATTAATCTCCAAAATTTATAAGCAGCTCATGCAGCTCAATAACAAAAAAACAAACAGCCCAATCCAAAAATGGGCAGAAGACCTAAATAGACATTTCTCCACAGAAGATATACAGACTGCCAACAAACACATGAAAGGATGCTCAACATCTTTACTCATTAGAGAAATGCAAATCAAAACTACAATGAGATATCATCTCACACCAGTCAGAATGGCCATCATCAAAAAATCTAGAAACAATAAATGCTGGAGAGGGTGTGGAAAAAAGGGAACACTCTTGCACTGCTGGTGGGAATGTGAATTGGTACAGCCACTATGGAGAACGGTATGGAGGTTCCTTAAAAAACTACAAATAGAACTACCATATGACCCAGCAATCCCACTACTGGGCATATACCCTGAGAAAACCATAATTCAAAAAGAGACATGTACCAAAATGTTCATAGCAGCCCTATTTACAATAGCCCAGAGATGGAAACAACCTAAGTGTCCATCATCGGATGAATGGGTAAAGAAGATGTGGCACATATATACAATGGAATATTACTCAGCCATAAAAAGAAATGAAATTGAGCTATTTGTAATGAGGTGGATGGACCTAGAGTCTGTCATACAGAGTGAAGTAAGTCAGAAAGAGAAAGACAAATACTGTATGCTGACACATATATATGGAATTTAAGAAAAAAAAATGTCATGAAGAACATAGGGGTAAGACAGGAATAAAGACACAGACCTACTAGAGAATGGACTTGAGGATATGGGGAGGGGGAAGGGTAAGCTCTGACAAAGTGAAAGAGCGGCATGGACATATATACACTACCAAACGTAAGGTAGATAGCTAGTGGGAAGCAGCCGCATAGCACAGGGAGATCAGCTCGGTGCTTTGTGACCGCCTGGAGGGGTGGGATAGGGAGGGTGGGAGGGAGACGCAAAAGGGAGGGGATATGGGAACATATGTATATGTATAACTGATTAAATTTGTTATAAAGCAAAATAAAAAAAAAAAAGAATTAAAAAAAAAAAAAAAAAAAAAAAAAAAAAAAAAAACACTGTTACCATAAGGGTGGCTCTAATAAAAAAGACAGATCATAATGTGTTTGCCTAAGATGTGGAGAAGCTGGAACACTCATACACTGCTGGTAGAAATGTAAAATGGTGTAGTTACTTTGGAAGAGAGTCTGGCAGTTCCTCAAATGGTTAAACACAGAGTTACTGTGTGATCCAACAATTCTGCTTTTAGGCATGTACACAAGAAATTTGAAAACCTATGCAAAAACTTGTACACAAGTGTTCACAGCAGCGTCAATCAATTGCAGCTTATTTTTGCCTTATTTGGAATGTGAAGAGAAAACTGTCCTCTTAATGTAACCATTGAGACCTGTATCAAGAAGAACAAGCAAGCTACATTTCTAAGCAAAGGTGCTCTAAGCAGGGGGTATACAGATGTCACTCTGACCTTGTCATACATTGCTCATAGCAATGGCCTTACTCTGTTATTTCCATCCTCTCCAGTGGGAAGGAAAAATCATTACATGACAGAGCCAAGAACTTCAGGCCCCTTTAGGGATTTTTCTCAAGGAGCTCTTATAAACATGAATTTGCTGGTTATTGAAACATATTTTGCCTAATTGCCTTTTCCGCTCCCCAAGGATTATGCCAGCTACTAGTATATTACTAAAAAGGCTGTACTTCTTTTAAGCGATTCATTATTTTGAACCATGTATGGGTTTGTTATGGCTGTCATAACAAAGTACCCCAGACTGGGAGGCTTAACCAAGAGAAATGTATTTTCTCACAATCCTGGAAGCTGGAAGTCCAGACCAATGTGTCAGCAGGGTTGCCTTCTTCTCAGGCCTCTCTCCTCGGCTTGTAGATGGCCGTCTTCTCCCTGTGTCTTCACACAGCCTTCTCTCTGTGTGTCCTGTTCTCCTTAAAAGGACACCAGTCATATTGGATTAGGGCCCAGTGTGACCTCCTTTTACCTTAATTCCCTCTTTAAAGCCTTATCTCCAAATACAGTCACATTCTGAGGTACTGTGGGTTAGGACCTCAACATATGAATTTTTTTTTGCAGGGGAGACACAATTCAGTCTATAAGAAACCATAAAACATAAATATATAAGAAAAATATTAGCATAAGAAAAAGTAAAAAGCTCATAGCTTCATCAATTTGAACAAGCCAAGATCCTTTCTTGTTTTTGCCCAAACTCAGACCTAGTTGATGTTTTTTTTTAAAATTAATTAATTAATTTATTTATTTATTTTTGGCTGTGTTGGGTCTTCGTTGCTGCACGCAGGCTTTCTCTAGTTGTGGCAAGTGGGGGCTACTCTTCATTGTGGTGCGCAGGCTTCTCATTGCAGTGGCTTCTGTTGTTGTGGAGCACGGGCTCTAGGCACGCAGGCTTCAGTAGTTGTGGTATGCGGGCTCAGTAGTTGTGGCTCTTGGGCTTTAGAGCACAGGCTCCGTAGCTGTGGCGCACGGGCTTAGTTGCTCCGCGGCATGTGGGATCTTCCCAGACCAGGGCTCCAACCGGTGTCCCCTGCATTGGCAGGCGGATTCTTAGCCACTGCACCACCAGGGAAGTCCCTGATGGTTCTTATCCCTGGTTCTTATGCACTAGTTAACAATACTAACAGCAATCCAAGTATACTGTCTGTTTTATTATAAGCGCAGCATTAGGCATTATTAAACAAAAAACTAATTAGTTACATATTACTCTTCTCTGAAAGCATCCTTTATTTCTGCTTTCTTTAGACTCTTTTTGTCCCATTTTATCTTAAAGTACTTCTTTAATTAAAAATTTCTTTTTCATTGAAGTATAGTTGATTTACAATGTTGTGTTAGTTTCTGGCGTGCTGCAGCGTGATTCAGATATATATACATATATATATATTCTTTTTCATATTCTTTTCCATTATCATTTATTACAGGATATTGAATACAGTTCCCTGTGCTGTACAGTAGGACCTTGTTGTTTATCTATTTTATATACAGTCATTTGTATCTGCTAATCCCAAACTCCTAATTTATACCTCCCCCATCCCCTTTCCCCTTGGTAACCATAAGTTTCTTTTCTATGTCTGTGAGTCTGTTTCTGTCTTGTAAATAAGTTCATTTGTCTCATATTTTAGATCCCACAATATATTTACTCTTTTAATTCAACTTTCCTGAATGAATTTCCTAGTTGGAATGTTTTCCTTTAGGTTTATTTGTTACACATATTTTCCTCATTCAAGTTCACTTAACTGTATCAGGTCAATGTTTTTCTTACTTGATTAAACTCTTCTTGAACAATCTTAAATGTAACCTATATAATCTAAAATAATATTGGAAAACTTTTTCCTACTAAATAGTTGACTAATCTCTAGTATTGCCTCTAGGATTTCTATTAAATAATAAGTTTCTATTAAAGAAATATGTATAATTGGAAAAAGGGAATAGTAGCACTTTACATAAGACTGTACGTATATCAATCGTCCACATCAAAAAATGGGGGAGGGATACTTATGGTACTAATGCGGGTGGGGAGACTAGAAGTCTTCCAAGTCATTTCTTGGTACCACTCCAAAACCCAAGGAACTGCAGGTGAGAAAGGAGATGGCATACACAACAGTGACATTTAGTCAGCAGGAACTGGTTGTGAAATCTACTGGCAGGTACTGGAATAAAGTGTCAGAAAATTTCTCAGATAGAACTATTTGGTGTCTGGTAATCCTGCATCTGGAGTCTGATGATGACATTTGGTGTGTTTGCCAAAAAACTATGAGGCTGTTGATGCTTTCTCCCAGGATGTTAAAGTGGCCAAGCCAAGGGAAGTGCAAAACTATTGCCTGGGGGTGGTGGTGGTGGGGTCCCTATATTTTTGCATCAATCTTTGTTAATTGTTGGCAAGTTGTGTTGATGTTTTTTTTTTGTTTGTTTGTTTGTTTGTTTGTTTTTGCGGTACATGGGCCTCTCACTGTTCTGGCCTCTCCCATTGCGGAGCACAGGCTCTGGATGCGCAGGCTCAGCGGCCATGGCTCACGGGCCCAGCTGCTCCATGGCATGTGGGATCTTCCTGGACCGGGGCACGAACCCGTGTCCCCTGCATCGGCAGGCTGACTCTCAACCACTGCGCCACCAGGGAAGCCCGTGTTGATGTTTTGAGAGAAGAATTTCATTTGATTTTTGATATTAACCCCTCCGGGCACTAAAACATAAACCTCAAAGCAAAGAAAGCTGTCTTCCAATCTGTACCTCCAAAGAAGAGCATTTAGGGAGCCTCAGCTCCTCCTTTTCTCTGTCATTTGTTGCTATTCTTCCCATCAGCACCATGCCAAAGACGCAGATTGAGTATTTAGCCTGTACTCTGGGCTGAACAGCCTGGATGGGACACTTTCCTTCCAGGTTCTGATTATATTTCCTTTCTGGGGACCCCACTTTTATGGTTCCCCAGGGCCAAGAAGAGCAATCTGGGATACTGATTTCCAGATGGGAATTTGGCAGTGTTTCTAATGACCTGGAAATGGATATGTCGCTCTGCCAGCCAGGCCCTCAGAGGAGAGTTCTGGCAGGCTGGAATGCGAGGCTCTCCACTTTTAAGCACACCTACATGCTCTCACCTTCAGTTTGCCTTCACTGCCTCCCCAGTTTACTTTCCCTAAGCCCTAACTCTAGCCCCTGTGAGCAGTCAAGATGATGGCTGAGGTTGGGTTCGGAGCAAGAAGGCAAGGCTTCTGTTGATGGAGGGGACATTACCAAGATGCCCCGAGGAAGTTCCAGCACAGATAAGGTCTGTGTGGAAGAATGTCCTGGTATAGATTGCTCAGTGCTTCCAAAGGGCAGGAAACATCCAGCTCCATGTTTCAGACTACTTGGCATATTGTATAGTTGGTCATTCTATATATAGACGAGACATACCTCTGCCCAGAGATCCATACCTTACCGTTCCAATTACATTTCTGTTGGTCCACAAACCCCCAGCCTCATAAAGGACCTTTTTTTTTTTTTTCTTTTAGCTGCTGCCTTCCTAAAACCAGTCTCTGTGCCAAGCACTGGAAGAAACTTGATTTTGTTCTGTGAAGTTGCCATCTTATATAATTCATATTTAAATTATATAATTTATATGGCTCGTCTTATAAGGTGTAGAAGAGGTGGGGGAGAGAATCCAGTGTGTATTTAGGGGAAGTCGGTGATATAGATAATATATTTCGGGAGGCCAGGGAGCTTGCGTGCTTAAGATACTGTTTTTCAAATTTAATGTGCATACAAATTACCTGGGGATATTATTAAAATGTAAATTCTGATTCAGTCTTCTTGGGATGGGTCCATTGACGGTACTTTCAGTAGCATTCCTTAGGATCTCCCAGGGCAGTGTAGAGGGTCAGGGTGTTAGGCAAGGCTTAGTGGGAGCTCCAGATGGAACCACAGGTAGAGCCAAGTCCCCTCTGGAAGTGCCGTGTCAGAGACTGGACAAGAAGCACGAGCTCTGCGATCCCTTTCAGTTTTACGATTCTGGTTTTGGGCTCTGAGATTCCAACAGGGGCTTCTTAAACTTTTGGGGTCACACACCTCTGTAGGAATGATAGAAGCTGTGTACCCTTTTATACCCCAAATGCACACACTCCTCACTCCGCAAACCGCTCTAGGCCCCGTGGCGGCCCGCAGCCTCGGTGCAGGACTTCTGCCGGCCTCTGGGGTCCCGCACCGGCGACCTGGTCAGTTCTGCCGCTCAGCCGCTCAGCCGCTTAGCATCTGGTGCGGCTCCGCTTCAGGCGCGGGCGGGGGCGGGCTGGGGGCGTGCCGGGGGCGGGCACAAAGCGCGCTCTGGCCACGCCCCTCGGCCGTGCGAGAGGCCGAGCTTGCTGCATTGCAGCCGCCGCGGCGCCGCTCGGCTCCTCACTCCCAACAATGGCGGCTCCGAGCCCGAGCGGCGGCGGCGGCGGCTCCGGGGGCGGCAGCGGCAGCGGCACCCCGGGCCCCGTGGGGTCCCCAGCGCCCGGCCACCCGGCCGTCAGCAGCATGCAGGGTAAGGAAGGCGGCGGCGCCGAGACCCCGGCCCCCCGGCGCGGCCGTCGGCGGCGTCGCGGCCTGTCCCCGCGGCCGCGGACGCCCCCGGACCCGGCTGAGGAAGCCACCGAGCCGCCCGTGCCGGTCCGCCTCCCTCCTTCCCCTCTTCCCGCCCCGAGCCGGCCGCCCCAGGCTTGGCCTGGCTCCGGGCGGCGGGCCGCGCAGGCCCGGGCCGCGGCCTCCGCCCGCGCTCGGCCCGGCGGGCTCCCGGCCGCCCGCGGGGGCCCACCTGGCCCGGGCCCGCCCCCGCGGCCGCCCCCGCCGCCGCCGCCGCCGCCGCTTACCTGGCGCGCCCCGCCCGCCTTTCCGGGAACGCGCGGCCGGGCTGCGGCGGCGGGAGGCGGCCGGGGCCTGGCCCGCGGGTCCCGGCCGCCCAGGGCGGCGGCGGCGGCGTCCCGGCCCCGCGCCCCTCGGCCCCGCGCCCCTCGGCTCCTCGGCCCCGCGCCCCGGCGCCCCGGCCCGGCTCCCCGCCGCCGCCGCAGTGGGGCCCGCTCAGGGCCATCTTGGTTCCCTGCGGGCGCCGCCGGGCCCGGCCGCCGCCTGACCTCTGGGCTCCGCGGTCCTCCTGGACCCTCGGTTTCCAAACTTCTGCAGGTTTCTGCGCGCTGGGCGGGTGGGGCGGGGGTGTTCAGGCCCGTGCCACCTGTAAGGTGATGAGACAGCCCTTGGCCTGGGAGAGGCCGGGGGTTTCTGTGTTAGCCTGGCATGCAGACCAAATAAATAAATAAATAAATAAATAAAACAGGGAGCTCGGTTGAAATGCAGAGATCCGGGAAATCGAAAGGCAGGGGTCAGAGTGGTTCTCTGCGGGGACTGCACATCTGAAGCAGCCCTCCTAATTAATGACTTTCCCCGGTGGGAATGCTTATTAGCTCTATGTGGCTCTTGACAGGGGCTGTTGTGAAAATACCAGGTCCCAGCCCGTGAGGGACCCTTTCCTTGAGTTTACTGAGGAATTTTGAGTAGTAATGTTACCTTTGAAAACAGGGAATCTCAGAAATCTCTTGACAACTTTTGCAGACTTGCTTGCGTTAAATTATTAGCAGCGTCAGTTGGGGTACCCTTCGTGGTCCGTGTGACCATGGTTACTCTTTGATTAAAATCTCCCTAAGGGGCTCCGAGGTCTATCTTAACCGTCTGTCTGGTTAGGTTTGACGTTTGTTGAGTATTTCGGGTTTATGAGAAGGTGATTCATGAAGCAGAGGCGGGATTTTATTCATTTTTATATCCCTGTCCCGCTCCCCATGGGATATACGTAAGGAACAGTGATAGATATATACAGGATGATGTCAGAGCTCAGAGGACACTTTCTGTGCAGGCCCTCAGATAATTAATTCAAATTAAATTAGTTATTGGATGCCACTGTGTTGTACAATATACAGATGAAGTACAGGATGGGTTTCCTGATCTTCCAGCTCTACAGTCTCGTTGTTGGTGGTGGTGCTGAAATGAAACAGCAAAATGACAATTTAAGATTATATTACATATCCAAAACAGGTGACTTACAAAGCTCATAAAAATGCAAGTTTTTTGGGGGGTGGGGTGGGGGGGAGGGGATGAGTAGGGAGGCTGATAGTTCGAAAAAGCTGTAGAAATTAATTTTTGTTCAAAAATGTTTACTGAGCATCTGCCTAGTGCCAGACATAGTGCTCTAGTGCTGGGTATATAGAAAAGAGTGAGTCAGACGGTCTCATTCCTGATGGAGCTTACCCTCCTGATAGGATTGGGGAGGGAAGACAATATGCAGATAAATTTTAAAAATTGCTAATTGAGAAAAGTGTTATGAAGGTAACAAGCTGGGTTAGAAGTTAATGGGGGAGGGGGCAGTCTGCTTTGGTAAGATGGTCACAGAAGACCTGTCTGGAAAGAGGACTCTGTTACGATAAAGAAGAGGGTTCTAGGCAGAGGGAACAGTGTGTGTGAAGATTCCAAAGTAGGAAAGAGCTTAGAGTGTTCTAGGAACTCAGAGAAAGTCATCGTGTTGAGGAATTATTCTGATGCGCTCCATTCTCCTCTCCCACCCCTGAGTTTTGATACCCAGTAAACTGAACTTTCTAATAAGCAGAACCCAGTTTAAAAGGGAGAGGGAGGACATAAGACTTCTCTTTGAATTTTTGATGAATTTTCTTTTTTCAGTACTGTGTCTGGCCTTGATTGACTCAGGAACCTGTTGTATCTTCTTGAACCTCTCTCAGTTACTCAGAATGAAGAGAAGCACTTACTCTCAGGACGTTTTCTCGCACAATCCAAGTTACAAAGCTTGAGCTTAAGCAGCTGTGTAGGATCTTTTTTGTTTGTCTTGTGATGTTAGAGCCCAGCCTCCCTTACTTCACCTATCAGATCTTTGGCTTTAGATTCAGGTCCTTAGAAGATGTTTGGTAAATGCCACTCCCCCCCACCCCCGCAAGCATGGTCACCTGCCACCCCCAAAGCACTGTCTCTCTGGGAGCTTTTAATGGCCAAGCTCTTTCCAATAGCAGGGTTTAGCTGTGGGATGCATGGAATACATGTCATATTAACAAACATTGGTGGTCGTTCTGTGTGAGAAGCACCGTGCTGGGCACTGGGTCACCCTGCACATTTTTTCTTGGCTTGAGGTTTGTGGCCCAAGAGTGGTCTCAGCTGAGAATTATTGATTTTTTTTGGTTTTTTAATATCATAATGCTTGAGTTAAGCCAGAGCTCTGGTGTCCTGCATTTGAATCCCCTCATCGGAACTTAAGAATTTTGTGACTTTGGGCAAGATACTTAACCTCTCGAAGCCTGAGTTTCTCAGTTGGGAAGCAGGAATAATGCTTACCTTACAGGAACTTTGAGAATGCATATAAAGTGTGGGCCTGACATACAGTAAGGATGTGATTGATACATGTTAGCCATCATCATTGTTAATAGCAACAATACTCTTATTTGTAATGGTCTAATTAATTGTCTCTTTCATTATTAGCAGATGAGTCCCTAACGCCTCATGATCCATCACACAGTTTCTTTAGCTTCATTATTACTGGGTCCTACCCTTTACTCTACCCTGTTTATTTCCATTTTTCATTATTGAGCATTTCTGGTCAGAGTATTCTTGATGAGTCTTTATCCTCCCTGGGTTCACGTAACTGCTCTGCTGTGTACAAGCTCTGTGACCTTGGGGAAATTACCTACATTTTCTGAACTCATCTGGGATTCTTATCTGTTAAAATAGGGATAATACCTTACGGGGCTGTTGTGAGAATCACATTATTAGATTAATGCACATGAAAGCGCTTTGAAAATATCTATACATATAAGGATTGCTATTAGACATGGCTATTTAAATGCTTTAGTTACTAAACCCTTAAAATGTAGCAGATTTTAAAAAATCTCATGAACACAAGAAGTTAAATTTATTATAGAAGACTTAAAGCAGGGAAAAATTAAACTTTTCCTTAAACTTTACTTGGATAGCTGAGAAATGTCAGTTTTAAAAAAATGTGTAGAATAGTTAGAATCTATAATTGAGTCTGAAAAACATGGAGACATTTGTAAAGTACTTGTTACAGGAACTGGTTATAAAGTATATGTTTTAAGTGCCTCTGATTCTCTTAATGTGCTCATGTAGGTAGTTTTTCTTTTTTTCTTTTTGAGTCTCAAATATTGATGTATAACAGAAAAGTTATGGACTAGTCCAGTCCTTACCCATTTACCCTCAGCTGAACATTTTATAAATATCAATTTAAGTAAAAAGATGATAGCTTGATTTTACTTTTAAAAAATGTGCAAAATAATCTACAGCATAGCGACTATAGTTAATAATACTGTATTGCATATTTGAAAGTTGCTAAGAGAGTAGAACTTAAAAGTTCTCATCACAAGAAAAAAATTATTTAACTATGTGCGGTGACAGATGTTAACTAAACTTACTGTGTGGTGATCATTTCACAATATGTACAAATAGCGAATCAAGTTGTACACCTGAAACTAATATAATGTATGTCAATTATACCTCAGTAAAAATATTTACAAAATAAAAGAAAACACACAGAACTTTCAACTGTAATGAAACATACCTGTTAAGAAAAAGTGAAGATTTAAAATCAGTGTACTTTTTTCTCCCAATAATATTTGAATATAAAAAATTAGTATGAAATACCCTATTTGTGATTATATTTGACTGTCTTTCTATTTTTACCATTTAGTTTGTGGTTTTCAAGAACCATAGAAGGTGCCTTTATCCCAGTTTAAAGAACTCAATTGTGCTGACAGTGGATAAGGTACCAAACCCTAGAATTGCTTGCCTTTCCCACTGTGTTGCACACTATTTCTTTCACCATTTATTTGACATAACCTGATAAATAAAGTCCAGGTCAGGAGATTGGTCCTTCCTCAAAGCACATATTGCATTTCTGTATGTTCCTTAAAAAGGAGAGCAACCCTAGTATTAAAATTTAAAAAGTAGAAAAATATAACGCTTTCAGGATACTGATTTTCTCACATTTTCTTCTAATGTCCCTTATTAGAGTGTGAGTTGAAACTTGTTTAAGATGGGATATTAGTGAACCCTGTATTTTGAATCATGTTTCTTTTTTTGCAAATTTCTCTTTTTCCATTCAATTTCTGTTAACTAATTTGAGAAGCTGGGTTGATTTGGGCCCATAGAGTTTTTTCTTATTTTTAGGGGTCTGGAGGTCAAAATCAACTCCATCACACATAATTCAGGTCAGTCTGCATCTCTAGGAGATAGAGACAGCCCACATGGTACAACCTGAGGAAGTTTAATTCACATTTAAAATTAAGAAGGGAAACTAATAGTTAACACAGCTCTTTTTTCGCTGTCTTTACCTAATTTGATGCTCGTAAGTGCTCTTTAAGGGTAGATGGGCATGGTCTCCTTTCATATATTAGGGAACTGACGTTTAAATTAAGGAATTTGCCCTAGTTGAAGTGGGTTTTAATCCACCTGGTGACAGGCAGCCTTTGCTCTTTCTACTCTTCTACCCAGGTTCACATGGTTTCTCCGAGCTCTATTTAAGTCACTTCAGCCATTCAGGTCTGAGAGAAGAATCTTTGCCAGAAGTGATGCAGATTCAGGAATAGAAGGAAGAGATTATTTTAGGTTTCAGTCAGGGGGTGGAAGCTGTATGCATCCAGCCATGTTTGGGTTGATTTTGGAGCCTCAGGGCTTCCTGATGCTTCTTTGTGTTGCAGAGTTCTGAACTTGCTGGGGCGTTTACCCTGGCATTTTGAATTTGGGGGCATTTTGATTGCAAATCTACAGGCAAGTAGAAAACTTTAATTAGATGTTGAAAGGTAATAGAACTCTTTCAACACTATGCATAGTATGGAAAAGGCACCCACTTAGCATAAGAGTTAATAGCATACGTTGCCATCCTGGCTAAATTTATCATCTGGGCAACTTACTGTCCTGCTAATGGGCATGGGTTAGCTTCTGGCCCTTTTCCCCAACTCCAGGAAGTCTCCATGTGTCTCTTCACACTCTTGGCAAGGTTGAGAATTAACATGAACCTGTAGAAAGGATTCAAGGGCAAGGAGAGAGGAGGTTGGCCTGACTTAACAGCCGCGCAATGAGAGGGAGCACTGACCCATAGTTAGCACAGCTCAAGATGGACCTTTACAAAGAAGCTGGCAGTCCCATCGTGCACGGCTTGATTCTTGAAGAACAGCATGGCATTCCCCACCAGGGAGAAGGATGGTGGAAGTGGACACCACAGCAGCTCTTTCAAGCTGTACTATATCTCATCTTACCAACAGTCACCCAAAGTTTTCAAAAGGGGGAAGCTAGAAAAGGGTTGCCAGATAGATCTCTGTTGTATATCTGACATATATTTATATATGTGTCTATCTGTGCCTGACTTTGCTGAAAAATAAGCGACATTAAATGGCTCTCCTGATGTGTTTGCCAGTGTCTCTGAGATCTGGGTTAGGTTCCTGCCAGGAGACAGTACCCACTCCGGAGTTAAGTCCTCAGGACAGCAGGCTGGGTGTAGGAAGGGCTGTAACGGAGAGGCAGAGTGTGGAATCCTTTGCTTTTACCTCTCTTGGTGACACGAAATGAAAGGAGAGGGACTGGTTTTGTGTGGGTTAAGCTGGTCTGATAGGGAAGGTACCATAATCGTTGCTCACCTGAGGGAGAGACCAGGAATAATAATGAGTCTGATAACATTAACCTGTGCTATCCCAGGCTCTGTGTTGCATTTATTACCTTATTTAATCATCACAGAACACTTTCCGGTATTATTATTCTGTTTTACAGATGAGAAAATTGAGGCTCATAGAGGTTAGATGCTTGCCCACAGTCACATGGTTGATGAGTTGCTCTCCCCGGGTGTACTGGGTTTCCTTGAACGGACTCGATGGTAATACAGTGCTTAGTTACAAACCGGAGAGTGAATTAGGTGGTCATCAGCCTCAGGAAGGAATGGAACTGGCATATGAGAGCTGACAAGATGCTGAATTTTTTAAAATGTGGAAAGGATTAGTATTCATAAAATCATGATGACGCAAATGATGACGCATCCAGTATTCTGGATGACGCAAATAACCTGGAATTACTAAATGTAGGTGGGTCCCTTTTAAGTTTGAGAAAGGTGAAGTCAGGAAAGCTCAAGGAAGTAACAGCAGGAAATCTTGTGGAACTCACTCTAAGTACAATGAAAATACAAAGTTTGGATAAGCTTAGATAAATGCTGAGATGTTAGAGTCATAATGGTATACTATGAGTAACTTTACAGTTGAAGGCGCATGCCAAAATTTTGAGGTTGAAGTTGGAAGGCGGCAAGCTGCTGGCCTCTTCATGCTTGTGGCAGAGGAAGGTTTGGGAGCTTGGTCTGTGGGCCTGACCCAGTAAGGCAGGCAGCTGTGGTTTTCTTTGTATCAGTGTGGCTTCGTACTGGAGTTCATTATCCCTTTTCAGCATTACCAGAATCCAGGGTGTCCAGGAAACTATAAGGCGCTACTGAGGAGGTGGAAAGCTGCTTACGCCCCTGTCCCACCCTCCCCCCCGTTATACCCTCAGCCCAGGCGAAGGGCAGTGCGGATGGTTGCTGTGCCCCATGAGGGCCACTAGACAATCAAAATTACACGTGGACACGCTATTTCAAATTCTAAGATTGCTTGATATTATTCTTAATTTTATATATAAATGAGGAAACTGGGGCTCAAGCAAGATGCCTCTTTTGAGTTTCACAGTTGGAACTAGAACCCTGGTCTGACATTCCGCATTTTGTTTTCTACTTTCTCAAATACTCTTTGCCTTTGGTTTTAATATACACTTATATACATCCTAAAC
Organism: Hyperoodon ampullatus; assembly: GCF_949752795.1. Classification (NCBI taxonomy): domain Eukaryota; kingdom Metazoa; phylum Chordata; class Mammalia; order Artiodactyla; family Ziphiidae; genus Hyperoodon; species Hyperoodon ampullatus. The sequence goes on along the minus strand of NC_136932.1, from coordinate 35,581,944 downwards.
AGCCTTTTAAATGGATACAGGCAAGCTCACTTTATTTGGTAAATACAGTAAATTGTAGGTTTCCAGTTATGGCCAGTTAAGGACTCTCAAGATTGAGGTTGGACGGTGAGAATGAGGGGGAAATGTGGTGGGAGAGTCCTGGTGAGAAAAAGGAGGGGAAAAAGTCCCACAGAGCTTTATTTCTTTGGTAGGCCTACTAGCACCTTGCCCTGTACATCTCAATATTTATTCTTGGGGGTCTGAGATTTAATGAAAAGAAACTTGGCTGGGGCCATGTACTTCCCCACATCTATACTGTAAGCACCAACTCTCTGACCTTTACGGGTTCTTTTTTTTTTTTTTTTTTGGCTGCGTTGGGGCTTGGTTGCTGCGCGTGGGCTTCCTCTAGTTGCAGCGAGCGGGGGCTACTCTTCGTTGTGGTGCGCGGGCTTCTCATTGCGGTGGCTTCTCTTGTTGCGGAGCACGGGCTCTACACGCGCGGGCTTCAGTAGTTGGAGCACGTGCACCCAGTAGTTGAGGCTCGCTGGCTCTAGAGCGCAGGCTCAGTAGCTGTAGCACACAGGCTTAGTTGCTCCGCGGCATGTGGGATCTCCCCGGACCTGGGATCGAACCCGTGTCCCCTGCATTGACAGGCAGATTCTTAACCGCTGTGCCACCAGGGAAGTCCCCCTGGTTCTTTTCCATATATATAATCTCTCTCTATAGAGTTTCTCCCCTGCCCCACCCCCATGTGTGTGTTTGTGTGTGTGTGTGTGTGTGTGTGTTTGTATAGTCTTTTAGAGGTCTAGAAAGATTTAGGTAATGGCTTTTAATCTGATTTAATTGATAAGATTACATGGAGTTCCAAGGAAAAGGTGAGCCATCTGTTCCAGTTACTTTAGCCTGTGCTTGTCAGTTAGCAAGTCTTTTCTGAGTGAGAAATAATGCAGAGATAGATGTAGGTATGAGTCCTTAGAATCTGTTCATCTGGTCACTTCATCCATAATTAGGCAAAAAGAGCAAGTCTGTAGTTATGCTTTGAGAATTTCACCCCTTCCCTTTTAGCTACATGTATGGATTCTGTACTGATGACAGAACTTCAAGTTTTGAGAATTTTTTAGCATTTAAAAGTGGGCTTAACTTCTGATGTGTTAGGGGAGTAATTGGTGACGTTCTAACATTCCCAGTTACATATACCTTAAATTTTTTCCTATTCATTATACTTGTATCCTTTAACTTATTTTTATACAACTATACAGATCCAACTCATTCTTTTTCACATACTTCTCAGACTTATTTTTCTTGCTCCTTTCCCCATTCATCTTGCTATTTAGTTCACCTCTTTGCTCACCTTTTATTTTTGCTACGTAGTAGCAACTATTGAGCCTATTTAGAGCTAAAAAGAGAATAGTAACTATCCCTCGAAATTGTTTCAGTGTTTCACCAGCTTCCTCTCTAGTCTCCAGGTGAATTTTCCGTTCTCTCTTCCAGCGGAGGGGGTGGGAGATGGGCTTCTGAGCTGCGGCCAGGCTCCTCCGTGTTTCCTATTCCACTGCTGCTTCCATAGTGCCAGCTGCCAGCTCCCTTTCCTCCTGACTTGTGCCAGCTCATTTTGCCTGGTAGGAGGCTGGCTGGTGTTTAGTTGCTTAGGCTTGTAAGATCCACAGAATCCATTTTTTGTTGTTTGTTTGTGTTTCCTTCTGAAGTCTGTTCCTGCTGCACATCTGGCTGGGGCGGGGTGGGGGGACGAGGAGGCGGGCAGCACGTGTATGGAGCCTAAGCAGTAGAGAGACAAGTGTCAGGGCACTGCCTCAAGTTTGCCCCCAGGACTTCTGTCCCTTGAAGTCTCCACTCCCACTTCCTCCCACTTTGCCATCAGGTAGTAAGTAGGCAGAGGCTTACTTTTGTGTCCCAAAGGTACCTTCATGTCAGAGTAGCTACATTAGCCATTTTTCAGGTTTTGTGCATTATAGGTACTATATCTTAAAATCCTAGGAATTTCAAAGCTGGATGGGAAATACTACTTAAACATATCCTTTTTAGTCCTGGCTTTTTTTTTTCTGCAAGTTTTGATTGAATTTATATAACTACAACTTGAGTGATACTCATTCTAAATTTGCTTTCCCCATTTTGTTCCCCAAAGCAATAATAAACACAAGCATAGGTAGACCACTGAGAAAACCAGAAATTCACCCAATAGACTATGATGGCAAGTGAATATTTTGGAAAGGCTTTTGTTTTGAACAGCTTACTTTACTGGGCGCATTTTACAAAATTACATCTGTATAAATATATGCATAACCAGGCCCAATTGAATTTGGAAAATATGTTTATGTTTCTACGGAGAATTCAGAGGTTTTCTTCCTATAACTGCTACAGTCCTATGTACCGTTTCTAGGGACATGGTCTTTTTTCAGGCCTACTTCACAGGAATTTAAGCACCTCTTTAGTAGTTCACTGTCTTATCATTTGAGGTTAGCTCACTGGCAGAATGTTCCTATGTGTGTTTAGCTTTCACAATTTATCAACTACCAAAGCTTTTGAATCAGGGGTAGTAGTTAATCGAATAATTCCAAGTCAGTAACTTGAGTTAATAAAATAGCTTATGATGTGTTCTGAACTTGTAGATTGAAGAAATTGACAAAACTGTCTTAAAAGTTGTTCTTAACTTCCAAGGGCTAATAGCTATTCTTTTTATTGAATAGATGTGAAAATTAACAGTAGAGACAACATAACTCTTATAATTTAAACTTGATTTCAGTTTCGTATAATAAAGTACAATTAAGTCAGAAAGAGCTGAGTTTTTGAAGAAAGCCCGTATGTTATAGTTCTATCTGTGATGGTGGAGGTTATGTGATTTGAACTGTTCTTAAATGTATTATAAAAATGCTATGTCATGTTCTAATTTTGGTTTGTTTGATTTACAGTAAATGAACTGGAACTTATCTCTTTTACTTTAGGCTTTCAGATAAACTTCTGTGAAAAGGCACAAAGTAAGCTACAAATTTTATGATATTATGCTACTTAATTTTTTTATATCCATCTTGGTATTGGGAATGTGTCCACTATTGTTTCAACTAACCAACCATGGCAATTTTACTTTAAAAGAGCTTCCATTTTTCATTCATTTTCCAAATACAAAAAAAACAAAACAAAACAACTGTGTTATATTCTTGCTTTCACTTGCAATTGAAATAGGAGAAACATATATGTAGGTATTCAAATGTATGTAAGTATAGAAAGATGTATATAGATATAGACAGATGTACTAGATTTAGAAAGATGTATACAGGTATAGAAAGACATCTATTCATATGTATATAGTTATATAGAAAGACGTACATAGATATTTGGACTTAGCCATAATTTAAACCACAGGTTGAGGAAAGTTCACTTTTAAGATTGGAGTGCAGAAAGTATACAGTATAAATGTATTCTGAGACCTCATGCTTTAAAATTGATTTATTTTAAAGGATACATTTAATGAATTTTAATTTTTTTCTTTAAAACAAAGCTTTTTTCTTCCTCCTCCCCACCCCCAACATAGACAGGGTTTTTGTTTGTTTGTTTTTTAATAAATTTATTTATTTATTTTTGGCTGCATTGGGTCTTCGTTGCTGCGTGCGGTCTTTCTCTAGTTGCGGTGAGCAGGGGCTACTCTTCATTGCTGTGCACGGGCTTCTCCTTGCAGTGGCTTTCCTTGTTGCAGAGCACGGGCGCTAGGTGCATGGACTTCAGTAGTTGTGGCTTGCGGGCTTCAGTAGTTGTGGTTCACGGGCTCTAGAGCACAGGCTCAGTAGTTGTGGCCCGTGGGCTTAGTTGCTCCGCGGCATGTGGGATCTTCCCGGACCAGGGCTCAAACCTGTGTCCCCAACATTGGCAGGTGGATTCTTAACCACTGCGCCACCAGGGAAGCCTTAGACTAGGGTTGTATATTAGGGTACCAGTCTTCATATACTACAGAACAGGTTTTCTATAAGAAAGCAAAATTTATAAAGCCAAAACAAATGCATTTTAAACTTAAATGTCATTTGTATAAAATGCAGTTTTAAAAATCCCAACTCAAGAAGGCTATTCTCCAGTTAACATAAATATATCCCAAAATATAATACATTCATCTTCTGCTTGTTGACTCATAGTGTGGGGAAGAATAATGACTGCTTTTTTTTTTTTTTTTTGCTGTGCTGCGAGGCTCGTGGGATCTCAGTTCCCTGACCAGGGATTGAATCTGGGCCACGGTAGTGAGAGCCTGGAATCCTAACCACTAGGCCACCAGGGAACTCCCACGACCGCCTTTTGATGTACATCATTGTCTTTTCCCCCCAGCTTTATGAGATGTAGTTGACATGACATTGTGTAAGTTTAAGGTGTACGCATGATGATCTGATGCCCTTACATATTGTGAAATGATTACCACAGTAGGGTTAGTTAACACCTCCATCACCTCACATAATTAGTATTTCTTTTTTGTAGTAAGAACCTTTAAGATCTACTTTCCTAGCAACTTTCAAGTATATAATGCTGTATTGTTAACTGTAGTCACCATGCTGTTACCTTTTAGATCCTCTGATATGTATCATTCTTAAGTAAATTAATCAAATGAAATAAAGTTTAACCTGGAGAAAACATTTCTGCTGTTTTTAAATTTTCTGATGGAATCAAAATGCTTAATTTCCATTGGTTGAACATTGTGACTTCCTTTGAAAAGTAGTTAACAAAAATTTATTTCTTGATTGGTTTATCCATGATATAAATATATAATGAGCGATAGAGTAAGGCAGCTAGATCCTCGGATAAAAAATTTTAATTGGTCCATCATTGTCATCCTTCTCTATCCTTAAATAAAAATAGTATATGATTTCCTGCTCATAGTGAACCTGCATATATGATATATATCTACATGTAATGTAGTTACAGCTTCTATTTTATGCTATATTTTATTTATTTTTTATTTTATTTTATTTTTATTTTTATTTATTTATTTTTTTTGCGGTACGCGGACCTCTCACTGTTGTGGCCTCTCCCATTGTGGAGCACAGGCTCTGGATGTGCAGGCTTAGTGGCAATGGCTCACGGGCCCAGCCGCTCCGTGGCATGTGGGATCTTCCCGGACCGGGGCACGAACCCGTGTCCCCTGCATCGGCAGGCGGACTCTCAACCACTGCGCCACCAGGGAAGCCCTATGCTATATTTTAATTTTAACACATCTACTATGACAGTTTTTAGCTTTCTGTTTAAATATTTCTGTTAATATTTAATATACTTTTTAATTTTTATTTACATATTGACATAAAATCTAATTTAAGAAAAATGCTGACATTTAAAAAATTTTAAACTGCATTTGCACTGTTGCTTTTTTTCTCTTAGTGGTATTGTGAACATAAAACAAGAGAAACATTGATTTTATTTTCTTTTTTAAATTTTATTTATTTTTATTTATTTATTTTTGGCTGTGTCGGGTCTTCATTTCTGTGCGAGGGCTTTCTCTAGTTGCGGCGAGCGGGGGCCACTCTTCATCGCGGTGCGCGGGCCTCTCACTGTCGCGGCCTCTCTTGTTGCAGAGCACAGGCTCCAGACACGCAGGCTCAGTAGTTGTGGCTCATGGGCCCAGTTGCCCCACGGCATGTGGGATCTTCCCAGACCAGGTCTCGAACCCGTGTCCCCTTCATTGGCAGGCAGATTCTCAACCACTGCGCCACCAGGGAATCCCAACATTGATTTTATTAAATTTAAAATTGTGTATGCAGTGACTATAAATGGCTCTGTAGGTAGATGTAAAAATGCCTTTAGACTTTCTAAATGGTACTGTCCCTCTCCCATTGTTACAGAAATGATAGGTTTGCAGTGCTGCTTGCTTTATTACACGTGGCAGAACCTAACTGTGTATTCCCGCTTGATGTCCACTTTTGGTTGCCTTCACTACCTCTTTACACTGTGACTGCTTTCTCATATCTCCCCTTTTATTTCTGCCTCTGTCTTTGGGAGGTCCTTCTCTTACTTTTCCAGCTTTTGGAATTCATACAGTTTTATACATTCATTCACAGAGCACATGTTGGACACATAGGTACCGTCACATGAGGGAGATTATTGGGGCAGAAGTGAATAGAAGAGGTCTCTGCCCTTAGTGGGCTCTTAGCGCAGTGGACTAGGGCTGTTCCTGCGTTGGTTGCAAGCATACGACTACTGATGCTGCGGATCGATTAGTAGCTGAAACCAGGATGAGGTGGTGCAGGAGCGCATATGCACTGGGCACCTTTGCTTCCCCTGTTCTGTCCTGAGAGAGAACTAACATGAGGGCTGCTGTGGGGTCTCACGATAGCTGCTTTCCTGATTGGAGACCACGGCTCAGAGATCCAACAATGGCCTGTCCTGCTTTGGAGTCAAGCAGAGCTGTCTGTGCTGGCTCGGACCTCAGTGGAAGCCTTGAGGAAGTGGGGGAGGGTTGGAGCTGGAATGATGGTACGGAGGGCCAGCTCTGAGGTCACAGCATTTATTTTTGAACTCTTGGTTCCTATATTTTAGGGTTAGTTTTCAGTTGCTTACATATATTAACACTTTTTCCCAAGCTGGTCCTATGATTTGCATGTCTTAAAAATTATAAGTGCAATTTGGTAATGTTTGCAGAAAATCAGTCTTCCAGTTTGCTCTGGAATATAGCCATTAACTGTATGTTAAAAGTAGCCACTCATTTCTTTAAAAATAAAGGGCTTGAAGTCACCAAAGCAATGTTTTCTTAACTATTAGGGCATACTCTAGTGCCAGAATCTCCAGTTTTATTTTAAGGGTGTTTCAGAATTTTCAGAAAAACTACAGTTTAATTCATTAAAAATAATTACATAGCATACCGTAGTTGTAGGAGGGAATAGAGTACAAAGAACACAAAAGTACATATTGTTAGAAGTCCACTATGTTTGAGTCTGCTTCAGATGCTCAATTCTCCATCATAAACCAAAGAGACTTATTTTAAGATGATTCTGATGACTAATGGAAGCTCTGAAGGATTAATTTTCCCCCATTGTTTGACTTACACATAGTTTTTATTTTTTATATTGTTACATTACTGTTCCAATCAGTTTATTACAATTGCCTGTTACGAGTTAGTGGCGTTTTATTGGTGATGTGTGTGTAGGTTTTTAACACACACACAGACAAATAGTGTGAGTGCATATTTAATTTTGGAACCAGATTTTTATAGAAATTCAATAAAAATCCACTTTGCACCTCATGATCTTTTTTTTTTTTATCAATTATAGTTTCTGCATTTATTTGCTTTTTGGTTTTCTAAGTATATACAAGATAATATATATTTAATATAAAATTGTTATTTGAGCCAACAGTGTTATATTTCTTTAACACTGTTAGATTATTGAATTTTTCTAAGGTCTGTATGTAAGACTGCATCAGGGGAAAATGTTTTTTTCCCATGTAGAGCTCCTACATTTAGAAGGTTGATTAGTTCATCATTTACCATTTGTAGATAATGATTTTGTACTTGTAAATATGTTTATGTGATTTATGACTCAGTTTGAATGATCATATCTCAGTGGCTTTAATGAGCTAACTTGAAAACATAGTTCTTTAGAATATGATTTGCTTTGCTTTATAAAACCAATTTTTTGGGGGGAGGGGGGCAGGAGACTTGCCTAGAAACAGTTTTTGAGATATGGTTTTGTAAATGTCAAATTCACCTTAGTGTATCGGCATTTTGACTTTTTGCTTGTATGAGAATTGTGACCCATTAAAGATCCCAGGGCACGGGGATTTTCCTCAGAAAATGCCTAGTAGAATCCTGTGCCGATTAAAGTGAGAGTACTTAGGAATTTGGCAAATACTCTTAATAATTTAGTTTTCATACAAGGGCACTTTTAGCCTTCTTTTCCCCTCTTACTACAGTGCATTTTCCGCCCATGGCTGTAGAGTTTTTGAGTGCTAAAGACAAGTTTTGGTAGTGTTGAGTTTCCGTAGCTTTGCCTTTTTTACTTTTGATAGCTCTAAAAAGATTTAATGGCTTTTAAAAATTGTTTTACTTGAGAATGTTTACATAGCAACAGGATCTTTATTTAGAAAATTACATGTTGCAGAGCTGACTGTTATCCTTGAAGTCACTAATAGAAATTAGATTACAGGTATTGATCGCTTTTGGTAACCCTGCACACCAAAGTATTTGGGGGGAAAATGGAGGTATCCTAATGACAGATTTTCATTTCATCGTGAAACTATTCTTTTTAAATAAGTACCCCAAATTGTTTTTAAATTGGTAATAATAAAAATGAAACAGTAAAGAGGAGGAAGGATGTTTTGTGAATCTTTCCAGAAGTCTGAGGAAGTCATTAATAAGTTTACTGACCTGATAAGTTCTGTAAAAGATGATGTTTCACTCAAGAGAGTATTTGACTTTACTGGAGGTGGAGTATAGAAAACCACGGAAAGGAAGGAGTGGGGGGAGGGTCAAGCTGTCCCGTGTTGAAAACTAAGAGCTTAGAACATTCAACTAATTAAACTTCTAATTTCCCATTTTATGTAACAAAAATCTATACCCAATGACTAAAATTGTATTGTTTGGAATTTATTAAGCTCACCTAAGTTTTTCAGCAATCCTAAGAAACAGAATGACCGCATTTGCTACTACTGGAGGGTAACATGGTTTATTTAAATCTATATACACGCTGAACTTAGTTACAAAATGAGACTATTGTAGGGTTTGCCGTAAGCTCCTAGGACTGAGCGTCTAGTACATTCATCACTGTCTGTGGACCATGATGAACTGCCAGGGGAAAGCCCAAGCTTTCCAACAGCTTTTATACTAATTGAAGCCCAAGAATCGTTGTATAGGCAGAGTCAAGGTTCATGCATCCCCTTTATACCATATACCATTCCAAGGGGAATGCTACCTAATTATCTTTCATCTTGGAAGTGGTGGGAACATTAATTCTTCCTGAAAATTGGTTTTGTTGCTAAAGGAAGGAAGGTTTCAAGTATCTGTTGCACCTTAAAAATCATTTGGAGAAGCTTACTGTGTGGTGTTTTTGAATGAGAAAAAAATTAGTGATTCTCCCACATTGCAGAAAGTTTCCTTTTATTTGCCAGTTGAACTTTAGTATGAGCAATGAAAGGATATTTGACAAAACTTTTGTGAGAAGTTTCCAGAAATTATTCCCAACTAACTCTCCAGTTAATCAAAGTGGTTTTCAATTTAGCTTATAAATTTAGGGTGATGGTTTTCAAACAAGGTATAGTAAATACTTGAATTCTTACTGCAAGATTTTATGAGTGCTTTCAAAATCCAGACACAAGTGTCCAGATGAAAAGATGTTCTAGAAGAAACTTGGACCTGCCATGTTGGTGTTGATTTTCTCATTAGGTAGAAATCAGTGAACATTAATCAGAAGTGAAAATCAAGTGTATACATATTTACTCCCCTTCAGAGAACCTCTTAAAAGGTTAAATAAACGGAGGCACAAATATAACATTTAACAAACATATCTATACTGCTAATGGTAAGAGGCACTGGGGTCTTTAAAGATGGATTAAATCTAGAGCCTACTCTGAAGAAGTTTATGTTCTTTGAGAAATTGAACATGTAGAGACAGACTATGTGGTTGAAATGATAACAACAGATAACTCTCATTTACCGTGTGCCAAACTCTGTTCTAAGCTTTTTATTTATCTTATCTAATCTATCACTTTATTTAAATTATCTAAGTAAGTTATTAACTCTTTATTTCTTCCAACAATCTTATGAAGTAGGTATAATAGTTATTATAGATGAGGAACGGAAGCACAGAAAGGTTAAGGGAGTTTTCTAAAGTCATACAGCTAAGGAGTAGCAGACTGTGTGACCTTGGTTTGGTCACAGGTTACATGTTATAAACCATAGTGTTTTATTGATTCTTGAAAGAAAGCGGTGAGCACTCATAGGAATGATTTTCTAAACCAAATGGCTTTTGAGGAGTCTCCACTTGAAAATTGTCATGAGATCTGGACATACATTTATATATCATTTTTGATTTTCTGGCCCTGGAGAGTTTCAAAACGTTATCTAACAAGCCTGACTGAACATTAAGTGGAAAGATTCCTTCTTGTGGCTCCAAAGCTAGGGACAGAGGGATCTACCACTAGGGAGAAAGTATTTTCAAAAAATCAGAATGATTCTGGCCTAGACAGACGCAGAGAATGGATTGCTTTGGGATTCTCAAACGACTTGTGTGTCTGGGGAACAGCTGACCAAGGTCAGGAGACTGGGGAGTCAGTGAACAAGGTGGCCATGCGCTGTGTGAGGACAGATTTGTGTACAGGCTCTTAAAGACGAATTGATGTCTTCAGATTTATGTCCCTCCTACTTTGTTATAGTTAGGGGTGGAAGAAAGCACATTATTTAATTTTTAAAAAACGTTTAATGATAGAAGTTTTCAAACTTAGTATAGTGAACCCCATGTACCTATTACATGGCTTCAACAATTGCCAGCATATGGCCAATTTTATTTCATTTGTTCCTCCTCCCTCTACCTATCTCTACTAAAAAATTTTAAAGCTGATTCTGATTATCATGATTTCATCCACAAATGTGTTTGTCACACATCTTTTAAGTGATAAGGACTCTTAAATACATAACTTTAATGCCATTATCACACTGTTAAATAAACAAAACAATATCAGATAGCCACTCAATGTTCAGATTTCCTCAAATGCCCTACAGATGCCTTATTTACAGTTGATTTGTTCCAAGTTGACGTCTCAACAAGGTCTACACACATACTGCATTTGGTTCATATGTCTCAACTTTCTTTACAGTAGTTACCTCTTCTCTCCTTTTTTCTTGCCATTTATTCATTGAAAAAAAAATGGGTCATGTTTTTTGTAGCATTTTGCACATTTTGGATTTGGCTGATTACATCCTTTTAGTAATTAGTGCTTCACATTGCCCTGTATTTCCTGTTAATTTGTAGTTAGAAATAAGGGCTTTGATCACATAGATATTCAAATTTTTGGCAAGAACATTTGGTAGGTGGTGCTGTGTATTTTTTATTTTTATTTTTTTTGCGGTACGCAGGCCTCTCACTGCTGTAGCCTCTCCCACTGCGGAGCACAGGCTCGGGACGCACAGGCTCAGCGACCATGGCTCACGGGCCCAGCTGCTCCGCGGCATGTGGGATCCTCCCGGACCGGGGCACGAACCCGCGTCCCCTGCATCGGCAGGCGGACTCTCAACCACCACTGCGCCACCAGGGAAGCCCCTGTGCTGTGTATTTTTTGTTGCGTCACATCAGGAGGCATATGATTTCTGGTTGCAGCTCTTGTTAAGATTGATCCGTGGGCTTTGGTGCCGTCAGTGTGTTTCATATGGAATAAAGTTCCCCATCAGCCTTTCACCTGATGGTTCTGGCTACCATCAGTAATTTTTGTCTACATTAATTCTTTCATTCGGGACTGGTTAACTTGTGTTTCTAAACGTTTGTGGGCTCTGCAAATAGTTGCTGTTGTCAACCAAGAAACAAAGTTTCTGTTTGGGGCATACTATCAAATGCAAATTATTGCATTGATTATCTATGACTTAACTGCACCAGTGCTGAAGGATATGAAGTACGTGACTGAACAGGGTTAGTGAAATGCAAGAGTTGCTTAAGAAATTGTCACTACTAAAAGGTGAAGAATGACACCTGTTGGACAAGTACATACCAGTCACTGAGAAGGTAATTGCCAACTGGAACACAAGTAGTTCACGTGTTTTTTATATCTTGGATGAGAACTCCTATTTACTTCTCGTCTCACCAAACTGCCTTTTGATGACTATCTCTGGTTCCCAAGTACTGGCAAGATAATGCTTGAAGGACCTGAGCATTCTAATCACTGAATATAAATTAATGAGCAAAGCTGGAATCCGGTTTGGGACTGATCTTAATTTGGCAGAACTGGTCTCACATACCCACTGGTTCTTCGACTTCACCAGAGATCAAGAGATCTTTAAAAGTCCCAAACCAGATTCCAGCTGTCTTAAGCAACTCTCCCATTTCACTATCCCTGTTCAGTCACCTGTCTTGTAACTACACTATTAAAGTCTCCACGTGGTGATCTTCTAACACTGATTTGACCTTGCACAATTTGTAAATAACAAATCAGAGACATTTCAGTCAGGATACTCTCATGTACTGTATATTCAGAAAGTAGATAGGGTGCAATATATCCTCTTTGAGTGCCGTTTAACTCTCTTGATTAATCTTACTTTATTCTAACCTTTTAAAAACCTTAATTTATAGAATACATTTATGGGCAACAAATAGTACTTAATTGTGTCCACTGAAAAGTGAAAGTGTTAGTCACATCTTAATGTTTTTTTTTTAAATCGGGAAGGATTATTCTGTGGGGTACAAAGAAGCTATTTGGATGTTGGTGAGAGGAGTATAATAGTGCTGTAGTTATTGCTTATACATATACAATATTAGCTTTGTATGGAAGATGCTGATTCGTTTTCCACCTCTGTTACTTGCTTTGGTAGTAACACAGTTGGATATGAATTTAAATTTGGATTGTGAATTATTACTTAAATTTTCTTTAAAAAGATATATAGGGTAATACAGAACTGAAATGGAAAAAGTTGGTTGAGTGTATAAAAGATGATCACAAGCCATGCAACGCAAGTCAGTTAAAAATGCCAGCTATCTTTTTTTAAAGCCAGAGGATGGCCGATTAATCCATGTGTCATGAAGTTCTATAGTTAGGAGCGTTTCTCTCGTTGAAGCTTGCTGGCTAACTTTTTCAGAGAACCTATTTAACTTCTAGTTACGCATCTTTCGATTAATGAGAACAAAAGAAGCAACTAATTAGATCTATTGGGAAGTATGGATAAAACCCCCAGTCAAGATGTCTGAGTGAAACTGTTTGTCCTAAAGGTGTTATATCAAAGCTTGAGCTTGGATTATTCATTTATTCAAGAAATATTTGAGTTCCTGTGATACGCAGGTGCTTTTTTTATGGAAAGTCACCAGAGTACTAAATCTAATTTCCAGTGGTCAAAAGTCATCCAGATGAATATGAGAATGCTTATGTTCAGATGCTGACTGTGTTCCCGAAGAAGCAAGGGGTTGTTATATAACAAAGGTGGTATGCTCTCGGTGACTAGTTGAAAATTGTATAGTGTGAGGCTTTTTGCCCCTCCTCTGCAGTTATTAAATTATCGCTGAACTACTCATGGTGTTTGAGAATTGGGGAAGTCATCTTTGAAATAAAGCTTCCCTTCTGCTTTAGGTGGTGCAAGCTCCAGGCTTGCTTATAGGTTTGGATAGCATAAAAAATCAATTACAGGTATTAATGGAAATAAGGAAAGATTTATTTCTTGAAACTGACTTCTTTTGCCTTTAGGAAATCTTAATAGTCCTCACTTCTCAGTGTTTCACATTTTGCCACTCTGAGGTGTTTTCTGACTGCAAGCAATTTTCCAATGTCAGTTGGGTGCCCAACAATTCAATTCAATTCTGACACTATCTACCTGGAGTTAGCATCAGATCTCACAAGTTAAAGGGTTCGGCCCCATAAAGCTGCCCTGACTTCAGATCCAGCTGCAAATGGGGTGCCGAGGCTACTCACGCTTCTGCTTGGCTGACTGCAGATTACAGGGTTCCCTTACCCACCGCCCCCAGGTTCACTTATTTGCTAGAATAGTTCACAGAACTCAGGAAAACACTTTACTTATGTTTACCAATTTATTAGAAACATGTAACTCAGGAACAGCCAAAAAGAAGAGATGCACAGGGCAAGGTGTGGAGAGAGAGGAGGTGCAGAGCTTGCACACCTTCTCTGGGCTTGTCATCTTTCTAGCACTTTGATGTGTTTACCAGCCAGGAAGCTCCCCTAGCTCATCTTTAGGAGTTTTTATGAAACTTCCATTACATAGGTATGATTGATTAAATCGTTGGCCTTTGGGGATTGAACTCGATCTCCAGACCCTCTGCCTTACATGGAGGTTAGTGGGTGGGGCTGGAAGTTATAACCCTCTGATCACTTGACTGTTTTTTCTGGAGACCAGCCCTCCCATCCTGGAGTTTTGGAGGTTCTCCCCACCCCCACCTAATAAGCAAAAACTCTGATATAGTGGAAGGAGGCTTGCTATGCATAATAAAGACGCTCATCACTTAGGAAATTCCAAGGGTTGTAGGAGCTCTGTGCCAGGAACCTCCAACAAATACCAAATATATTTTTTATTATATCACAGACAATGTCTGTAGCAAAACTACCTGCATATAATAGACACATAGCTTTGAATCAGTAAGCTTTCTAGACAGGCTAATCTATAGTTACCTGGAAAGAAGAGTGGGTACCCACTATCACTTTGGCCAGTGGATGGTTGATTTTCTGTTGTGAAAAGGATCAAGATGTCCTGTCTGCTAGGACTAAAGTGGCACCTCTAGTATGATGCTAAACTGTCTGTAAAAAATACAGCTTTCTGTATCCTAATCTACTTGCTAACTTATAGGATTGAGTCTAGAAGAGTTAATTATTTATGACTGTGTGGGAATCCTTATTGGTATTTTGGGCAGATGAGGAAAGAAATTAGATAAGGGAGGAAATTAACATTTGATAAAAATCTGGCTTTGTTGTGTGGTTAATAATATTATTCTAAGTAAACTCTTTAAGAAGAAGTCAGATCTGGTTGTTTTAGTAGCTCCCCAACTTGGGCACTGCTGTTGGCTGAAATATTCATCTCCTTGCCCTGTGGCCTGGAGCCAGTCACTAGAGCTCTAGGTCAGTGGTGCTTAGCCAAGAACAGCCTTGTTTTTCCTTCATTGTGTTGTGCACCTGTGCTTTTCTTAACACCGAGGTTCATATAAAAAAGGTTTGAAGCACTGATTGAAAAAATACTGATGGTATTATTAGAAAATATGGTTAACGAGCTTATTTCGTTTCTGGGTGGTGGGGTGTTAAAATGATGACGGCAGGATGCTGTGGGTTTGCCGAGCAGGAATAGTGTACGTGATATAAGCGCAGTGGGCACTTTGGCTTCTCGTTAGAGCTCAAGCAAGCCGCTGTGAGAACATCGCGTGTGGCCTTTGCCTCCACAGAGCGGCAGCATGGGCTCGAGGTATGGACGAAAACTGGAACAAGCTTCACGACTTTTCTTGACATGGTTTTCCTAAGTTTGCATATTATGTGCCTTGTCCCACTAGAAAGAGAGCTACTGACAAGGAAGACTCCTTATGTGGATGATTTTCCAGAAATCCTAACATCTTGCTCTGGGTGCGTGGTGAGACAGTAACCTAAAACTTTGGGGAGCTGATGAGGAGTTTCATTAGAATGTTGAAGGGTCCGATTGGGAGGCCTGCACATCACAGGAGAAGAGACCACAGACCATCTGCATAGAAAGTTTGGTTGGAGTTGGTCAACACAGTGTTTGCGTGTCACTTGTCTCCATGGGGCCCCTGTTGACATGTTCACGGATTTGAAGCTTAAGAACAAAAATGCCATGTGGATTTGGCTGAGTTTGGGGCATTACATGGATGCAAAGTGTTCTGAGCTCCTGGACAAGGTGCTGGGGACCTTTTACTGACTTACTGTGCTGCAAACACTCCCCTCCCTGACTAGGATTAGGATTGTCAGCGCTGCGTGTGGCCGCTGAGCTTCTCTGTGAAGGGAAGTAGTGCAGGTGTGTAGTGGGTTAGGCCTTTCGTACAAGGACTGTGAAGGCTGATGATAAAAGAGAGTGCGAGCACGTGAAGGACTCAGAATTATTAGCACGTCTCCCTCTTCTCCCCTAAACTGGGGGTGGAGGTGTGCTGACAGTATGGCTGCCACCTTTTGAGTATCCATTTGGAACCTTCTCAAGGTGGGTGTGTAACTGGAATTCCCACTCTTAGATTCCTATGGAGGCTGTGCTTGCACAGGCAGGAGCATGGCATTGTGTGTATGTGGGGGGGGGGTTGTGTTTTCCTGTTTTGTTGGAGATTAAACTATTGTTAACTTAGCTGATTCATATACCTTGAAAAATCTCAAATGATATAACTTATGAAATATTACAAGATGATAGTGGTATGGATATGTCCAAGTTGTATTAGCAGGTATATCAGAGTGCCTATGTGTACTTGTTTTTTTTGGGTTTTTTTGCGGTATGCAGGCCTCTCACTGTTGTGGCCTCTCCCGTTGCGGAGCACAGGCTCCGGACGCACAGGCTCAGCGGCCATGGCTCACGGGCCCAGCCGCTCCGCGGCATGTGGGATCTTCCCGGACCGGGGCATGAAACCGTGTCCCCTGCATCGGCAGGCGGCCTCTCAGCCCCTGCGCCACCAGGGAAGCCCCGCGTACTTGTACTTTTAAGGCCATTTTTTTTTACTTGTTCTCTAGGGCTCAGTAAGATTAGGTTTAGAGAACAGATTAGAAGACTCTGATGTGAGGAGCAAGGAGACTATAATTAAAACAGAGACAAAAAACACTTAGTGCTGAAAACCAGAAAAGTAGAAAAAGAAAAAAGTCACTGATAATTCTAGCACTTTGAATTAATCACCAGTGATATTCTGGAGAATGTGGCCTGTGTGTGTACTATAGATTATCATATGCACATGTGCTTTACTAAAATGACAATTTATCAGACACATTACTTATTGCCTGATTAAAAAAGAACTCTTGGGCTTCCCTGGTGGCACAGTGGTTGAGAGTCCGCCTGCCGATGCAGGGGACGTGGGTTCGTGCCCCGGTCTGGGAAGATCCCACATGCCACGGAGCGGCTGGGCCCGTGAGCCATGGCTGCTGAGCCTGCACGTCCGGAGCCTGTGCTCTGCAACGGGAGAGGCCACAACAGTGAGAGGCCCGCGTACCACAAAAAAAAAAAAAAAAGAACTCTCACTGTTAAAGTTAGTTCTAATGTCAGTAGTCTTTATGGTGTGTTTTCTTGGTAGTAGTGTAGTATTCCAATTATGGGTGTGCCATAATTTTTGTAACTAATCTAACACAGATGTCTCTGCTTTGAATAACTTTCTTTTCATAGCCTTTAACTTCCTAAAGGATAAATTCTTAGGAATGGGTTGGCCGTAAAGACATTTTGAGATGTTTGCTAGGTATGGCCCTTTTTATGGAGAAAGTGAACCAGTTTATCTCACAGCAGTGCTTTGTTTGTTCATTCATTTGTCTGTGTCCTTTTGTTTACTGAAGAAGTGCTAAGGATTTATGTGTCTGGTGTAATTCTAGACATTGAGGCACATGAGAAATGGTTTCTGCATCCCTGAAACTTAGGGTGTAGTGGGCAAGGTGGGCATCACCTAACCACAGATGGTGTAAAAGTACAGCTCTGACAAGTTCTGAAGGGCTGCTGCTTCTCATACCCTTCGTTAACATTCATATTAGGACTCTTTATTTATGTGTGGTATTAAAGGCAAAAAATGAATTTTAATTTTTTGGAGAGCTAGAAGAATTTGATAATTTTTTCATGTTAATGGTTTATTTCTGTTCTGTTCGTATTCCTTCTTTTGTTAATTACCTGTTCATGCTCCTTGTGTATTTTCTAATTGGGATATTTGCTGTCCTATTGATCAGTAAGGCCCTTATATTCTCTCGCAGCTTGTCATTTCAGAAGATAATGATTTCAGCTGGGGCTTTGTAGTTCAGACAGAAGGATTTCCTCTTTGCCCCTCAGTGAACCTGGGGACCTCACAGGAGAGCTTGGGACCATGGCCATCCAAAGCCAAGATGCTGCTCAACAGAATGTTTGATTCTGTCTGTGTGACTGTGTGGACAGGCATCTCAAGCCCTGTTTATCTCAGTAAAGCCTTGACATCTGTGCTGTCTTGGTAATGCCAAGAGGGTCTTCCTGAATTACATTGCTCCCTGAGTGTTTTTGAAGAGTTTGGACTAGTCAGGAATTGGCTAGTTTAGTCTGAGGAGTTATGTGTGTTTGCTGGTGATAGACATCTGGCTCATATTAGTCCTCACCACAGTAGTTCTGCCAAGTAAGGGGTGGTTTTTATCTTGGTTTTACAGATGTGTGAATTACTAGACCACAGAAATATCCCTCTTTTTATCTTTATCAGTATTTCATTGGTGGTCATTTAGCATCTAGCAAAAGTACTTTTCCCCCCTATTCCTACCCTTTAACTTCCTCCCACCATGTTCCTTTTTAATTTTGGCAGGATGCCAAAGAAGATAGTCTTTGTAATTATGTCACTACCTTGTCTATCCTTTTGTCCCCACTGCCTGGCAAACCACCTTGTGTATAAGTGTGATATTTCTGCACCTATGGCTATGTAACTTATTACACTGGACTTCCCCCAAATCTATCTCACACACAAAAGTGTCAAAATGTGCGAAAGGGGCTGTTGGTTTCTTAAACAAACTCAGCGCTGTCCAGTTTCCAAAATGCTTAGCTGCATGGATGAATGACAGTGTTCTATTTTACTGATGAGAGTTCAGTGTTCTAAGTGAGATTTTGTGAAGTTTTGGAAATTGCTCGCCCTGATGTACCAAAGGCTGACAGGGGAGGAGTAATATAATATTAGCTGGTAGTAGCTCATTTACTACTTGGAAGGCCTGAGATTGCAAGTCTAAAATGTACAGAGTTGCCCATTTCTTCTAACTGCAAGTCAACATCCTTCCTCTCTTATTCTCTCGAGCTTATGAAATAAGTTAGGGCACTTGTCACGGTAGTAATTTAGGCAGAAAAGGGAATGAAAGTAAGTTCTTGTCTACCACTTTATTTCCTCATTTCTGAAATTGTTTGAGGTTGCATAGTTGGAATTGTCTTCCTCTTTTCCGGTGATTACATATAATTTAAAAAATTATTCTGGATACTCTTTCTGTTTTGAAAATTAGGTACTCAGAGTTAGAGCCAAGGGAGAAATGAGAATTTAAGGCAATTCTTTTTCCCCCACCCCTGGTGGGATGCTTGGAATACTTGGTATCATATGAGTGATTTGTCCATTGTAGTTCAAGTTCCCACTTTCTCCTGTGCTTGGGTCAGGGGAGTCCCCTGTGGTGGTGGTAGGAGCTCCTTCAGAGGGACTGGTTCTGATCGCTTTTTCATTGTTTCTACCCAGCTCCTTTAGCATGTGAGTAGTGGCTTGAAAGAGCAGCTGTTTAATTTTTCATGATTCTGTTTGTTACTCACATGTCTGCATTCAGCTAGTGGGTCTGTTGGGGCAGTCTCAGCTCAGTGGGGTAGCTGGAACTTCTGGGCCTCTCCATGTGCTCTTTCAGCATCAAGGAAGCCTGACTGAACTGCTTTCCATTTAGTCTCGGTAGCTTTCCAAGAGGGTGAGAGTGCAGACTGCAAGGGCTCATAAGGCTTAGCTTTGGACGTCATATAGCATCCCTTCTGCTCTATTATTCTGGTCAAAGTAAGTCCCACGGCCTGCCCAGATTCAAGAGAGAGGGAAATGGATGCCACCTGTTGATGGGAAGAGCAGCAAAGTCACATTGCAAAGAGGCGTGGACACAGGGAGCTGTGATTCATTGGTGGCTATTTTTGTAACAATCTACCACATAACCCACAGTGGTCTGAAAGCTGAAAGGTGTCTTCCTTTCGGCTTCAATATTCTGTGAGTCTGAGTTGTTCTGTGGTCAGAATTAGAGCAAAAGGTATTCCTAGGCTGTAGTGAGTATGGATGTACTTGGACAAATCCTTCTTCAGAATCATGGTTCTGAGTATTCTTGAAGATCCCATGCTTAGGAACGTTCCTCTCATGAGAACTGTGAGGAAGAAATTGCATATGCATGATATGGAAAAGTCTGTGTAAATCTTACTGGTGTTCTCTTAAGGCGGAGCTCTGAAACCAGAATTTCAAGGGTGATGCAGAAAGGCTGGCCCTTCAGTCCTCGGAGTGGCTGAGTGGGGCCTGAGGCTGCTGAAACACCTCGGCCAGCTTTCGGGCCAGCTATGATTTTGATTCTCTCGCTGTGTTGAACAAATGTCCTCATTTTCTGTGTAAGCTATGGCATGAAAAAAGTTAGGCAGTATTGCCCCAAAGGATACAGCAGCGCTTTGGAAATGTGGTGGGATGAGGACAAATACTGTTTTCCTTATCAGTCAGTGTTCTTGGGTGCAAACAACAGAAACTTATTCTAGCTAATTTAACCCACACTATAGTTGTCTGGGTCTTTCCATGTCAAATTTATTCCCAGATCAATGAACATTTGAAAGTATTTTCTGTATCAGGCACTGAACTTGGGTTTTAAGTATACAAAGACAGTCTTCTGGATGGGAAACTTCTTCCATATGAATAATTTAAGATGCTTGACATACTTTGTTTCTATCCTACTGTAGTTAAAGGGGAGGGTCTGTTTATCTCTGTTGACTGGTTAAGAATTGATTATTTGGTGACAGTCTTACCAAAGGGGTAATTATAATCACAGATTTATAGTCTTTCTTGATAATCACTTTAAATTACTTGTACAAATATTTTACTCCCTATTAGCTTCGAAAAATCTCCACTGGCCATTTATAGTATCGCTTATTTCCTCGTACCCTTTTCTCCCTGTGGAAGTTGTTGCAGGCTTTTGAAAAAAATCCACATTGATCTAATATCCTATTTGTTTGTAGTTTTGTTATTAAAAATATCTGAATACATGGTGACAGGTTGCCTTTAGGGTTTAGTTTTTTGAGCCCCTTGAGAAAGAGAAGTAAAGATGAGAAAGACCAGACCTAATAGAGGTTCTTAGTTAGAGAAAGTGAATGGGAGAGGAAGAGATGCTTAAACAAACAAAAAGGCTCATGCCTACAGAGATTCACAAATAGCCTTTAAGGTATTGTAAAAGCTGCCTCCTTCTACCTGTCCCGGAATCTCACCTTTGATGGACTTTCTGGAGCGTTCCTTCTCCTCCTCAAGGCTGACCACTGTATGAGTTCCTCTTAAACTGACCATCATTGGGCAGTTGGGGTGTGCTGCTGAGAACAGGCTGTGTAACTCGACCTCAGGCTCTGAGTCATCGCTGCTTACAGAGGCTTTGAACTTTTATAGAATTCTTTGGCATATTTTGTTGGTGAGAGATCAGAATATATACTTGGACTGTTTTCAAGATAGCTGCAGATGTTTCTGAAGTATAGAGTGTGTTTAAATCTAATTTATGTAAGTTATGTCACATTCTGTTACTTGTGTGCTTGTTCATTTATGCAGTAAATATCCTTTAAAGACCTCGATTTATTTTTGTTTAAATGTGAATGCAGTGTGCAAAGGAATCTCTGTGTGTGTGTGTATTAGGTAGAAATATTTATTTTCAAAAGAACAGTTTGAGTATGTTTTAACTGTAGTAACATACCTTATTTGCCTGGGAAGGTTAGCTACTGTCCTGTCAAATTGGGCTTTTGAAGAGAGGGCCAATTTTGGTGTTTTTCTTTGGATAGTTTTCACAATGATTCTGTGTTCTGTTATTATCGTTAGTATTTGATCTTAGTCTTCTATCACTTTTCACCATATAGAGAACATGGGTGATGTACCAGGTAGTTTCAGACACACACACGTGGCAGGTGGTGTTCAGCTTTTGATTTGGGGAGTTCGTAAGCATTGAGCTCATTCAGATTTATGATTGCAAAGGTCCTTAACTCAGTTGTATCTCCAGAAACTTTGCTATATAAAGTAACATTCATAGCTTCTGGTACTTTGGGGGCCACCTTTTCAGTCCACTATAGTCTGCCTTCTGGCCCCCATATGGTCACATCTGCCCCACATGCAAAGTACATTCACCCTCCTCCATCATCCCCAGAAGTCTTAACTCATTACATCATCAGCTCAAATTCAGACCTCATCTAGACATCATCAGCTCACCAGTCCTAAATCTCATCATCAAAAGCATCTAAATCAGGTATGGGGTGAGACTCTTGAGTATGATCCACTGTGACACAAAATTCTTCTCCATCTGTGAACCTAGTAGCTAGAAGATGAGTTATCTGCTTCCAAAATACAGTGGTGGATCAGGCATTGGATAACAGTGATGGAGATTCCCATTCAAAAAGGGAGAAAACTGAAGGACCAGAGGAGTGAGCAAGCAGTCGCAACCAATTTCAGAATCTAGCAGGGCCTGCGAAGTATTTAAGTATTTCTTAAAGACAGATTTCCAAGAAGTGGAAGAACATATTCATTTAAAGCTTCTTGTACATTGCTGAACCTCTCACCAGAGGTTACTTTTCTACCAGCAGTGTATTTTGCTAGTGATTCTTTTACCTGGTCACTCTGATCACCATGTTATCATTAAAAAAAAAAAAAAAAGTATGTGTACAAAATAAAACCTATAAACTTTCCCAATTTCACATGAACCAAAATTTTAACTGTTTTTGGGGTTACGAGTACCTTTCATAATTTTTTCTCAATTTTGCTTAATTTTTCATACCCTTGCCAATTTTTCTATTTTTTCTTGATTTGTGTGATGTTTTTATATATTTAGAATTTCTGATTTTGTATTATAAGGATTTTCCCAAGTTTTCATTTAATTTTTTAAAGGTTTTTTGGTAAATACAGAGTTTGCTTTTTTAATACAGTCAAATCTGCCATTTTTTGTAGAGTACCTTTCGCACGTATAGTTTGAATATCCTTTCTCTACTTGCAGTCAAATAAAAATTATTAAAAAAAAAATTTGGTACCCAAAAGGGCAACTTATGAGGAAAATTCATGTTGTACTATGGTTATGTCTGACAGTGGGCTTCTTAGGAACTGCCATTATCCTGTAGAAAGGCCCATCCCTGAGAGCTGATCCAGCTCTTGTCCTGCAGTCCTGTCCGACTAGCGTGGCATGCTCAGCCTTCCACGTCTCATGAAAGCACTGGGCTGAACAGGTTGAGCCCTCTAATCCATTTTCTGAATCCACTGAGGTGGGAAGGTGCTTGGCTGGCAGAGATGTTGTTGGAATAGGTATTGATTGATATATGTATAATAAAGTGCAAAGAGTGAGCGCTAGGAAAAGTATCCTTAATATGTACATGAAACCAAGGTGCACTAAAAATGTGGAAAAACCCAACTCTGTTACAAAATTTCCATATAGTAGACCCCTGCATTAATGATTTTGTAATATTTATTGACATAGAAAAAAATATGGCCAGTGAGTAGAGCATGTTACAGAACAGTATTGTACAATTTTAATTGTAGAGGAAAAAATAATGCCTCTATCTATGTATAGAAAATAGTGTGCAATAGATAATGATTGTTTTGGGGTAACTGGACTTTTAAGTGTATATACAAATTTTTAAAACCCTATATATTTATAGGTGTATATATAATATTTTATACATTTTTGTTTCTTTATCTTTTCTGAATTTTCTGACTTTTCTGTAAAGGACATTTTTTTTTTTTTTTTGGTATCATATAAGGTATTGATACTTTCTCCCTTCCCATACCAAAGAAATTGCCTCCCCAAAAATGATTATTTGATATACCTGTGTTATTAACTTGAAGTTGATTGTACCATAATGCTTTTAGGCCATTATGATTGCAGAATGCTTTATATTCTTAACTCAGTTGTTTATATTACATTCGAGGGAAAATGATTTTTATTAAACTAAGGAAGTAAAATGTAACACTGGAAAGATGCTAATATTTTAGTATTTTTCAGTATATCTGCTGAGGGGAATGATTTTTATTGTGGTGTTTTTACTTACAAAAGCCTTAGCATCTCTGAAGAATATAAACTGGAAACACTGAGCATTGTTTTCTGTTGTTTTGGAGATAATGAGTGATTTGTGGTTAGTAACAACTTTAGATCATTTTTATTTACTTTTTCTTAATTCTGAGCAATTCTTTGCCACCTTTCAAAATATTAATTATATGTTAAAGCAAAATTTTCTGCCTTTTGGTGTGAATTTCTTTTGCCCTCAGACTCCTACCTGTTTTATAGTACTTGAAACTTTTACTTTTTATTTGTTATTTCTTAGGTAAACGCAAAGCACTGAAGTTGAATTTTGCAAATCCACCTTTCAAATCTACAGCAAGGTTTACTCTGAATCCCAATCCTGCAGGAGTTCAAAACCCACACATGTGAGTATTCCTGGTAATTAAATAAAAGGCTCAACTCAAGCAAGGGTTTTAAAGTTATTATGTTTTATGAATTTTTTCAAGTTGAGGGGTTGATATTTCTGTTATCCTCTGGGCCATTTGAAATATTGCTGTTTGAACTCAAATAGAAAGCTGTTGATTCTGTAGTCTGAAGTAGGCAAACACAATTTTCCTTTTTAAAGTTTACTTGAAGGGAAAGGAAGAGCTGAAGATCCAGTTACATTTATAGCGTTTTAATTTCTCTCTTATTGAACTCTGAGAATATTATTTTTACCTCTCCTTCTGGATTTCCAGTTAAGTTGTAAGTAGTATTTAGAAAACTTAACTCTCCTGTAGATCTGCACAAATCATCCCCACTTACTAGGTGACAAAATAGATTTCCGTTCTTAATATACTGAGTGTCTATAAGTTTTCCATGTCATAGTAGATTGAAAGAATGTGTACATGTCAGTGATTTTTTTAAAAATTGATTCCCTTAATATTTTTAAATTAAAAAATAGAAATGATATTGTAGCATTTTACTGAAAAGTATTAGAAATATATTAGTTAATTTAAAACAATCTCGCCATAATAATATTTTACAGAAACCTTTGAATCAAAGTGAAGTGAAGTATTAAATAATAATGTTTTCTTCTTCTCAAACCTGGCAAGAACATGAAGGGTCAAAGCCAGTGGATTTACAGTATTTCTACTAATGTCCAGAAAAATAATTTTCACCTAGTTCTAGTATTGAGAACTATAAAGCAAGTGGTGGAAGGTATGGTTTAAAAAGCTGTCAGAATCCATTATTTTATAGTTTTGTAATAATTCCTCAACAATCTGTATTCAGACTTTATTAGACTACAGATACATTTATTTTTCCCGAAGAGGCACATTTATTGCTGTTTGACATTTGGTATACATTGTATTTGCAAACAGTAACACATTGGTAGAAGGTAGACTGTCTTGCAGTAGGAATGTTGAAAATGTTTTATTTTTAAAACATCAGTGTCTAGAAGGAAGCAGCATGTACGTGTGTCTGTACGCTCTTATGGTTACACCTATCACCTAAAGGGGAATGAAAGAGATTTTCGATGAAAACTGAGTCGCAGTTTATTTGCCTGGGAGTGGTGTCTGTCAGCTTTATTAGACTGCTGTTCACAGTGAGACTTCTTGTCAGAGCTCAGCCTTGTTACCTTCTCTGCAACATATTGAGGAAGGAAACTCTTAGTACTGCTTAATTAGTCAGAGCTCCAGCAGCAGGGAAACACTGTTAAAAGAACCTCCTTCCTCATTTCCTAGAATTTCTAGTGAAAGCTAGTACAAAAGAACTTAAAAGAACCTTAAAAGAACCTCCTTCCTCATTTCCTAGAATTTCTAGTGAAAGCTAGTACAAAACTAATTCTTGAACATATTCCATTTCTGTTGCCTTGGTTGCCAGCTGAACCACACATTTGAAGTCTAAAAAAGAAGGATATGTAGTAATCGCCAAACTTAAACAAATCTTTCTTTCTTTCTTTTTTTAAAAGCCCCCTTGGACAAAGAGAAAGACAACCTGATTTGCATTTAGAACTAGAAAAACATTTACATATTTGTACTGTCTCCCCATTAGACTTTCTTCATGTCTGGGGGAATTCATGGACAGAATCTTTTTTTTTTTAAACAGTAAACAGGGTGGTGAAGAAAAAGCTTTCTTCCAAAATTTGAGTCTATCAGTTTTTTTTTGTTTGTTTGTTTCTTGTTTCTTTTTTTAAAACTACTTCATAATAATCCTGTAACCGGCTAGGTTTCTTATTTATCTCTTCCCAGAAGGTGTTAAAAGTTTGAGAGGACACAGTAATAGGCATCTTTGTGATAGAATCTTTGGAATTTGATTCTAGTATGTAAAAGTTTTAGACCCTGCCTTTGAGTTTTATTATTGCACTGGTCTGTTATCTGGATCAGGAATAGGCAACTACTAGTATTGATACTCGTCAGAGACAGTTGTTTCCCTGCTTAGGGCAGCATATCTTCTCTACCTTCCCACCGCCTTCCACAGGGATCCTCTGTATTCTTCCTGTGTATTGAATACTGTCAGGCACTAAAAACCACTGTTGATCACTGCTTAGGATAAGTTTGCAATTAGAAGATATAACTTGCATTAGGTGGAGGCTTTGAAAAAGACACCTCTATGCCATTTATATGTGTTTCCTCCTTTTAAAATTTCCTTGCATTCAGTTCTTCTTGAACTTTAGTTATAAATATAAAACTTTTTAAATGAGTTTAGGAAAAGATAAGATGAAATATAAGTAACTAATGAAGTTCTGTCCCAGGGACTAGTTTCAGATCCATCTGACATTTGATGTCTACTGGGTGCAGGATTCTGTGGACGATTAAAAACAAAAAGATTAAGACAGTGTCCTTATTTTCTGAGAAATAGCAGTTTAAATAAACTTTCAAGAAGACAGAAATTCAAGAAGTAAGGCATAAGGTAATACAGATCAAAAGTCAAATGAATGGTGCAGGAGGGGTAAGAGCACTTCAGATAAACAACTTGGGGAAAAGTTTCACAAAGGAACAAGGTTTGAACTGGATTTTGAAAGCCCCCTAGAGGAGGTTATGTGGAGAGAGGGGAGAATGGCATTCTGGTGAGTGTCAGCGCACGCTCAATTTGGGGGCCACGTGTAGATCTGTTTCATTGTAGTGGAGATGTCAGTTACAGATTACCTGTTTCTCACTTTCAGCATTTTGCCTTTATTCTTGGTGTTCTATAATTATATGAGAATATGCTTAGGTTTGGATCACCTTTCTGTGTACCGGATGAGTTGTTTTAGTTTGAAGAGTCACATATCTTTTTCTGAGAGAGTTTCTGCTGCTTTTCTTTTGATAGATTCCTTCATGTTTTTCCTATTCTCTTCCTGAAATGTGTGTTATTTGGTTTTTGTATCTCTGAATTCTCTTGGTCTTTGACTTTTATTTTCTATCTCTTTGTTTTCTTGCTTTATATTCTAGGAGATTTCCTTTATTTCCTGACCCTTCTATAGAATATTCTATTTTGGGAATTGATTTTTTATTTCTAAGAGTTGATTCTGGCTTTTTCTTAGTATCCTATTCTTAATTTATGGATGTAAAGTCTGGAATTTAAAAATTCTTTCCTATCCTTTACGTATTCTATTTCCTCAAGGGTCGCTTTTTCTTTTATCTTTGTCTTTCTCCTTTGTGTCAGCTTTTTTCCACATGTCTAGTAGTTCTTGGTTGTCCAGTGATAGTTGAGGATGAGGAAATTAGAAGACTTATTGGAAGCTCTGGTTAGAGGCAGCCAAGTGGTGGGCTTGACTTGACTTTTCTGTGAATGATTTGAGTGCTGGCTGTTAGGCCAGGAATACTCTAGATGCCGTAATGAGTAGGCCAATATTTGCCCTAGGAGGCATTGTTTTTTCCAGATAGCATGTTTGTTTTCTTTAGAGACATGCTCTCTTTTCATTTTGGGGCAGGTGGAAAGGAAAGGAGGAGCTGAGTAAACCTTTCTTCCGGAAAGAATTTTAATCGCTCTTCCATTTCCAGGCTTTTGTACTTTCCAGCTATGAATCCTCTCTAAGGTTCTGCTGGGACCATTACCCATCTCTCGTCTCGGCGGCATGCTCCCCTCCCACCATGTGTTATGAGTGCTAGTTTTCTCTGTTGCTATTTTTTTAACCCCTTATTATGGAAAGTTGCAAATATATCCACAACTGGAGAGTGGTAGCTGAATCTCTATGTATTTATCAGTCAGCTTTAGCAGCTTCAACAGTTAATATGGCTGATAGTATTTTTGTCTATTCCTCTACCCTCCTTAGTTTTAACCAAACCTCAGACATATTATTCCATCCATAAATATTTCAGGATGAGTTTCTAAAAGACAAGGACTCCTTTTTAAAAACACAATCATAATATTATCATTATATCTAGTAGGATAAATGATTCTTTAATATCATCAAATAAGTATTATAGATTACTTCATCACTTTTTTTTTTTTCAAGTTTGAAGCAGGAGCTAAACAAGGTTTTATACTGCACTTGGCTGACAAGTTTTTGAAACTACAGAGTCCCTTCCCTTGGAATTTTTTAGTTTTGTTTTGTCTAGATATTTTTGTCTGCTTTCAGGTGTTCAGAAATTTGTCTAAATTTCTGTTTCTTTATTGTTTATTTCCTTTTAAAAAAAAAATCATTCTTTTCATGTGAGTCCTTAGAGAGTGAGGAGACAACCTGAACAAGAAACCTTGGTTTTTAATTATCATTGGTTAAAATTATCAGTATTTCCAACACATGAAAAAGTGAGTGTTAGAGACTCTTGTACCTGCTACCTAGATGTAAGAGATGTTAGCATTGTGCCATTTGGCTCTTTAAATGAAAGATTAAGCTGTAAAACTAAAGAGTGCAAGGAAAGACGAAAGGAAAAAAATGTTTGGCTACTTTTGACATTACCATCAGGATTGGATTATACTAGGCACTATATGTCTTTTTGATACCCCAAGGGTATTCTTATAAATGTGGCAGGCTTGTGCTAAAATCATGTTCTGTATATAAAATTTGACATGAACAGAAGTAGATATTCCACTGCTGTGTTCTGTGCTTTCATCATGCTGAGTGATGTGTGAGTGCTCAGTGTGCTGAATCATTTAGAATGCACCAGATATGATTGTTACTCTGAAAGAACAGCCCTTTTATCTTCACAACGTATCAGGATTGTACAAGAAGAACCACCAGCTTAAAAGCTAACATTGGAAATAAATAATGATGAGTAAAGATACATTTGGGGGCTTAAGCTAAACATTTGGGAACCATATGTTGTAAATTTAAGAGGCTCTGTTTTGTTGAGACCAAGAGGATCTCATTTTTCTTTATTATATTTGAACAGAAAAAGGCTCAGTTGTGCCATTGAACATGCCTCTCACTGTTGTGGCCTCTCCCGTTGCGGAGCACAGGCTCCGGATGCGCAGGCTCAGCGGCCATGGCTCACGGGCTCAGTCGCTCCGCGGCATGTGGGATCCTCCCGGACCGGGGCACGAACCCGTGTCCCCTGCATCGGCAGGCGGACTCTCAACCACTGCACCACCAGGGAAGCCCTAAAAGAAGTTTTGAAGTCCCCAGTTAATCGCTAGTATTCTTTTTTTTAAATTTATTTTTGGCTGCATTGGGTCTTTGTTGCTGTGCGTGGGCTTTCTCTAGTTGCGGCGAGTGGGGTGCCACTCTTCTTTGCGGTGTGCAGGCTTCTCATTGCAGTGGCTTCTCTTGTTGTGGAGCATGGGCTCTAGGTGCACGGACTTCAGTACTTGTGGCACATGGTCTCAGTAGTTGTGGCTCATGGGCTCTAGAGCGCAGGCTCAGTAGTTGTGGCACATGGGCTTAGTTGCTCCGCGGCATGTGGGGTGTTCTCGGACCAGGGCTCGAACCCGTGTCACCGGCATTGGCAGGCAGATTCTTAACCAGTGCGCCACCAGGCAAGCCCAGTCACTAGTATTCTTAATTCCATGATGAGCCTACTCAGTAGAGCATCATCTTAAAATGCAGAACAGTAATTATAAATTACGTAGGCACTTATTGCTGGTTAAATTGTGGAAGCTTTATCTTTTAAACTTATTATCTTGGATTAACTGTTTTGTTACTACTGGAGTCCTGGTTTCTATCGCAGCGTCATCACGGCCTCTGTGACCTTCAGTGTGTCACTTAACTCTGATTTTATTTCAGGCATTGAATTAGGATAGTGACTTTCATTATTTTGTATGGTGAATGGCAGGGGGTGGGGGAGAGAAAATGAATATGAATAGGAATGAATATGAATCAAGCCAGTGTTGTGCTCCTTTCTTGAAATAAAATCTTGTGCATGAGGCTGACAGGCTGTTTGTGGAGGTGGGAGAGAGCTCTGTGGTCTTGTCTACCTTCATTCCTCAAAATAGTCCCAGGACATCTCTGGTCAGTTCCTGAGTGTGAAAACCATTAGTCTACTTGAGCTTAAAACTTTTTTTCCATCTCTGAAATTTTTAATGTAATCATAGTCATTTGTAATCTCTACATTTTTGTGGTGGAGCCCTTTCACATAATGGCAGTAATTTTATGGTAGAAATATTTATAGGTACAAATTAGTACCCCAAATTAAAAAAGGCCAAATGTGTCAAATTCTGTGGGGTAATCTACTTATTTTGGGCTGGTTTAGATTTACTGCAGCGAACTTTTTTTTCTTCCTGTAGCAAAATATGCATAACATAAAATTTACCATCTTAACCATTTCTTAGTGTACAGCTTAGTGGCATTAAGTACATTCATGTTGTCGTGTATCCATCGCTACCATTCATCTCCAGAACTCTTATTTTCTCAAACTGAAACTCTGTATCCACTAAACACTAACTCCCCATTCCTCTTTCTTCTGGCCCCTGGTAACCACCATTCTACTTTATGTCTCTGTGAATTTCATTACTCTAGGTGCCTCATATAAGTGGCATTATACAATACTTGTTGTTTTGTGACTGGCTTGTTTCACTCAACATGTCCTCATGCTCCATCTGTGTTCTGGTATGTGTCAGAATTTCCTTCTTAAGGTTGAATTATATTGTATGTATATATGACATTTTGTTATCCATTTATCCATTGATGGGCATTTCGGTGTTTCTGACTTTTGACTACGGTGAATAATGCTGCTGTGTGAGATAATCTTTCAAAACTTGCATTCTTAAAGTTCAGAGGTATTTAATCTTTCCCTCAGTTCCACACTCCACCTCCATGCACCTGATGGTTGTACTTGGAGGGCAGTGGTACTAGGTGTGACTGAGCTGGTTCTCTTTGTGGCCCTCCACCCTTGGAGAGTCACTAGTATAATTCTCCTTAAGCTGGACTCAGGTATTGGATGTTAATTCTGAAATATTTATTTAAAGAAATTAATGTGATAAATGCTGTTGAGTTGCTTGTCTCCCGAAAATGAACTTAGTTTTGGTGTTTTAAATCATCTTGATTCTCAAATCGGAGACTTAGACGTTAAAATATATAATCCGTAGTTCTTTACCTATAGTACTGCAAAGTTCTGCTCTTTAAAGAAATATCTGGTTGCTTTGCTTTAGATGAGTTTTCCAACCATTTGTAATCAGGCAGCAAGTTTTTGAGTTCTGATTTACTTCATAATGTTATAGAAGTCCTTTGCTTCTGTAGTGTAGGCATGTTTCTGAAAACTTCTGTCTACTAATAAGGAATTCTACCATTTAAAGGAAACATCATCTCTTTTCAGAGTATTCTTTCTTCTTATTATTATTTAAAATTGAGTCACAGTATAATTACATTACTGTTCTTGAGCAAATGTGTTTGCCCCAGAGTTAATAATTGCCTCATTTAATGGTTCACTGTGAATCTCTTCTCCACATAATTAGCTACTTAGGTGATCACTCAGTTCTTTTTTTCTAGAGTCATCTATCTATACAGTACTCTTGCTGTATTCTGGAGTGGTTGCACTTTATGGCTGGTGCCATTGTTTTGTGAATGCCTATGTTACTCTCCTGAATTTGATTCCCTTTTTCAGGGATTTCATGTTTTCTTCCTTCCTCCCTTCCTCCCTTCCTCCCTTCCTCCCTTCCTCCCCTCCTCCCTTCCTCCCTTCCTCCCTTCCTCCCTTCCTCTCCTCCTCCCCTCCTCCCCTCCTCCTCTCCTCCCCTCCTCCCCTCCTCCCCTCCTCCCTTCCTCCCCTCCTCCCCTCCTCCCTTCCTCCCTTCCTCCCTTCCTCCCTCCCTCCCTCCCTCCCCTCCTCCCTTCCTCCCTTCCTCCCTTCCTCTCCTCCTCCCTTCCTCCCTTCCTCCTCTCCTCCCCTCCTCCCCTCCTCCCCTCCTCCCTTCCTCCCCTCCTCCCCTCCTCCCCTCCTCCCTTCCTCCCCTCCTCCCTGCCTCCCTTCCTCTCTCCCCTCCTCCCCTCCTCCTTTCCTCCCCTCCTTCCTTCCTTCCTTCCTCCCCTCCTCCCTTCCTCCCTTCCTCCCTTCCTTCCTCCCCTCCTCCCCTCCTCCCCTCCTCCCTTCCTCCCTTCCTCCCTCCCTCCCTTCCTCCCTCCCTCCCTTCCTCCCTTCCTCCCTTCCTTCCTCCCCTCCTCCCCTCCTCCCTTCCTCCCTTCCTCTCTTTCTTCCTCTTTCTCTCTCTCTCTCTCTTTCTCTCTTTCTTTCTCTTTCTTTTTCAGTTTTTCTCTCACATTTTGGGGGAGTATATCTTCTAATGGCTTCCTAAGGTAAGTGTTTTTTCTTAGTAAGTAAGGTTTTTGGGTCTTTGCATGTCTGAAAATGCCTTTATCTAATCCTCTTAATAGATTAGTAGTTTTATTGACTATAGAATTCTGGGGTAGATATTTTTCTTCAGAGTTTTGAAAGCGTTGCTCCAATGTTTCCAATGTTCAAGGGTTACTGTTAAAAAGTTATATGCCATTGTGATTCTTGAACTTTGGAATATAACCTGTTTTTTTCTTTGTGGATGATTGTAGGATTTTGTCTTTTCCCCTGTGTCAGAAATCTGCTTTGGTTTTATTTTCCTTTTCTCTTCTTCCTTTCTTCTTTCCTTTCACTGAGCTCTTGGTGGACTCTCTTAAACTAGAAACCACTATCTTTCATTCTAGGATATATGCTTTATTTTTCTTTTATTCTTTTGATTTTCTCCTGTTCTTTTGATTTTCTCCTTTCTGGTAGCTCTCCTGCTGAAACTCCACTTTAGGTTTTGGACCTCTTAGTTGGAGTCCCTCTTTTTCTTAACTTTTTTTCTCCTTCAACTTCGTATGTATTTTCACTTTTTGTTTGTCTTTGGTTGATCCTTGGTTGTCTCACACACACATTCATAAAAGAGGCAACCAAAAGGTGATTGGAAGCTTTGTGATGTGCTTGGTGATATTCACAGTGAGGTGAAGAAGAGGTGCCTGGTTTTTTCCTTTGGAGAATTACCCAGTGTCCTTTTTTCAAAAATAAATGGGCATGGATTAAACTCAATTGAGAGAATGATTACAGATTCTAAATGAATCAGAAAGAAAGAAAAAGTGTTATAACAGTGTTCCTAAATATTTAAATGCCTAGGCAAGGAACAAACACAGAATCACTAGACACAGTAATGATAAACAGCATTAAGGAGCTAGGGAAAAAAGAGCAAATTAAATCCAAAGTAAGTAGAAGAAAGGAAATAATAAAGATAAGAGCAGAAATTAATGAAATAGAAAATGGACAAATAATAGAGAAAGTCACAAATTCAAAAGTGGTTTCTTGGGAAGTTCAATAAAAGTGATGAACCCCTAACAAGACAGATGAAAGAAAAGAAGAAGCCCAAGTTATCATTGTCAGGAATGAAAGAGGGCAATCACTACAGATCCCACAGACAGTAATAGCATACTAAGGAATTATAATAAGTAACTTTATGCCAATAAATTTAATAACCTGAATGATATAGACAGATTCCTTGAAAGACATAAATAATAAAAACTAACCCAAGAAGAAATGGAAAATCTGAATACCCCTATATCTGTTAAAAATTGGATTTAGAGTGAAAAACTTTCACTTTCAAAGGAAACTTGGGGCCCCAGATGGTTTTCCTGGTAAATTTTATCAAACATTAAAGGAATAAATAAGACTAAGCTTCCACAAACTTTTTCAGCAAATAGAAGAGTAGGGAGCGTTTCCCAATTCATTTTATGAGTTCAGTGTAACCCTGATATCAAAACTGGAAAGGGATATTATTAAAAAAATACTACAGACCACTATCCCTCATGAACATACACTTGAAAATCCTCAGCAAAATATTAGCAAATTGAATCCAACAATATATAGAAAGGATAATATGTCATGACCAAGTGGGATTTATCTTAATTTGACATTTGAAAATTATCAATATAATTCACTGCATTAATAAAATAAGGAGAAAAATGGCATAATCATTTCAGTAGATGCAGAAAAAACATTTAACAACATTCAATATCCATTCATTATAGACATTCTCATTAAACTAGGAAAAGAGGGGGGAACTTTCTCAGCTGTTCAAAGTACATCTATGAAAAACCTATAGCTAATATCATACTTAGAGACAAAAGACTTAATGCTTTCTCCAAGATTAGTCATAAGACAAGAATATCTGTACTCACCAATTCTATTCAGTATTATACCGGAGGTCTTAGCCAGTGCAATGAGGTAAGCAGAAGAATTAAAAGACACGAAGATTGGAAAGAAAGAAGCAAACCATAGGACTTCCCTGGTGGTCCAGTGGTAAAGAATCCGCCTTGCAATGCAGGGGACGTGGGTTCGATCCCTGGTCAGGGAACTGAGATCCCACATGCCACGGGGCAGCAGAGCCTGTGCACCACAACTACTGAGCTCGAGTGCCTCCACTAGAGCCCTCCTGCCGCAAACTACAGAGCCCACGTGCTCTGGAGCCCGCACGCCACAACTAGAGAAGAGAAAACCTCCCGCCACAACTAGAGAGAAGCCTGCACGCCACAGTGAAAGATCCCTCATGCCTCAACAAAGATCCGTATGCCGCAACTAAGACCCAACGCAGCCAAAAGATAATAATAGTAATAATAAAATAAATAAATAAATAAATCTTTAAAAGAAAAGCAAACCAGTCTTTTTTTTTTTTTTTGGCAGATGATATGACTATATGTGTAGAAAATCCTAGTTAATTTACAAAACGTTAGAATTTACAAACATTAGTGACTTTAGCAGGGTCGCAGGATACATGATCATTATTCCAAAATCAACGTAAAACATATTAGTAAAGGAACACCTGAAAAGTGAAATTGAAAAAATGATTGTCAGAGAATGAAAAGGTGTAAAATACTTAGTGATAAATTTAGTGAAAAATGCATAAGACTTCTACACTGAAACTACAAAACTATAATATGTTGCTGAGCAAACTTAAAGACGTAAATACATGGAATTTATATGGAAATGCAAAGGATCTAGAATAGCCAAAAACAGTTTTATAAAAGAATAAGTTGGAGGACTTAAACTTCAAGGTTTGCTATAAATCTACAGTAATTAGGGCTTTGTGGAAGGACATTAAGGATAGACAAATAGATCAACAGAATAGAATAGAAAGTCCAGTAGACATAAAATCCATTTTTAAAAAAAAATTTATATTGGAGTATGGTTGATTTACAATGTTTTGTTAGTTTCAGGTGTACAGCAAAGTGAATCAGTTATATGTACATCAGTACTTATGTCCACTCTTTTTTTTTTTAGATTCTTTTCCCATATAGGCCATTATAGAGTATTGAGTAGAGTTCCCTGTGCTGTACAGCAGGTTCTTATTATCTATTTTATATATAGTAGGGTGTATATGTCAATCCCAATCTCCCAATTTATTCCTCCCCCACTTATCCCCTAGTAGCTATATTTGTTTTCTACATCTGTGACTCTACTTCTGTTTTGTAAATAAGTTTATTTGTACCCCTTTTTTTAGGTAATCAGTATCATGCGATATTTGTCTTTCTGTGTCTGACTTACTTCACTCAGTATGACAATCTCTAGGTCCATCCATGTTGCTGCAAATGGCATTATTTTGTTCTTTTTTATGGCTGAGTAATATTCCATTGTGTATATGTACTGCATCTTCTATTTACAATAGCCAGGACATGGAAGCAACCTAAATGTCCATCAACAGAGGAATGGATAAAATCCACTTATTTTTGATCAGCTGCCTATACAGTTCAGTGGGGAAAAGGAGAGAATTTCCATGGTGATGGAACAACTGGAAGAAGGAATGGAACAGAGTAAATCTTGATTCCTACTTTATGCCATACGCAAAAAGTAGTTTGACATGGATCATAGATCTATGAGGAAACATTCTATAAAGCTTATAAAAGAAAATATCCAAATCAGATTGTGATCTGGCATAAGGAAAGATTTTTTTGACAGGACAAAGAAAGAAATAACTACTAAAAAATGATAAATTGGATTTTACCAAAATTTAAAATTTCTGCTCATCAAAAGCTTCTTAAGAAAATAAATAGGCAAGCTACATACTGGGAGAAAATAGTCTCAGTTAATATATCTGACAAAGAACTTTAGTAAATATAATGAAGTACAACACAAAACAAAGAAAAATGTGGGTTAAAGACTTAACAGACATTTCCCCAGAGTGTATAGGAATGGATAATAAGTACATGAAAAACGTGCTTAACAACATCATTAATTAGGGAAATGCAAATTAAAACCACAAGGAAATACCATACATACTGTCAGAATGCATAAAATTTAAAAGACCATGCAGTATATTGGCAAGTATAGGGTGTAATTGGAATTCTCACATATTGTTGGGGAAGTAGAAAGTGGTACAATCACTTTAGAAAACTCTTGGATAGTTTCTTATATAGTTAAACGTACATCTACCTCATGACTCAGGAATTCTACTCATTATTTACCCAGAATGAAAATGTCCTCAGAAAGACTTGCATACAGATGTTCATTAAAAACTTTATTCGTAATTGCCCTCAAACTAGAGACAACCCAGATGTCTAATAATGGAAGAATGGATAAACAAATTGTGGTATATAATTCAATGAAATTCTCAACAGTAAAAAAGAACAAAGTACTGATGCCCACAGTCACATTGATGAATCACCGAAAATGCTGAGCAGAAGAGACCAGACACAAGAAAACACACCGTCTGATTGTCTCTATGAAATTCTGAAGGAGGCAAAACTAATTTATGGTGGCTGAAATGAGACAGCGTGTGTCTCTGGAGGGGACTGAAAAGCATGGCTGAAGAGAACTTTCCAGGGTGATGGAATATCCTATATCTTGTTAGGGTTGTGAGATATAAGGGTGTACGTGTTTGTTAACTCATCAACTCAGTACTTAATGGTTTGTGCATTTCACTATATGAAAATGATACTTCAATTACGAAAAGGCCAGAACAATAATGATAAAAATTATGAGTATATTATTTACTTTCACTAAACAGTACTTGTGGCTTTCTGTTCTTGTTCTCAAAGCACCTCTGTGTTTCCTCAGTCACTGATAAGTATATGCACCCTGTGTTTTTATTGGATTTGGCTCCTGTGCCTGTGACAAATTTTGTTTCTGCCCATTTAGTTTCCCTTGTCATGATGTTTGAAAGAGACCTGGAGTGAAAAATTAAAGAAGGTTATCAGGTAGCTTTTGAGGATTAATCTGGAACATTCATCAAGTCACATGAGGTGTGGTGTACCCTTAAGTAGTTACAAGGTGCAGGGACATGTTGTCTTTACTATGCTTTTAAAAGCACATTTACCAGTGGTGTTTGCTTCCCTCCCTCCCTGCTTCCCTCCCTCCCTCTCTTTCTGTTTTTAAGTATAGAAAAGTATAAAGAAGAAAACCAAAATGGCCCATAATTTTACTGTCCAGATAATTGATGTTACCCTTTAAAAAATGAGTAGTATATGCTTCTAGTAAGAGAATTCAGTTGGTATAGAAAGTTATAAAATGAAAAGCTCCATGTCCTTAATATTGCTCTCTGAAGGTACAACTTTATTATAAAGTATAATATGTCCTTTCAGAAAAACTTGTTCATATATCAAGATATGTGATAATTTATATAAAACCATGAAAATATTTATACAAAAAGTAGTTTTATTATACACTGCTTTGTAGCTTTTTTTTTCACATAGTACATCTTGCAGATATTTCTAAATTAGCACATACCCTATTTTTCAGTCAGTTGTGTACCTTTCATTGCATGTTATAGCCAATTTAGATTATTTTCATTTTTAAATTAAAAAGTGTTTTAAGAATAACTTTGTGTTAGTGAAATGTTGCATTTTTTTTAAATTAAAAAATGTTTAATGATTATAGATTGACAGTTTTTGGCCTTTCTCCTATGTTAGGAGACTTGGAAGGCGCAGCTGTGTCTTCTCAGCCCTGGCGCCATTGACATTTTAGGCTGGACAACTCTTTGCTGTAAAGGCTGTTCTGTGTGTTGTAGGGTGTTTAGCAGCACCTCTGGACCCTACTCGCTAGATGCTGTGGTGCCGCCCCCCCTCCCTCAGCTGTAACAACCAAAAATGTCTCCAGACCCTTGGGGTGCAGAGTTGCCCCTGTTGAGGACCACTGACACACACAGCATTGCAGGTACACCCGGATGGTTGCCATTGCCTCTCCTGATGGAGGAGCTGCAGAAGTCAGATACAAGAGATGTGTTCCTCCTTAGCTTGGGGTTTCAAAGGGTGCAAAAAAGGGGAATGTAGGGAAGGGATATAGGGATATCTCATAGAGCCCAGGGAGTGTGTCACAGTTTTGTGAGCGACTGACAGCTGTCAGAAACCAAAGCAACCCAATAGGTGTTCTGTCATATGTTCAGCAACTGTTTATTGAATGTCTGCCATCTACTAGGTACTGTGGTGGCCACTGGGTATTTCATGTTGAGAAAAAGAGATGTGAGTGCTGCTTCATGAAGCTTAAGGTTTAGAGGTAGACACAGACATTCAGCGAATGAATGAATGAATGAAATTATAAATAGTATACCTGCTATTGAAGGACTATAACCCGATGCCATGAAAGAATGAAAGAGGGGCCTAATTTGGAGTGGAGATGGTGAAGAGATAGCCATGGAAGGCTTCTAAACCTGTGTAGCTTTTTACTAGTTTTGGGGAAGGGGCTGATAAGAGTGTTCCAGGTGGAGGGAAGAGCATGTATTTGAAGTTTCAAAATATCAAGGTGGGAAAGGTTCAGCTTTTTATGGAACTGAAAGAATGCCAGTTTGAATGGAGAATAATTGAATGAGAAGGAGAAGTGGATTTAAAGTAAGGGTGGAGAGGTAGTCATGGGCCAGATGATACAGGGTCTTGTAGGCAGAGTTGGGGTGATGTACAAAGTGTAGTGGGAAGCTGTGGCACGTTATAGGCAGGTGAGTGACATGATCTGATTTACGTTCTGAAGTGATGATTCTGGCTGCTGTTTGGGGTATGCACTGGAGAGAGGCAAGAATAGAATTAGGGAGACCCAGCAAGGCTGTGGTAGTGTAGCTGAAATATATGGGTGGTGATGACATTGAGTTGACGTTGGAGGCAGAGGGAAATGGACAGATTCCGGAGATTTTTGGAGGCAGCATTCACGGAAATTGGTAATAATTTGAATGTGGGTTGTGAAGAGGGGAAGGCATTCCTAGTGACTTCCAGAATTCTGGCTTGAATGATGGGTTCAGTTGCCATTACTGATGGGGGGCCACTGGATGTGTCTGGAGCTTCAGTGGACAAGGGAGCACAGAAGAGCAAGAGTTAAGCTTTAGATGTGCTAAGTGTGAGATGCCTGTGAAATATCCTATCAGAGATATCAAGGAAATAAACATGACACATACTCTGGTGTCGAAAATAAGAGTCTGGTGTGCAGAGAAAAGGGTACAGATGGGAGATAAAAAGTTGAGAGTTGTCAGCATATAGATGATAACATTGTCTAGGAAGAGAGTGTATCTTGATGAGACTGTTGGGTCCAGGGCTGAACCCCGAGGAAATCTGACGTTCAGAGACTGGATACAAGAGGAGCAACAGGCTGAGATAGGAGAGACGTTTGAGAGGTAGGAAGCAAATCCATAGAGGGTGATGTCATGGGAACCGAGCATCATTTCCGAGGGCGGGGGTGGGGGGTGGTCAGCTAGGTCTAATGTTCTGAGAGTACTGGTAAGGCTGCTTTGCTAGTGATGACTCCTGAGATGCCCTTTTAAACTACTCTGATTTCTTGTAATACTTGGGGGGATGAGGTTTTAGCCACCAGTGGAGATTGGAGCCCAAATAGGGAAAGGATCTTATGAAAACTTGTAACCTGTTGGTTTAGGTCTGCTTTCCTAACCTTTTCTATAAGGAGCACAGCCAGAAAAACCATTTCAGTGGTATGCTTTGAGCATAGGTGAGAAACATCAGCTCAAAGGGAATATGCAGCAAGATGTAAACGTGAATGTTTGTGTGTTCTATTACTGTCTTCCTGGTTGATTAAAGAAAAAGTGTTTTCTACTTCATAAGTCAATAGTACTGCAAAATACTGCAGACTTGTACAATTAATATCTTCTGTTCACTGAATATGGATATCAAAAGTTGAATGTTGATCTCTGGAGTCTTTGAGCAATTCTTGTAGAAATCTTTCTTTTTTCAGTTTTTCCTCTTGCCTCATCTTAGATCTTAGCAAAGATACTCATTTTGTTAGTAGTGCCAGGAAGCAGGCAGTTTCCATGGCAACTGACAGATTGCATTTACTGTGGAAATTTCCGGAATTGACAGAGCTGCATTGCAGAAGGATGCATAAAGCACTATTCATCTAGAGATCCTAACAGTATGGACCCAGAAGAAGAGTTGCAGTGCTGTGCAGGGTATGTGTTATGTTTATTTTCCTGTCTAAGGAGGATTACGAGTTATGAGGAGAGGGTAAAACAGCTTGAGGCGTTTTAGTATATATGCTGGCTTGCTAAAATCAGAGAAGCTTTGGGAAAAAGGAGGAAAAATAATTTGGGAAGAAGGATGTGTTCGATAGCATTGGGAGGAAATCAAGATAAAGATAAATGAAGTAGAAGAATGTGATAATGAAATAAGAGGAGAAAACACACTTCAAACTGATTAGATAATAAAGGGGTCTTACAGATAGATGGTGGTTCTAGACACAAGAAGGTATTTATTTATCAAAGGAAAATTAGCAGGCGTTGGCAAGCTCAGGGAATCACGTTCTCCTGTACGGGAAGGAGAATGCTGGTAAGGTAATGAGCTGCCACCTGCTGAAGGGCGATGCGCAGCTGTGCGGGCTGCTCTGGGCGTGGGGAGGTGTGCTGCCGCCTCGGGTCCTCCCCTGCACGCAGGGAGAGTAAGGGAAGGGCCGTTAGACCCTCAGTCCTACTCCCTGTGGATTTGTGGAGGATTTTTAAGAAAAAGCCTGAAATGTATCTCGAGATTAAATTCTGGAAATAAAACTATAGGACTTGGGTAGATAAATGGAATTTCTTATCCTCCAGAGCATGATTGTAAATTTGAAAGAGAAATGATATGAAAAATAGATAGGATTTAGGTCATTTAAATGATAGGTGATATCTAGCTGACTAGATGTCATGTAGGTTATGTAGACAGCAAACTACAGCTCATGAGTATTCATCTAGAGATGAATACAAATGTGGCCTGCTGCTAGTTTTTGAAAATAAAGTTTTATTGGAATGTAGCCACACCCATTTGGTTACACAGTTGCCACAGAGACTTGTGTAGATGG
Source organism: Hyperoodon ampullatus (assembly GCF_949752795.1). NCBI lineage: Eukaryota > Metazoa > Chordata > Mammalia > Artiodactyla > Ziphiidae > Hyperoodon > Hyperoodon ampullatus. The sequence continues at coordinate 35,540,866 of NC_136932.1, read as the reverse complement.
CAAAGCCTGAAATATTTATTGTCTGTCCCTTTACAGAAAAGTTTGGTGACTTGTGATTTAGATGGTGTATTGGATTCCTAGGGCTGCTGTAACAAATTCCCACAGACTTGGTGGCTTAAAGCAACAGAAATTTATTCTCTGGGGTTCAGGAGGCCAGAAATTTTGAAGTCAGGGTGTTGGCAGGGCTGTGCTTCTTTGGAATACTTTAGAGGAGGATCCTTCCGTCCTGTTCCTAGCTCGGGTAGCTCCTGGCGTCCCTTGGGTTTTGATACTATAACTCCAGTTGCTGCCTGTCCTTACTTCCCTGTCTCTGTGTGTCTCTGTTTCCTTTTCTGTCTCTTTTAAGGACACTCATCATTATATTTAGGGTCCACCCTAATCCAGGATGGTCTTTTCTCGAGACCATTTTCTTAATTACATCTGTAAAGATAAGGTCACCTTCTGCGGTTCCAGGTGGACATACCTTTTGTTGGGGCTACAGTTCAGCCCACTGCATGTGGTGTTAAAGAACTGGGTTTTGGCTTCTTAGACTACATTCTGTGTTAAGGTTTCCTTTGGAAACCTGTGAGACATATCCTCTGAAGTAGACTTGTTGACCTGCTTCAGAGGGTGTTAAATTTACTTTTCAAGAACCGGACAATACAGGCATAGTTAAAAATCATAGCAGACAGCCTCTGTGATGCAAACAGAAGCAGCTGGGTAGAGGTAGTACTGGAATATTCGCAGGAGAAAAGGTACTAAAATATTCACAGGAAACCATGAGCATTGTCTAACGTTACATGTCTCCATCAGTCTCTCCTCAACTCCCACCCCCTAAAAAACAACAAAGTGAATCTGGAAATCTAATGAAAGGTAGTTGGAACCAAAATGAGAATCAGAATTTTGAGAGATTAGACTCATGACTAGATTATGACAATGGGAAATACATATATGATTTAAAATAAGTAGATTCCATACATGAGTAGAGTGAACAGAGCTGTAAGTTTGAGACTTGACTCTGGTTAGAGAGCCTTTGTATCGTTATAAGAGCATATGGACTGTTGGCCTAGGCAGGCGAGGTCTGTGATGTTTCCTCTACCTTCTGAGCACATTTATAAGCCATAGTAATGACAGTAGATCTCTATCCTTGCATCCCTCGGAAGTTTCATCTAGCATATTTGGGTATATTTGGAAATGTTTAAGCAGTGATACATGCCCATGCTGACGAATCACATGGTAGCCAGGGGATTCCAGGGTGGGTGCTGGAGCTGCAGAGAAAATCCTCCTCACTCTGTGATCTCAGGGACCCCAGCCTAGTGCCTGCGTCCTCAGCTGTGCACCTGAAAATGAAGCCCCTGGTGTAGACTTGATGGAGATAATCACCAGCAGAATTAAGCAAAGATGGTTAGAAGTGGATCCAAATTAGGGTTCACCAAGAATAAGCAGTACCAAACTAGCATACTATACTTAAAAAAAAAAAAAAAGTTACTGGGTTGTAGATCAGGAATTTGCCGTGGGCTGGGTGTTTCTTGATTTCACCATATGTGGGTACAGAGAAGGAACACGAAGCCTGAGCCAGGATTTTCAGGCACAGTTTCCTGAAGGGCAAGACTGGATGAAGTTCGTATATTCTTTCTAATTGAATTCTGTTAGTCTGTGACTGTGTGTATCTTGAACACCAAACTGAGATGTTAGCAAGCGGTAGGACTGGAAGTTTTCTTTTCTTCTTCCTTTAACAAGATGTTTTGTGTACTAAGTCCCACCCATGTTGAATTGTGTGCTTCAGCTTAAACAGCTTCAGAGAAAGATTCAAATTTAGCTACAATCACTTTATTTTTTATATAAATTTATTTATTTATTTATATATTAGTTGGCTGCATTGGGTCTTTGTTGCTGCGTGCGGGCTTTCTCTAGCTGTGGTGAGCGGGGGCTACTCTTCGTTGTGGCGTGCGGGCTTCTCATTGCGGTGGCTTCTCTCGTTGTGGAGCACGGGCTCTAGGCGCGCAGGCTTCAGTAGTTGTGGCTCACGGGCTCAGTAGTTGTGGCTCGTGGGCTCTAGAGCGCAGGCTCAGTAGTTGTGGCACACAGGCTTAGTTGCTCCGTGGCATGTGGGATCTTCCCTGACCAGGGTTTGAATCCGTGTCCCCTGCATTGGCAGGCGGATTTTTAACCACTGCGCCACCAGGGAAGCCCTGCTACGATTACTTTAACTTTTAATTTTTCTGTTGTCATCTAGAATCTATGTATGGAAATAGAATGAGATAAGGTTTAAAGCATAGACTGGGATTAAATTAAGCTGGTTGATCATAGTTCATAAAAGCTAAAATTTAAGTACTATAAGGGGTTCAAAAATATACTAGATTTCAAGTAGATATATTATATAAAATAGATGCATAGCAAAACGTGTCTGTTAATAAAATTTATTTCTATAAAATCTTTTTTTCTCTTTGACTTATTTAGATAAATGTCCCCCCAAAATAATAAAAATAAGCTTGAGAATGTAGTTGCTTCATAGATATGTGTTTAAAAGATAATTCACATAGTAATAGTACTAAAAATTAGCTACAGATTAGGAATAAAAATAGTGGTTCAGACCCTTGGTTCTTATTTGCTTGAGGAACTAAAGTTATGACTTTATAAAAGCAATTTCATATTTGTAGTACAAAATAATGTATGAGTAGCAGCTGCCTGCTAAAATATTTAAGAAACAAAGGTGAAAATATGAAACATAGAAAACTAAGACAACTTAGTGCTAAATGCTATTCTTATTGCTAATAACAATAACAGCCAGGGTAAAGAAAAAATGTACCCAGGGTTTCTCTTCCAACATTCCTGCAGAGACTGCCTGAGGTAAGGGGGCCTTTTCTGAGCCTCTAGTCTCAAAGACCGAGCTTCTTCATTCTCTTTCCTGCCCTCCCCTGTCACTGGTAACTACAGAAAATACCTGGAGGGGACGGGAGGAGGAGGAGAGGTGGATGCAGACACATTCCACTGGGTAGTGTGGTCGTTCTGAGAAGTGTTGTAGGTGGACGCAGAGAAGGGTTGTAGCAGCAAAGTAGACTGAGAGTTGTATTTTTATATTTGCTGCTGTCAGCTGAGAGCACAGCATTAGAGAACAGGGAGATTGTGGGGAGGAGCATTTGCCTTTGGAGCAGTGAGTGCTTTGATTGAATGCACTGAGCCCTGGGTGCCTCACACTGTACACGTGCTTTCAGCTGTAGATGTGGGACAGGCAGATCCCTTTCACACAGAGTGGGGCCCAAGGAAACTCAGTCTCTCTCTCTTGACAGTTTTGAGGTATAATTGACATGTAATAAACTGCACCTATTTAAGGTGCACATTTGCTGAGTTTTGAGCTGTGTGTGCACCTGTGAGACCATCACCACAGGCAACATCATGAACACATTCATCATCCCCCAGAGCTTCCTCCTGCCCCCTTGTAGCTTTTATATCCACACGTTTGATTTGGTTTTTCTCTCCATTCTTTAGTTTCTTGAACATATGGAATACAGTAATAAACACTGTTTCATTGTCCTTGTCTACTTATTCTAGCATCTCTGTCATTTCTGGGTCACTTTGAATTGGTTGCTTTTTCTCCTTATGATGGGTCATAGTATCTTGCTTCTTTGCATCTTGATGATTTTAGATTGCATGCCAGACATTGGGTGCTGGCTGTTTTTGTATCTTATAAATATTTTTGAGCTCTGTCTTTTGGTTAAGTTCCTCGGAAACAGTTTGATCCTTTCGGGTCTCTTTCTTCAGCTTCGGTAGGTGAGACCAGATCCTTCGGCGTGCTTTCCTGAATTCCCCATGAGTTGTGGAGTTTTCCACTCTTGTGGGCAAGAACGGGAGTTGTTGCATGAGCCTGGGTATCGTTCCCTGTAGTGCTTTTGGGTGGTTCTTTCCGCAGCCTTGTGTAGGTTCCTCATAAGCTTGTGCTGGTCAAGGGGGGCCCCTGCACGTCTGTGGGGTCCTCCTTCTGTGCGGCTCCCTCTTACCTAGTGCTCTGCCTCGAGAGCTCGGTCTCCCCAGACTCCCAGGTCCGTCGCCTCCTCGTGAGGATCTGCTGGATCTGCCCCGCCTGTGTTGCGGTCTGTGAAGTCTCCCTAGGCAGTACGCACGCTGGGGTGGCTGCAGGGCTCGCCTCCTGTATTTCCTGCCTCTCAGCGCTCGCTCGCTGCCTTTTGTTGTCCACTGTCCAGGGTCTTCAAGACCTTCCCGTGTATTGTCTTTTTTTTTCAGTTGTTTCAGGTGTGAGTATCAGTCTGTCTCCTGATGCTCCATAATAGCCCAAGCACAAGTGCCACAGATACTCATCGTGACATAGGAGGAGAATTATGGAATTAGGGAATAATATCTTCAATGCTTTGAGAAAGAGCATCTCTGAATATGATATTTTGAAGCATTCAAAATCGTTTTTTACAAGAATAATTAGCATTTGTAATAAAGTAGAAGAAATCATGGCATTCATAAAAAAAGGATTGGAAAATACTGAGGAGAGAACAAATTTGGATAAATAGGCAACAGAATTACTGAAAAGGGTGATAGATGAGAAAAAAAGACATTGCTAGGAAACTGAAAATGCAGTGGTGGAATGAAATCCATATTGCACGTGGAACTTAAATGGTACTGCATGACAGCAAAAGAAAAGAATGTGATGGGAATAATTGATTTGAAAACATACAAAGTACCATATTTTTTACGTATGTAAATGCATAAATACAATCGGAAGGTAAACAACACCCTGGAGAAATATTTGCAATACAGGACGAAGGGTTGATAGGTATGTTAATAGAAAAAGAACTTTTTAGCAGAAGCAGCGACAGCAAAACAAACACCCGTCTAGGAGGGCTCTGGCTAAGGGGGTGTTATCTCAGGTGGTTAATCAAAGAAACGCTGTTTACCAAATAGCTCAGAACATCCAACTCCAAGAGTAATACATCAAAATGCCACTTAAGAGTGAGAGATCTAACCCCAGTCACCTTTCCAGTTGGCCTGAGGGAAAGGGTGCAATGGGCCAGGCACAGACTCTCCCTGCTGGTGCTGCTCAGTCAGCGCAGACTCTCCAGGCAGTGTTATGCAACCATGTGGACCCTGTAATGGTTGATACGTCAACGATGCACTCAGTGAAGTCTGTAAAGCAGTAGGTGCAACAGGTCATTCGGTGACCTATCCACATAGTACAGAAAAATGCAAAGGATCTATAGTGAATTGTTAATAGTGCTTTTCTCTGGATTATGATTGATTTTTCTTTTTAAATTTCTCTTCTACCTGTGTAGCTGTGAGAGGGATTTAGGATTGGGTAGTCTGCTTGGAAAAAGAGGTTCAGGAACTTGTCCTGCTGCTGAATTTGCACAGCAGAACCCTGTGTTTAGTAGATAGTGGGGCTGGGGCTAGAGCTCTCCCAGGTAACCTTGGTCGTGCTGTTCTGTTTCTTTAAAAAACAAGCCCACCCACCTACATACAAAGCCCCAGGCAGCTTTATCAGACACATGAGGTAGAAATAAAGCTTTTCTCAGGGCCCAGTCTGATTACGTTCTGGAACATTATGTCACAGTTCTTTAGTTGTTTTGGAATCGGAAGGATTTCAGAAATTCATAGATTAGTCTGGGCCAATGAAGGGATGGTAATTAAAATACAGTAGTGATGATTCAGTATTAAATAGTAAACGGACAAGTTGCTCATTTCTATCCAGAAGATCAGTTATCAGAGAAAGTACTGAGACATGCAGATGGCCAACAGACACTTGAAAAGATGCTCAATATCACTAATTATTAGAGAAGTACAAATCAAAGCCACAATGAGGTATCACCTCACAGCTGTCAGAATGGCCATCATCAAAAAGTCTACAAATAATAAATGCTGGAGAGGGTGTGGAGAAAAAGGAAACTTCCTATAGGACTATTGGTGGGAATGTAAATTGGTGCAGCCGCTGTGGAGAACAGTATGGAGGGTCCTTAAAAAACTAAAAATAAAGCTACCATATGATCCAGCAGTCCCACTCCTGGGTATATATCTGGGAAAAAAAACCTCTAATTTGAAAAGATACATGCACCCCAAGGTTCATAGCAGCACTATTTACAATAGCCAAGACATGGGACCAACCCAAGTGCCCATCAACAGACAGCTGGTTTAAGAAGATGATATATATATATCCGGAATATTACTCAGCCATGACAGAGAATGAACTATTGCTATTTGCAGCAACATGGATGGATCTAGAGAATATTATACCTAGTGAAGTAAGTCAGAGAAAGACAAATACTATATATCATATATGTGGAATCTAAAAAATAAAAATGAATCTATATACAAAATGGAAATAGACTCACAGACATAGAAAACAAACTTATGGTGCTAACTCCGCCTGCCCTTGAATACGTAGACTTACCCACCCTGTGAGTGGCAGCCCGATACAAGGCATGAGAGAGACATTGCCAGAGCATGTGTACCCTCCCTGTAGGGTTAGCTCTGAAAGAGAGGAATTGAATGGAGTGTGTTCAGTTTCTTCTCTGTATTCACTGATCAGTCAGTAAGGCCTCAGGTGAGAGACCAGATCCCTCTGCGTGGAACAGTGAGGCGTGGGAGGAATAAGTGTTCCCTTCAACAATTGGGAGAGGTAAGCCCTAAAATCTTTGATATTTTCCATTCATTCATATGGCATCTTCTTATAAAGCCAGGGAATATTGTCATTTGAAAAGGAACATGAAGATACTGACCACATGGGACATATACCCAACCTGTTTATAGTAGCTGTTGAATATCTGTTGGTAAGAGATGGTATGTCCATGAATTGATTTTCCAAATTTGATTCAAATTGATAAGGTTGATTAATTTTTTTTTTACGTTTTAATCCTTTGTGTTGGTGTCTGTAGATTTCACCAGAGTCTATTATTACCACTAAAATTCTACTAGCCTTTATATAGGAGAAAATATATTAATGGTAACATCAGTGTATATCTAAACAGCTTCCCTGGTGCTGTTAATATCTATCCAAAAATATATACTGTTTGAAATACTGTATTCAAGAGATACATTACGCATTTAATTCAGATTTGTGATCTGTAAGGCATTAAAAAAATGTAAGTGTGTAGCTGAGTTTTTACCTGGAATGTGTATCATTTGATAATCTAATTATAAGTCCTAATATAACAAAGACTACTAAAACTTGTTTTCATATTAAAGACCTCTACATCCAGAGGAGAATATTACTAATTTTTCTATGGACTTTTTTCTACTGGACTTTCCTATGTAGAGGGCTAGATAGGGGGCTGGGATTGTATTCCTTTCTGAGACTTGGGTTAATTTGAGATTTGGAACCTCAGTCCTTTGCTTGTTTCTTGAGTGGACCCAGCAAAAACATTGGAGGGGTGTCCTGGTTAAGTATTGCCCATGTAGAGCACTTACCCTATTTTAGAAGGAACATAAGAGTAAATAACTTGTTTACTGATAGGCAGAGGTGTTGAGGATGACTCACAGGTTTGTGGAGTTGAGTCAAAGTAATTTCCAGGTAAGAAATTAATAATGAAATGACTGGGAGTTTCTGATACTGTCTAATAGAAGTAACACTTAAATCTTGTTTGATAGATTTGCTTAAAGTTAAAGAACTATAACTAGGGTTTTGGCCGCTTGGTACAGTTGCCTCAGTGATTGACTGCTAGAGTTTCATGGTAAAGGTTCAAGTCACGCTTCCAGATCTGGTTACTACAGTGCTTTATCTACGTACAGTTCTTCTTTGGAAGCAATCATGGTTGGACTAACTCTTATAACAGTATCTGTGAAATTGACTCAGTTTCATTGGAAAGATCGCCAGTCCAGTACGAATGAAGACTCTATGAACATGCCTTGGTGATGGCATAACCGTAGCATGTTTTTCCGTGGTTTTCACAACTCTTTTCCTGTCTAAGTGGGAAAATGGAACTCTGGGTAGTAATCACATTCTCCTGTTCATCTTTTTCTTTTGCAGCTGTATTGAGATATCATTCATACACCATACTGCTCACCCATTTAAACTGTATAACCCTACTGCTTTTAGTATATTCAGGGTTGTACATCTGTCACCTTACTCATTTTTTGAACATTTTCATTAGCCTAAGAAGATAACTCACATTCCTTATCTGTCAATCTGTTCACTTTCAAAAAGAAAAAAGAATCTTATCCAGAAACCATACAGCAGTCCTACAGTAAGCTAAACTATTAGCAGAGATATTTCATAATTCTAAAATTTGATCTTCAGTGTGATAGACAATATTATAACTCATTTTTCTCTGACTTTATGCAGTAATGAAATATTCATTTCATTTCTCAGGAATGCTAGCAACAGACGTTATATGATACAGTGTAATCATGAGTGATAGCCTTTGCCATATTCTATTGGCTAGAAGCAAGTCGCAGGCCCCATCCATATTCAAACAGAGGAGCTTATGCAAAGATGTGGGTGCCAGGAAAGTGGAGGTCATGGGCAGCACCTTAGAGCCTGGCTGCCACTACCGTCAGCAGTAGACTAGTGCTGTATATTTCACCAGTGATTAAATTGAGCCATAAAGATGGTGTTTTCTTGCCAATGATCATAGAACAATAGTCATTATTCATGGAACTTCTTTATGTTAGAATATTTCCTGGCTTAATCTGTCTACTTCATGAAAAAGATTACTGAGAAAATTAGTTACTGGGCTTCATCTGCTTGCCTAGATCTGATTTCCATCTTAGCCAGTTCAAGCTTCACCTCCATACCTGGATGGCCACTTATGCCACTGCTTTCTGGGCTTCCTTTGACTCTACATGCTAGGGTATATATAATATTGGTGAAAGTATTTTGTAAACTGAAAAGAACTTGTTATGAATGAAAGCTGGTCTTAAGACTTATTAAAGTTATGATTTGAGAAGCTGGCATTTGGAATGCCGGTTCACTAAGTTGTTATTTAGACAAAGCGTAGTAACTTTTTAACTCTGACCTTGACTCTTGGTTATCATTTAATATCAGTACTAGTATAAATGATTATTCTGGGGGAGTGATTTTAAAATTCTAAATATATGAGAACCTTAAAAGTAACTACAAAAAACAGTTCTACTTATCTGAGAAAACGTTTCCTGAATTTTGGAAGAAGAAATAGATAACCAATCATGTTCTTGCTTGTGTCATTAGATCAGATTTTAAAAGAGATTCTGATCATTTAATATGAAATTGAAGAAATGTAGATGATATTCAATGGAATCTTTTTCTTTATGTCTGTTGCACTGATTTGATACAGTTCATCCCTACACATTGGTATGTGTGTGAGAGAGAGACAGACACAAACGAGATTGATTTTACATTTTTCATTGGATTTGCTTTTTTACAAAGTATGGTTAGAAGTTAATACTTTGATCTCCGTGCTGGCATTTTGGAGATGATTTTTTTATTTAATGAAAGTCTGTAACAAGTGAGCGCTTCTGTCCATAAATCATTCTTTTTTCACCCCATTGTTCTATCTGTTGATCAAGGGCTGAGAGGCTCAATTTTGAATAGCACATGGTAGTTTTCCTCTTAGAGCCAGCTGGCTAGTTGTTTAACTCTTCTCCCACCTCAGCACGGCTTTAGCATGAATAGGGCAGTATCCTAAGGTGCTCATTCCCAAACTTCACTAGAAATCATCTGGGTATCTCTAAATACACTGTTTTTTGACCCCATCCCCACATATTCTGATATAATAGCTATATGATGATACCTGGGCATTGGGATTTAATAAATCTCCCCAGGTGATTCTGATGAGCAGCAAAGTTTGTGAACAGCTGTATTAAGGATTGAGGACCTGGAATAATTAATGTTGGGTAAGGTAGGATAAGAACTTTTTGGAAATGAGGTTTGTAGCACCTGCGATTCTGCATTTGATAATGCAGTTTTGCAAAGTTTGGAGAAGATCTCGTATTTGGAAATGAAACTGGTCTGCAGTATTAGTTTCTTCAGTAAATGGAAATTTGGTTTTATGAATCCCGTAAAAGCTAAGTTTATTGACTCCCTGAATTTAGGCCTTTCTTAATTAACTCAGTGTGTAAAAAACCAAGATGACACAAATGAACAAAAAAAAAAAATCCCCGGAAACCCGGAGCGCAGACTGTTCTAGTAACTGATGAGAAAACAAATTTTCCCACGCATTAATCAGTGCTAGCTAAAAGAAAAAAGTCAAAACCTATTTAAAATGTGGAAAAATTGCTTCCCAATATTTTAACAGAGAGAGACTGAGAACACACAGCATTGAATCGTCAGGAAAACTGAAGATCTCCCCTGAGCAACACTGGGATTTCACTGCAGAGGACTTGAAAGACCTTGGAGAAATTGGACGAGGAGCTTATGGTTCTGTCAACAAAATGGTCCACAAACCAAGTGGGCAAATAATGGCGGTTAAAGTAGGTGATGCCCATGATTACTTTTGGTACTTTAGTCCACTCGGTGCAATTTCTTGGTGCAGTAACACCACTACTGCTCTTTTCTTACTGGTATGGTAAATATGGGTGTTCCTGAAATGGTTTCTCTGAATCCTTTTGAGGGTGTTTTGTATAGAGGTTGTCTTACCGGTGGCATGTTTCCTGCCTCTCGGGAGACATGAGTCGGGAGGTGTGCATGTTCCCTGCACTTTTGGCATGATCCTTTAACGTGTTTTAAACTTCAGGCCCTCCCGCTGGCTGCCAAGGTGAGTTCCGGTGGGGCGGCCGCACCCTGGGGGCCGGGCAGTGTCGCGCCGCGCCAGAGCTGCACGGAGACGCGGCGCACTGGGTTGGGCAGGGTGCGGGGCTAGGGCTAACAGCAGGCTCGCTGACGGTTTCCCGGAAACCACGCACATGCTGTTGCCACTAACCTCAACCTTACTCGGTCCTGACCGGCTCGGCTTCTCTCTGTTTTTTGCACCTCCACTCAGTACCGCCCTGTGCCCCGGCTCCAAGGTTGTACTGAAACGCATACTCTGTGATGCTGCTGTCCCCGTCTGTCATTACTGTGTCGTGCCACTTAATATGTTCATTTCAAACAAAAACATCAAGAATGGCCAGAAGTGGAGATTGGCCGCTAGACTGTACCTGGCAGGCTTATGTTGGTACCTGTGGGGAACTCATGGTTTCCGTCTGACTCCCAGGGGGCCCACGTCATTGTAACTTGTTCATGTGTTTGTTCAGATGTTTAACGAATATTTGCTCTGTGTAAGATATTTCAGGAAAGTCAGCGATGGGGGGAGGGGGGCAGTTTAAAAGGAAAAAATGAGATACGGCCACACTCTCATCGAACTTAAAATTTTTATGGGAACAGATACTTTCCCAGTTTGCAAGAACTGAGAATGGGTTTGCCGACAGTCTAAGCTAATCCTCTTCCTGTTAGTCCCCTCCCTATTTTGAGAGTTTATCAAAATGGCTTGATGAGAGGAGTGACCTGTTTCCTACTTGACTTTTGGAAGTGGATTTGTGTCACATTAATGTAAAATGCTGCCTGTGTTGAAGTTTATTGTGAGCAAAATGTTACTCTGTTTTAGCCTCCTTCACTGTTGAGCATTTCTCTTTGCTGGGTTATATAAAACTAATGAAAAATTAATGGTGGGGAGAAACCTTAGGATTCTCTCTATGGGTTCCTAACCTGTTTTTGGTCGTATTTCTTTTACAATGTGGTGACAACTGTAGACTTTTTTCTTGGGAAGATGGATACATATACAAAATTTTGCATATAACCACAGACCTCTAAAGATGCCCAGGCTAAGACCTCTGCTTTGGATTAACCTGTTGAAATAATATGTTGTTTTTCTTGGAATGTAAAATAATTTCTCTCTTTTTACGTTGTGAACTGTAGTGTGAGTGGAAAGAAAGTCATTTTATTTAGACTTTTCTGCATGAGTGTTGCATTGCCCTTATGTACTGTCTGTGCATGACGCTCACTTTTACTTGGCTGGGGCTTAAGGGAAAGCTATCCTATATAACTAAAGTCCTAAACTTTTCTCCCAGATACCAGGGAAGCTACTTTTTAAATAATTATGTCCTGCTTTTTTCAGTCTGTGCTATGTGTGCTTTACTATGTTGATCAGCATTGTAAACTGTTTTGGTAATCTGGATAGACTTTAATCATGGTTATTGGGTTTTAAAGGTAAATAAAGTTCCTTCGTTTGGATGTTAAAGTTTTTCTTAATTTGCTAACATTTCAACTGTATAATGCTTAGTCAAATTTTGAAAGAATTTAAGAGTGAAAACAGGAAATTGTTGTCTGCCATTTGTAATCTGATCTTATTTTGAGATCCCCTGTTGGAAATGCTATTAAAAACCCCAACTCTTAAGAAGTACTCCTCAGGTGGTGATGGGACCCACAGACTGATAACTGTCACGTCTGTACTCACAGGTGATGCTGTCTATCTTTGTCACCTTGAATTCTTGAGCAAGCATCATAGTTTAGCATGGGAGTGGTGGGAGGGCAATTTAAAATGAAAAAGGAAAAACTGAGATATGGCCACACTCTCACTGAACTTGGTAATCTGACATTCCAGTCAACATATTGATGGGGTGTGTAAGGACTGGATTTCATGAGTTCGTATAATACTGGAAGAGTGTTTGTGCATTAATATATATTAAAATTGGATACCAATTTGATGACTATTATATGCCATCTACTACAAATTTAAAACGTATTGTTGGTCTCACTGAAAAAACTTAGCCCTTCATCATACCGAGAGTTTATTCACTCTTCACTTAGGCACACAGACCAGACTGACGAGTGAAGATACACAGAGGCATTGTACGATTGAGGAGTTAGATCTGACATTTTACACGTAGATGGCTCTGTTCCTGAGCACACACTGGGTTTATCTCTGAGATGAGGACTGGGGAGATTTAAAGGAACTGTGAGACAGCGGTTCACACTCCTGTAAGTTTTCCTTGGTGTTGGTGAAATGAGAAACCCACTAGAAGTAGCTGTATACTAAGTGTCTTATTATGCACTTAATATAGAAGGATTTCTTTTTTTTTTTAACATCTTTATTGGAGTATAATTGCTTTACAATGTTGTTACTTTCTGCTGTATAACCAAGTGAATCAGCTATACATATACACATATCCCCATATCCCCTCCCTCTTGCATCTCCCTCCCACCCTCCCTATCCCACCCGTCTAGGTGGTCACACAGCACCGAGCTGATCTCCCTGTGCTATGCAGCTGCTTCCCACTATCTGTTTTACAATTGGTAGTGTATATATGTCCATGCCACTCTCTCACTTTGTCCCAGCATACCCTTCCCCCTCCCCGTGTCCTCAAATCCATTCTCTACGTCTGTGTCTTTATTCCTGTCCTGCCCCTAGGTTCTTCAGAACTAATTTTTTTTTTTTAGATTCCATATATATGTCTTAGCACATGGTATTTGTTTTTCTCTTTCTGACTTACTTCACTCTGTATGACAGACTCTGGCTCCATCCACCTCACTACAAATAACTCAATTTCGTTTCTGTATATGGCTGAGTAATATTCCATTGTATATATGTGCCACATCTTCTTTATCCATTCATCTGTCGATGGACACTTAGGTTGCTTCCATGTCCTGGCTATTGTAAGTAGTGCTGCAGTGAACATTGTGGTACATGACTCTTTTTGAATTATGGTTTTCTCAGGGTATATGCCCAGTAGTGGGATTGCTGGGTCGTATGGTAGTTCTATTTTTAGTTTTTTAAGGACCCTCCATACTGTTCTCCATAGTGGCTGTATCAATTTACATTCCCACCAATAGTGCAAGAGGGTTCCCTTTTCTCCACACCCTCTCCAGCATTTATTGTTTGTAGATTTTTTTAAAATAAATTTATTATTTTATATTTATTTTTGGTTGTGTTGGGTCTTCGTTGCTGCACGTGGGCTTTCTCTAGTTGCGTCTACTCTCCATTGCGGTGCACTGGCCTCTCACTGCAGTGGCTTCTCTTGTTGCAGAGCACGGGCTCTAGGCACGTGGGCTTCAGTAGTTGTGGCACACAGGCTCAGTAGTTGTGGCTCGCAGGCTCAGTAGATGTGGCGCACAGGCTCAGTTGCTCCGCAGCATGTGGGATCTTCCTGGACCAGGGCTCGAACGCATGTCTCCTGCATTGGCAGGCGGATTCTTAACCACTGTGCCACCAGGGAAGTCCCTTGTTTGTAGATTTTTTGATGGTGGCCATTCTGACCGGTGTGAGGTGATACCTCATTGTGGTTTTGATTTGCATTTCTCTAATGATTAGTGATGTTAGGCATCCTTTCATGTGTTTGTTGGCAATCTGTATATCTTCTTTGGAGAAATGTCTGTTTAGATCTTCTGCCCATTTTTGGATTGGGTTGTTTGTTTTTTTGATATTGAGCTGCATGAGCTGCTTGTAGATTTTGGAGATTAATCCTTTGTCAGTTGCTTCGTCTGCAAATATTTTCTTCCATTCTGAGGGTTGTCTTTTCGTCTTGTTTATGGTTTGCTTTGCTGTGCAAAAGCTTTTAAGTTTCATTAGGTCCCATTTGTTTATTTTTGTTTTTATTTCCATAAAACAGGAGGTGGGTCAAAAAGTATCTTGCTGTGATTTATGTCATAGAGTGTTCTGCCTGTGTTTTCCTCGAAGAGTTTTATAGTGTCTGGCTTTACACTTAGGTCTTTAATCCATTTTGAGTTTATTTCTGTATGTGGTGTTAGGGAGTGTTCTAATTTCATTCTTTTACATGTAGCTGTCCAGTTTTCCCAGCACCACTTATTGAAGAGGCTGTCTTTTTTCCATTGTATATTCTTGCCTCTTTCATCAGAGATAAGGTGACCATATGTGTGTGGGTTTATCTCTGGGCTTTCTATCCTGTTCTGTAGGAGGATTTCTTTATCAGACATTAAGCTTATCCTGGAAATTATCCTAAGATTTACTTGCAGTATTTGCACCAAAGTGAACTGTGGTATCAACCTGATTTTTAAAAATTATTGTTTATTCCTTATTTTTAGTTTTGAGGGAGCCCTTCCCCAAATTTATTTTACCACATATAAGAAATGTTTGAAAAAATGAGTTCCTAGTTACAGGAAATAATTATCTCCAAGAGATAATTAATCTAAAAATCAGTTATGATATCATAAATCAGATTCAGCAAGATAACACACAATATATGTAAGAGTTATACTTACTATAGTTTCTTGACCTTTGGCCTGAGCACAGTTCCCCAAGCTGCCAGGGAGGTTCTGTGTTAGACCTAGGATGTGGGAAATTTGAATCCTTCATTTTTAATTGCACACGCTTGGGTAAGCAGGTTTTACTCTTCTGTGAGTAGTTTGTCTTGTACTATTTTGTCTAACTCTGCCTGAGCGACTGAGTCACGGGACTGCGGAGGGCAAAGGCATCGTTGCCTCAGGGTCTTTTAAAGCTCAGGAAGGATGTCCTTTGACGCTGGCTGGTACTTCAGGCTTGGATCAGTATCCTCTGAAAATAACATTTATTTCACGCCCCGTTTTGCACGATGGTGGAATAACCACTGAATGAAAAGATTAGACACGCACAGTCACCATCCCCTAAGGTGAAGTAGGGCTTAGCTAAGCTCTGCTTAGCTGTCCGGCAGGGCTGGTTATTACAACCAATTCTGGGAAGAGCCCAGAATTCAGGCCAAGTGTTTGAAGAAGCAGTCAGGATTAGGTTTCCAAGCTAGGGTTAGAGAAATTCAAATCTGGGAGAAACCCCCAGCAGAGTTAGTCCACAGATGATCAGAATCTACTCAAAACAATCCAGGGACACAGGAGTAAAGAGTTAGGAAGAGTAGCTGCAGTGCCACGGTTCAGGCCCATGGCTGGAATTGAGTGGGACAGCAAAGGCAGATGGCTACCAGAGGGAGGAGTGACCTCCTGCAGGCCTGGACCGCCGCCCGCCTGTTGTTAATTAGGTCCGGATTGACTTCTTGAAGGATCGTGCCCTGTTCTTGTTTGTAGGCTGTGAGAGAAAAAACAGGGGAGAGTAGGCAAGGATGAAAATGGGAGGGAATAGAAAGGAATGAAACTGCTGTCACTAAAGACAGAAGGCAGTGGAACTTGGAGGGTGAACGTGGGAGTAAAGGTCTCATCTCACTGGAGAGTGGAGCTGACGCTGGGCCTCTGGATGGGGTAGGAAGGTGTGAAGGTTGTCACTGCTGGTCACTATGATGAGCTTTGAGTCTTCTAATTGAGACGTTCCCTGAGTTAATCAGAAAAACAGTCGGCTCTTTGCAGTTTGTGACCTCATATTTAAGGTCCCTTTCTTGGCCATCTGCCTGACACGTGTTACTCCTTCCACCCTCGGTGCTCTTCCTCTACTCTTCCAGCTCTCCTGCTGCGCTGCTTTAACTTTTCCTGATCCTGGGCTGCTAGCCTGATCTCGATTCCTGCATTCTTGCCTCTCCTTGGTATTTGGGTCTTAACGTCATTGTGCTTGAGCTGAGACCCAGGTTACCCCGATGCCTGGTGGGAAGGACCAGCGCCCTCCGCCCGAGAGCATCAGCACCCACAGCCCAGCCCTCCCTGAGCAGAGCAGCGTGGGGCTTTCGCCTGCTCACTGGGTGGGCCTCCTGTGCAGGTGGAGCTGCGGGTGTCGGGAGGCAGCTGGGCAGTGGGGACCTTGCCATTGCTGTCAGAAGTTCAGTGCCGAGTGGTTTGCGTGGGGACCGTGAGCACTGTCGGAGGAGGGCCATTTTAGTCTCAAGCGTTGGTCTTGCACAGTGTTCTGAAGGCAGTAGAATGACACTTGACAGGCGTGGCCTTAATTAGAAAAGCTGCTTTCTGATGGTATAGAGAACTTTGTTAGGCAGTTTTGTTGAGTTTCAAAGGTCCACAGTGCTAGCATTTGATTATCCAGGTCACTTGTGGGATGCAGAAGCCATGGCTGTCTTGTTTTGAATTGAGACTGGAGTCCAGTGTCTTAGGCTCTCATTCGATTGGCTAGATCCATGTGGCTTATTAAGAAACCCACAGTTGATTGCCCCATATTATTTTATGTTGCTATTGTTGCTTGAATGTTGTGGCATTGCAATGAAAAGTGTAAGTGGTGCCCTTCCAGGAGTGGACAGATCCCAAGGATGTTGCAGGGCGGCCCCCCAATCCCTGGTGTAGTGGGGATTGGAGCTCCCAGTCTGCGTGTGTTTCTTTTGCTGTTGCTCCTAGTGGATGCTTTCTGTTAATAGAATTGTATGTAGACCCCAGTAAATAAAGTAGCCAAAATCAGTGCTCTCTGGTTGATGTGCTGGATAGGAGGTGCCTCCCCATATCGGAAGCCCTTGGGGCATGAGTGCTGAGGAACCTTTGGGATCCACGTGGACAGTTTGGAAATGGTGGCTCTCGGTGAACTTTCATCAACCATTTTTGTTTCTGAACATTCTGGACACCTAGTTTCTGAAACCCTCTACCTTCACTTGACTGACCTGACTGAACCGTGACCTAGGACTGTATCCCAGCTCTTGCAGTTATTTGGAGAAGAACCCGTCTTAACACACCTCGCTCAAAATGAGGGCCCTCCGGAACGATATATGAACAATACCTCCTGCACAGTTTCTGTCATTCTTTGTCACGTTATAGCCGTGCCTCTGTAATTGTTTGTATATCAGATTTCTCTCCTATCTCACTGTATTGTCATGGGTACCGAAGTTGGGATCTGTCATTTACGATCTTTAGGCCCTTAAATGTTTCAGTGCTGAGGTTAAATAACATTGTGCTCTTTACATGTGGATGATGTAATGAGTAAAGAGGAAGATGATACCACCCTTGGCAAGACTTATCAAGCTTGTCCCATTAACTTTGTCCTCAGGGCAGGTCTTCCCATGATGTGATATCACATATGTTGTTGGAAGTGATCTCGCACGTTCTCTGATGATGCACAGCACAAAATGTGTAGAAGGAATTAAACTGGGCCTCAGTATCCTCAGTGAGAAGAAGGGGAGGTCCTACTATTAATTAATTAATTTGACTAAGATACAATCGAGAGTTCATTAAATTGCTTCTAAAGACTCAGATGGTTTTGCAATTAAGAATTAGTATCCTTTCTTTCTTCCTTAGTAAAAACATGTGTTTTCATAATTTAAAACAATTGATTTAACAGACACACAGTTTGTTACTCTTTGACATGAAAAACAGTTTTGCATCTGTGATCAGCACTCCAAATACTTTCCCTTTTTTTTTTTTTACTGTTTGTTTTGGCTAATGTTGCCATCTGCTTTGACCTTATTAGTGATAGTATTGTAAGATATCATGGACATTTTCTTATGTGATCTGTTTAGAAGACTCTTTAGCAGCTAAGGTTAAGTGTCTTGCTGCATCTGTGGGATATAGAATCTTTGTTTTGAAATTAGGAAAATAAGAATGCCTAGGGTTTCCTGCAGCTCAGAGGAAAGTGATAGCTCACTGATGTGCTGCAGTGGTTTCTGGGGTTTTCTAACTTTGTATTAGAACTGAATTCTGGACATTTCTGCTGGGAAAGCAGCACATTTGTTGTAAGGGTCGAATGTTTGTAAGAATCCAAGGGGACACTTGGGGATCTGAGTGTGATCCTTGCTCTCCTATCCCCTACCTCCCTGACTTAGGTTGATCTGAAGTCATCCACTGACTGGCAGTGGATCCCCCTTTGTGTTTTATTCTCTCACATATTAACCTTAGGAGGAGTCCCTAACCAAAGGGCAGGGACTGCTTAATGAACAAGGCTGCCCTTCTGACAGGGCAGTATTGGTGTTTGTGGATCCTAGGAACTGGATACTTTCAAAATACGTTTATTACAATTATATCAATTAAGAAATCCTTGTTCTCTTCATCATTTGATTTTAAATGAAATGCTGTAGAACCTTCATTCCATCCCTCTTTGTTTTCTGTGGAGAGGAGTCCACTCGAGATCCCATGTGCTGTGTTTGCCCAGGTACCAGCTCTAGGATTCCTGCACGGGTGATACTTATCAGTGTCTACTCAGTCTGGTGTCTTAGGCTCTCATTCGATTGGCTAGATCACATGGCTTATTAAGAAATCCACAGTTGACACAGGGAGCCTTTGATCTCATTCCTGTCCTGTTAGTGATTGCGCAAGCTTTCATCCCATTTTGGCAAGATATTTGGCAATTACTTGAGTAGAGAATATAAATACTGTTGGTCACCTTAGATGGTGAGAGGCGCTCAGCTAGAGGGATGAGCCACAGCCACTGAGAGCTGAGTTCAAGCCACGTGCAGGTGATAGCGGATCCCCCACGGCTTTGCCGAAGGGGAAAGACCTTCTGGTGCTCTGATTTCGGTTGGTGGTAAATTGAAAGTAGCACTTTGCCTAATGGCCCAAATACTAATAGCTTGCATCACTTTATTCTGTGATAAATTGTTTTAGTCAATGCCTAGAATAATCTGTAAAGCCATACACTGATTTCCTCTATAGTTGTTGAATACATCACCTTGCTGAGTTTCGTTGTGTCCGTGCCCAAATTTCTGATCGGGGAACTCACCCCTCATTCACTTTTGAATACTCATACCTTATTCCTAACTTACTCTAAGCAGCCACAGATGAATACGGGCACCTTGTTACACTGTCCTCTGGACCCTCAGCTGAGCCCTTCAAAGACCCGGCAAGAATGTGTCATGTGAGAGTTTAGAGGCTATACCTCCCAGGACTAGTGGTCATGCCCTTTCACATTACTTTTCCCATTTATTCTGTTCCCCACATCTCTTTCCCCATGTATTTTCTCCATTTCAAAACAAAAACACAGATGGAGTATCAGAATTGATAGACATTTTGTAAGTTTATTTCACTGTGTTGCTATTTTCAAGTCTGTCTGTCTGAAGTCAGTTCCTGGACTCCTCGGTTCTTGATTCCTGATATGTTTGCAGATGACGTGTATCTTTTTTGCCTGGAACGCCCAGATCCTAGAAACATCTGTCATACACATTGTGGAACTACTGTTTTTAATCAGGAACATGTATGACTTATCAGTCTTCTTTACCCTGAGTCTTTTGAGTATGTGATGACCTATTTTCTCCTTCTCTAAACATGAATGGGATCAGGTAACCCAGAGGGCCTTCTCCACACACACATTATCCAACAGATAGAGCTGGTCATTGGCCTGACCTTTCCTTATAGGTTGAGTTGGCAGGTAGAACAACTCTGGGATTTTGGTGAGAGTCCAGAGTTCTTGCATAGGACACAGGCAGACACAGACTGGGGTCCTTCCAGGGCGGGCCCCAGTGCTTTGGTGTGTGCCTGGCTTCTCTAGCAACTGAGATAGCTCTGAGAACTCTGACACGGAGATGTGGGTTAACTCTGAATCAGAGTGGGTGGCAAGGACACTACCAGAATCAGCTAGGTGTTCATTTAGCGCCCAGGCAAAATGCTCCTTGAAGACCCGCTTCTGAGGACCTACCCTGTGGGCCTTTTTTCATTTCCTCTTTGCCACAGTTGAGCCATCCTGACCTTACCCCATAATAGCTAATGGGTCATCATCATACTCTTTCCATTTATTGCTTCTCCATGTCACTCCTGACCTCTGAAAATAAATTTAGGAAAGGAAGAGAAACGAGAAAGCGACACTAATGCGGTCATAGTATCTCAGTAAGAAGGGGTGAAATCGGTTTCCTTAGGAGTGTGTACTGCCTGTTTTCATCCATCCTCTTGGCTTCTTTCTCTCTGCCTTTTCCACCCCAGTCCTTCAGTGAATTTAGTTTTAATAGTTCCCCCAGTCCCTTTCCATCCTAATAATGTGTCTTAATCAACTTGAAAGTCCTTCATACTTACTGGTGTTAGTTTTGTCCCTAACTATTCATCCTTAACGAGTACCAGCAAATTACCTGAGAGGTCGGGTTGGCAGGGTTTGGAGATAAGGCGAGAGAATAGTGTGTGTGAAATCCCAGTGAAAAATTAGAGGACATCTAGAACTGTGCCATGTTTAAATAGCTGTTCATATCAGAAAAGGAGTATTTATACTTTAAATTCAAGTTGTTAAAAATTGAGGCATTCCAGATGAGGCCAGGTATAAGCTGTCAACATTTAAATTTACCAATGACTTGAAGATGCCACATTGTACAGGAAGAAGGAAAGCAAACTTTCAACCACTTCTTGGTATTTCTGTACGATTGGGACTGTTCTCAAAGTGAGCATTGCTGGGTTCTATGCATGAGGTAGGAGAGGGCAAGAGGGCAATTTCTAACTTAAATTTTTTAGCTTGTCCTATGGAACTTCTTAACTTTCTATAACTGTAGCTTAATCCTTACAGAGTTCTAGTAACTGAATTTGTGGCTGCTTCAGCCAATGGCATGAGTTGGATTGGCTGCTTTAGATAAGTGAAGCTCTTTGGAATTTTTTTTTTTAATTAGACAAGAACCATATATAACACGAATAGTCATACAACCAGGGAACTAGGAATTTATCTTTTTTTCCCTTTGCCTCTACTAAGTGTCTTTAAATGAGAGGTGTTGCTGATCTGTAGCTACATGCAGTTTTTATTGGCATTTACCTGCTTTTAAAGCTTTATTAAAGTATAAAACAGCTTTGTATACAGATTTGGACAACAATTTTAAAAATATATTTTTACCTTCAGGTGTATAAAATTTCTTCACTGTAGCAAACCCTTTATATAAGTAGGGTAGTAATTCTTGTTTTGCTTTAAAAGTGTTTTCTCTACATTATGTTCCAAATAAAGTAAAATTGTAATACTTTGAAAATACTTCATTATTGGAAATGCTATGTAGGTTGATTTTTAAAAAGTAGTTTAGTTTGTCCTGAGAGAATGTGATAACTTAAGCTAGGTTAATAAAACAGTGACAAGTAAAAGCTCAATAGCCCCATAATGAAGAAACAAGAGTAATTTTAATGATATCTGGGTGAAAGTGAAACTTTTCTTTAAAACTTAAGGTTCTTGAGATGATTTTCTTAAATATTTTCTACTTTCTTAAATAGAAATTTTAAAAAAAGGGTTTGCTGAGCCCAAATAAACATTAGCCTTATCTAACTTTAAATTTATGGTATCAATAAATGAAAATTTCCTGTAACTCAAGGCATTTATCAACACATTTGATTTCTGAACATTTAAATTACAGGAGAATTTCAAGTAGTGTAATTGGCTTCACCTTTGCATTTGCATTTTCCAGTACCCTCATTAAGGACAGCTTTATAAGGGGAAGGGAAGTTTGTTCTCAGTGATGTGTTCCATTTTTGGTGATTATGCTCCCTTCATTAGAGAATCCGAGCCTTACTTATTTCAAATGGTAGAAATCTTTTCCATACACATTACTTTGATGTTCACTTAGAAAAACTTTCCTGGTAGTGACTTTTATTACTAAGTATTTTGTCATTTGAATCATCGATTATTTGTATTTTCTAACTTGAATTACTTATTGAATTACTGAATTAAAATCATTAATTTGAAGCTACTGCTATTGTAGGAGATATATGCTTATAGTTAATCTCCTCTTTGAGTCCTTCAGGCCTTTTGAATTAGCTTAGTTTATTAATTCCTCACATATAATAAATGTTACAATACGACCCTAAAACTTGAGTATCAGTATAATTCAGAGCTAGCTGTACTTGCTCAGTTTTAAACAGTTGAGATGCAGTACCAGCAGCTAGTCCTCCAATGCCCATCACTTGGACAAGATGTTCAGAAAGCGTGAGGAGGTGGTGACAGGCATCACTAGAGCGGTAGGCCATCCAGCAGCGCCCCCCTGCCACGTTCTCTTTCATGCTAGCAGTGGCATTAAAGAATATTTTACAGATGGACAAATTTTCCTACCATGCTGATGATCTCAAAGATTACAACTGTGCCAGGCACTCTCTCTCCAGTATGGTTAGTAATAATACTATCATATCAGTTAGATGCTGGGACTTCAGTTAGGTCTCCAGTTCACACAGTAACATGTATCCTTTCTGTAGCAACAGCAGTGTTTTTAGAAATTGGTCCCCAAGAGTCAGTTATTGATGATAACTACTGAGGTTTATTATAAATTTAGAAAACCATATAACTAGTTTAGGGAAACAAAAAATAAACTAGAAAGGAGGGCATCTTCTAAAATAGTGTTTTATAAGTGTGTGTGTTAGTACACTTGTAAATAAGGAAAAATAGTAAAAATAGAAAAAAAAATTTTTTAATCTATTAATAGTGAGAATTCTTTAGTAGGTAGAAATCTTCTGCAACCAGAGGATCATTTGCTTTTTTCTTCCCTGTTTGTCTCTAATTACCAGTTCTTTGTCTTTTAAGTTTAGATACATAGGATTATTAAGTCTTTTAAAAATAATAGCGTTCCCAAATTATTATTTTCACAGCTACACTTTTAAAGTTATATTTTTTAAAACAGAAGTTAATGTAATTTAAATGTTTACAAAAATTTCAGTGTCATGTTTTGAACAAATACAAATTACATCTCTGGGCTAATTTGACTTTTTAAAACTATCCCTTTTGAGCAGACATTATGCCGATGTTGATTTAAAAGCAAAATTATTAATCTCCAAACTATGAAAGTACAGAAAAGGGGGGGGGATTTTCTTAATTTTAAAAGTACTAGTCTTACTTGTTTTTATTTTTCATTCTTCTTCTTATTTTTTTCTTATTTATCTGGGCAGGATATTCAGTGTGAGAAAGTTTGGAATAAATCAGTCTACAAGATGGATGCCAGCTAGTAAATTTTATTTGGTATGAAGTACTGTAGCTAGCAGGCTGTAAATTTTAAGTTGCAAAATTTAGTTTGTTTGTATTTGGAATATATGGAATTCCTCATTTAGTGTAGGAAAAATGAAAATGAAAGAACCTACTTATATTCCTTATACACCTGCTTATTGTCGTGTCACATGGAATACATCTTTTGTATCTCTCTGTGCCTCTGGCTTCTCTTCTGTAAAATGGGTTCAAGAGTTTAATTGACTGCCTTCACCCTTTCAAGAACATTGAGGACAGATACCTTGAAGTCTTTGGAAGACAAAATGCCACCTTGTATATTTTTTGATACTAACTTGCCTTGTAAGTATGTGCTATGTATTGTACACAGTGGCGCGGTGTGACATTGTGAACATTGAGAACAGAGCTGTTTGCATGCCTTGTCATTAAACTGTAACTTCATTATTAATATTTTACACTGTCTGAATTTGATTCTTTCCTGTCTCTAGTGCAGTGGGAGCTGTCGCTCTGAACATCTCCATGTTCTGTACAGTTCCTGGGTGGGTGGCAGGGCTGGGGACGCTTATCTTTTGTGGGAGTCTTTTAGAATTGTGCAGAGTCGTCGTTGTACAGGTGGGTTGGGGATATACCCCAGGCCTGCAGTGTACAGGGGAGGGCCTCATCATCTGAGGAGCAGACAAACAGCCCTCTGTCTCCTCGTTTTTAGGTTTTCCTCCACATGTTTATGCTGCCCTGCGTTCTGACTCACGAGTTGGAGAGTCAGGGTAGAACTTTTTGTTTTTAACATACAGAAAGTGTGGTGAAGGGGGAAGGTACCAGTACAGGATTTGGGAGACATGGATCGTAGTCTGTGTGCTGCCCCTACGCTAGTTCTCACTTTTACCTGTTCTGGGCTATTTTCCACCTCTAAAGAAGGAGGATGCTAAGCCGTAAGGATGCCAGGGAGTGAAGAGGGCTGTTCTTGCGTTGAATGCCCAGATTCCATACAATTCTGAAATGGTGATTTAAAAGTATGTATGAAACTACTGATAATTATTCAATGTAAACTGTTTAGAGGATGGCTTGTTAAGATTTTCTTTATATTTGCCTGCAGGGCATTCCTTCCATCACCATCAGTGAATGCTTATGGTTAAAAAGCCCTGTGTCCCTTAAAGAGTTCCTAAGTGCTATTTTGTCAAAAATTTTTTTTTCTAAGTGCTATTTTATTTTTCTGTGATAAAATTATTCTTGTAAAGTATAAGGAAGACGATAATTTTTATGTCTGGTTAGTATTTGTGAAGTCTGCTCAGAATTTTCAGTCTTGTGGTAGTGGTTTTTCTTTGGTTTCTGAAGTTGTTTTATGTTTTTGTGACATTTTTTGTCATTTCTTTTCCAGAGAATTCGGTCAACAGTGGATGAAAAAGAGCAAAAACAACTTCTCATGGATTTGGACGTAGTGATGCGAAGTAGTGATTGCCCGTACATTGTTCAGTTTTATGGTGCACTCTTCAGAGAGGTAGGAATAAACCTAAGCTGAGGTCTTAGCTGACAAGTGGACGTCTACTTGGAATAAATAAGAGGATGGCAGGATTTGATTCTAATCTTCAGTTTAATGCTGTACATTAGTAATACATTGATTTCTCAACATTTTAGTATATCGCCATGATAATTTACACATTATTTCTACCATTCATGTTCCTTTGATTAAGGGGTGAATTTCATACTTTAATTATATTAGTTAATTAAGTATTTTATGGCTGTCATTTGTGAATTCCATATTTCCTTCTTCACATGTAAATATTTTCTGTTTTTTAAGAACCTGACAAATCATCTGGCTTCTAAATATGTTACTATATTTAGATCTATCTCTTTTGTCCTTGAGCTCCCTCGGTCCTCCCCAACCCCTTTTTTAAACTTTCATTCATTTCTGTCATCCAGTGTATCTGCATTTAGCATAAGCATTTATTTGTGTCCACCCACAATCCTCAATAAAATTCATCAGACATGGAAATTAACAGCTGCAGTAGAATTTCTTTTATCTAATTCTGCTATCCAGATTTTTATGTAGAAGCTAGAACTTTAGTTTCTTGGTGTCAGGATCATGTATCTCTTGTGGTCTCTGACTCGCCTGTATCCTGCTACAGGTTATCACTTCTGCCTGCAGCTGTCAGTGCACTTGCTCATTTCCAGTCACACCACTCCCTAAAGCAGGGAAGTGAGTTAGGGTCAGGAAGTAAAGGTGGAGCTGTCAGTGAATCAGATACTTTATGGTGTCCTGGACAGTTATCACACACTTGTGATATTTAGTTAGGTGAATGGGAATTGAACTGAACTCTTAAGCATTTTAAATACTCTTAAAAAAATATCCATTATCATTTTGAAAATGTTAGGATGAGCTGGTAGTGGTGGGTTTGTTATGAACTGGTGAGGAAAAACTGCATCCCACCCTGCCCTTCTTTTTGGGACTGGATTGCAGAGGGTGTCGTTTTGGGGGTTTTGTTACCGTTATTGACTTAAAAAACACTATGTTGTAAGACAGGACTGAATGTTACACTGAATAGAAAGATATGAAATCTTATCATTGGAGAAGACCTTAGAGGTTCGTCAGTCAATTCATCACCCAATCCTGAAATATTTATTTATTTTTCTGTGCCCTTAATAGATAACACTATTAACCAGAAGTGTTCTCCTTCATGATAGAGCCCATCCCTTTGTTGAATCACTAATTAATCACGATTAGTTTTAGACTCACATAGCTTCTTTCTCCTCCTGTCCTTGTACTTTTTTGACTTAGTGTTCATTTTTATGACCAGATCTGTTGAATTTGTTAACTTTCTTCCCCATGTCACATAATATTACATCACATCAGCGCACACAGTCATGTATTCAGGCAGGTAACTGTATCCTGCACCGAAGTATTATATACTGTTATTCTGTTTGTAAGATCATGAATCTGGAACTTTCTTCATGTTGCACAGGAATCTTGCCATTTCCTCCTCCCTTCTTCCCCCAAACCATGAATTTCTTCTTCATAATCATAAATCCCCTGGCCACACTACTCTTCACATCTCATGAAGAGCAGTAGTTATCTGGAATGGACTAGATTTTCTCTCCTAACTGGATGCCACAGTCAGCTTTTCCATGCTGTGCTCACTGTCTCCGTAGACTCTCATGGGCTGTATCCCAGCCCTAATTCACCTCCATAGTGCTCAAGTATGCCAGTTTATTTCTCATGTTCGTTTACTTGATAATTCATTTGAGCAACATTTAAATATGTAGCTCCAGGCTAGATAGTGTGAAGTCTGATTTTATGAAAAGAAAGCAGAGTGATATCCATGATTGAAAAGTTACTGGAAACAAAACAAAAAGCTTGGAAAATAGTATTGAACAGGATTGTTACGATTCCTTATGAATAGTTGGGTAAAATTCAGTTTCATATCTCAGGAAGGTTGACTGGAATTGAGATATGCATCTGTAAGCACTAACATCTATTGAATGCTCTATAGATTCCACATTTATTACTTTCACAACAGTCTCAGGCAGGTTGGTGATATTATCCCCTTTCCTGGGAGGAAACTGAGATATGAGTACTAATTTGACAAAAATCGCACAGCCAAGAAGTGTCACGGACAGGACTTCAGAGACAAAAATCTCACTGTTCTTTCTGTTATACCACAAGTGGTCCAGGGATAAAGAACTTGAGCTTCATTTAAGAAATAATCTGCTTTTTAAACATTGCAGTTTTTGCGTATGAGAAGCTGAAGGGTCAGGAGCTATACAGCTAAGTTGTGTAAAGTCACAAAATGCCTAGTTAGGCTGAACATGAAGCCACCCCCCGCCTTCCTTAGATCTTAGAATGAAGGAAGTAATAGGTACTTTCTGAATAATGAAGTTTTAGAAGCAGCAAGTTCACCTTGAAGAGTGCATATGCATAGTCACAGTTGTAACTTTCCTGAAGTTACAATGGTGAAAAATAATAAGCATTTATTTAATAATGGTTTGGAGAAAGATTTTTGAGCTAGATCACTTAAAAGAAAAGGATCCTTTTTTGGTGACATGACCTACAGTTTTTTTTTTTTGCGGTACACGGGCCTCTCACTGTTGTGGCCTCTCCCGTTGTAGAGCATAG
Organism: Hyperoodon ampullatus; assembly: GCF_949752795.1. NCBI lineage: Eukaryota > Metazoa > Chordata > Mammalia > Artiodactyla > Ziphiidae > Hyperoodon > Hyperoodon ampullatus. The sequence continues at coordinate 35,513,215 of NC_136932.1, read as the reverse complement.
GCTCCGGACGCGCAGGCTCAGCGGCCATGGCTCACGGGCCCAGCCACTCCGCGGCATGTGGGATCCTCCTGGACCAGGGCACAAACCCATGTCCCCTGCATCGGCAGGCGGACTCTCAACCACTGCGCCACCAGGGAAGCCCGACCTTCAGTTTTGATAATAGACACAGAATTCTGGGTTTATGAAAGGAAGAGACTGGACATGAATGAGCGCATTCAGGACTTGTTGTGAGAGAGACAAATGCTTGTAACTCCCATCCCTGTGAAAAGCCTCCATAGTATTTCATTTCACATGATTTATACGACCACAGGACATCAACTCTTGGTCTGATTCAGTCAGCCAACAATCACGGAGCCATGAGATGTTATTTTTCTTCTTCTTGGCACCAACAATGTAGAGGTTAATCTTGCCATTGGGTAATACTGAGCCTCTGAAAGTTCCATAACTTTATTTGGAGCAGTGAATAAATAACATTTAATACTGAAGTTGGTAACTCATTTATTGCTGTTGTCTCCAGCCATGTGTATATTTCTTTCTAGGATGAAACTAAATGAGGATAAGAAGTCCAAAATACAACTTGGATTTTATTTAGATAATTTATTAAGACATCTAATTGCACAGGTTTCTAAATTCATTTTCAGACTTGGTAGACAGGGATAAAAGAGCTTGACAGTACTGAATAATGAAAGTGACTTTTAGCCTGTAGCTTACATAAAGGCCAGACCTACTATTTATGTTATCAATACTGAGACTTAGAAGCACTTTTTTGTTTGTTTGTTTTTTTGTTTGTTTTTTTTTGTTTGTTTTTGCAGTACGCAGGCCTCTCACCGTTGTGGCCTCTCCCGTTGCGGAGCACAGGCTCCGGACGCGCAGGTTCAGCGGCCATGGCTCACGGGCCCAGCCGCTCCACGGCATGTGGGATCTTCCCAGACCAGGGCACGAACCCGTGTCCCCTGCATCAGCAGGCGGACTCTCAACCACTGCGCCACCAGGGAAGCCCTAGAAGCACTTTTAAAATGTCTTTTAATATATACATTTTCAGAATTTAATAGCAAGGAATCCCTTATTTAAGATATCTTTTGAGGTTGGGGAAATTCCAGTGTAGGAAATACTGTTCTGAGTAATCTGTGACTATAGGAGTTCATCAGGTTATGTAAAAGGCAATGATAGGGCTTCCCTGGTGGCTCAGTGGTTGAGAATCCGCCTGCCAATGCAGGGGACACGGATTCGTGCCCCGGTCCAGGAAGATCCCACATGCCGTGGAGCGGCTGGGCCCGTGAGCCATGGCCGCTGAACCTGTGCGTCCGGAGCCTGTGCTCCGCAGTGGGAGAGGCCACAGCAGTGAGAGGCCTGCGTACCACACACACAAAAAAAAAGGCAGTGATATTAGCCAAATTTAGTCACCTCCTCCCTTTCTACCCCTACTTCTGCTCGTGTTGTCCTTTCCCCTTCCTTCCCCGCCCCGGCAAGTTTTAAGTACAGCTTTATGGAGGTAAAATTGGCAATCAGCTGCACATATTTACAGTATACAATTTGATATGTTGGAACAAATGTACACACGTGTGGGATTATCACCATAATCAAGGTCATGAACATACCCACCTCTCACGAGTTTCCTTGTGTCCCGTAGGTTATACACACTTCCTCTCTGCTGTCACCATCCTCAGGCAACTGCAGAGCTGCTTTCTGCCACCGTAGATGAGTTTGCATTTTCTAGAATTTTATGTAAACGGAATCATACAGCATGTACCCCCTTCTTTTTTGTTGTTGTTGTCTTTTACTCAGCATAATTATTTTGCAGTTTAGTTTCTTTCAAAGAGTTCTCTTCAGGTTATCTGTTTTTCCCTGAGTGATACTTGGTAGTTTGATTTTATTTTCAGAAATTTGTGCCTTTTATCTAAACTGTCAAATTAATTGGTATAAAGTTATTCATAATAGCCCTATATTATCATCATAATATCTGTAGAATCTACAGTGATGTTACCTCCCTCTCTCTCTCATTCCTGATGTAATTTGTATCTTCTCTATTTTTTCCTGATTAGTCTGGCTAGGCTAATTTGTTAGATGCATTCCTAGGTGCTTTTTTCTTTCTACTGTGAGTGGTGTCTTTTTAAACATTTTATTTTCTAAGTTGTTCCTGTTGGTATAAAAGTTATGTTATTGGTTTTATCTGGATGTTGTCTCTGAAACCCTTATCTTGATCTTAGTAGTTCAGTTTCGTTATCCTCCACCTTCCTTTTCAGTAAATCCATATTCAGTAATTTTTATTTTTGTATTTCAGTTGTGTGGTTGTCCTGTCTTTTGCTTGAACATGAAAGTAATGTTGCTGTCACTGCTTTTGAGGCAGCTCAAACCATTCCTTTTTTTTTTTTTTTTTTTTTTTAACGCTGTTGTCTATTCTCAGTCATGGCCAAAAGGAACTGCCAGAAGAAATACATTTACATTAGGTTATGTGCCTTAGAAACCACAAAGATTTCCCGCCCTGGAGCTAATTGCTCCTTTGTGCCTGCCCTTCTCACCTCAGTTTACTTCTCCCCTTTATCTCCCTTGTTCCCTTGTCTTTCCTTCTCTTTTGGTTGCTTTCCTATTTTTCCATCCTTTCCCCTTCTCCCCTCATTTTCTTAATTCTAGGTTTTAGCAGCTGCCAGGCGCTTTACTTTGTGCTTTACATATGTTAACTCATTTGATCTTTATCATAGTCCATTGAAGATTGTGGGGCGATCCCATTTCATAGTTAGGAGTTGACGGGGCCCAAGCTTATATAAGTGGAAAGTGGGAGAGCCTGGATGAGTAAGTCAGGCCTTCACACTCTAATCAATGATTGTCCCACTTTGCTATATTACTGAAGTTAAGTTCCTTCCATGCTGTTTTTCTAAGTAGGTGAGTTAAATGTGCTATCCTTTTCTCTAATTAAAAAATTCTAGTAAATCTATTGAGATGGTGTCTTTAGATTGAAATAAATTCAAGTGTGTGTTTTGGGTTAATAGTGTTAGTCATTTATGAAGGTTATTCTGCAAGAGCACCCAGCAAAAGAGACCTAAGAAGAAAGATTGGAGTAACTATAAGTGAAATATGCTTTACAAATCAGCCTTCTGTGAAGCCATGGAGCTACAGGGATGTTGCAGCAGGTGCTTCTATTTTAAGAGTGGGATCATTCATCTCAGCAGTCATCACAGCATGTGCTGTCTCTACATATAAGTTAAATGTCCTTGCATGGAGGTGTTGATAGGAGAAAGGAGTTATGTAAAGTGGATTCTGTTCATGGCTCTGTCGCTAATTAGCAGTGCTGTTCTGAGCAAGCCATTTTACTTCAACGGGCATAGATCTCTCGTATGATCAATGCAAGCCAGACGTTAGGGGAGGGAGGTTAGTGGTAGAAGATCTCTAAGGATATAGCTGGATCCATAAATTAGTAACCATATACAGAATTTTTTAAAGGTAATTTTTGTCATCATCCCGATAGCTCTTTTCACTCTCACAAGATACTTCGCAGTCCTTGTTTATATGTGCACATACTTTTACAGCATTATAAACATGGAATCGGCTTATAGCCTGTGTTTTCTCATGCATACCTCATGAACTGTATAGTTTTCAAAATAATTTAATTTCAGGTAATCCTTTTAATAATGTACCATTTCATCTTGTGAGATAGTTGAGGTTTTTAGTTTGTTTTTGTTTTTTCTTTTTGTAATTTACGAGCTATTTGTTTAAGTTAGATTCCCAGTCATGGGATGACTCTATCAAAGGGTATAGGCACTTTTATTTCTCTTGTTTTATTGTCAAATTGCCTTCAAACTGGTTTAAAACACTCTACAATGCTGCCAATAGTTTTTGAATGATTTGATTTGATTATAGCCAGCATTTGTTCATTTAAGGAATGTTTATTGAGCCCCTGTCATGGTGGACTGTATGTTCTAATAGGGAAGATCAATGAAAACCATAATAAGTAAATTATATTTTATATTAGAAGATGATAAAGGCTCTACAGAGTAGAGCAGTTAAGGGGATGCTGAGAGGGGGATGACTTGCATTTTGAATTGGGCATTTTCAATGTCGGCCACTGAGAAGGTGGCATTTAAGCAAGGACTTTAGGCATTGAGTTTGTTTTATGTATTTTTTTTCTTTTTTACTAATTTAAGAAGTTGATGTAGTTTCTCAAGATTCCTGTAATCTATTTCCTTTGTTAGTGAGAATGAACAGTTTCCCACATATTTTCTGTTTTTCTATTTAATCATGGCAGAGTTTGAAAATTTTTATAAAAGTCGAAAGGTTTTCTATGTAAGACTATGCCCATCCTTACAATTAAGAATGGGGAAAATTGGGCAACTAAGTTTGTGTTTGAACATGAGGAGAATATTCTGTCCAGCACTTTAATAAGGAACAAAAATTAAAAAAAAAAAAGAGAAAGAAGAAGAAGAAGATTGCTTCTTCTCTCATTGTATTTCTATTTTAAGTAAAGGAAAGGTGGTACTTAATGTTAAGATGTATAAGAATAACTGATATTTGTTTTTTTATAGGGTGACTGTTGGATCTGTATGGAACTCATGTCTACCTCGTTTGATAAGTTTTACAAATATGTATATAGTGTATTAGATGATGTTATTCCAGAAGAAATTTTAGGCAAAATCACTTTAGCAGTAAGTACTTGGTTTTCACTTTGTTCCTTGTATACATACTTACATAAAGATGCTACTGGAATTTTGAATGCACACATCTGAATGCCCTTCACAGAATGTTACTGACCTTCCTGGAAAATCACTATAGTAGGAAAAGAGACGAAAATCACTTCTGTGGGGTAATTAACACAACAAGTAGTAAGAACAATTTTCAAAATACTACACTGACACTTTTCATTATTGAAAAGTACATATTGAAATCATACATTTCAGTAATAAATACTACAGTATTCTTTCCATTAAAATCAGAGTGGACCATAATAGATTGTGCTGTAAATAAGGCTAGAAAAAGCAATCTTCTGTTCCTCTTTCCCTTGTTACTTTAACTGTATTTAAATAGGTTATATTATCACAGTTCTGCTTAAATTAATCAGAATTGCAGCATTCTCCTTGAAATCCCTTAATTGAAACTCTTTAGACAAAGTATATTTCCTGTGGTTTAAGATTTGGGCTATTCTGTCTAAACTACTTAAATTGTTGACTAGCAATTTCAGTAACCAGCATTACTACTAATTTGGTCAAATCATTTTTACCATAGTACCAAAAAAGAAAAGAGGCACTGTTTTGCTTATGTGTTTATAGTTTTGAAAATGAATTAATGATCATTTTCTTTCTTGTTCTTTTAGCTAACAAAGGTCATTCACAGTTTTTTCACAGAAAGAAAAACAAAATTTTTTGATAGAGTCAAGTTAGTAAGTTTCTTAGAAACCCCTGAGAATCTGAACTAATGACATGACCTGGGTTAGTGGATGTGTAAACTAAATTTTATAGGAAGTTGTAAGATAGATATTCTGGTTGCATGAATTTCCTCTTTCTTCCCTGCATCCTCCACATCCAATATAGTCTGCCTGTTAATTGTCAGTTTATCCTGTTTAATCATTAAGGGTCAGTGTTAAAATATGTAGACAGTTTCTGAACTGTATTTTAGTTGTAAGAGATATGTGTGTATAACTGGGATTTAAAAAGTCAGGTTAAACTCTAGTCATAATCTTAAGATTAATAGGTCTCATGTTAATATTTTAAATTATTTACCTGAATTAATGCTTAATTTAAATGTTTTATGAGCTATTAAGATACATACCCTTTCATATAATTTTATAAAGAAGCTGTCTAGTATAAACAAGTTTTACTAGAAACTTCTTCATTATTCAGACAGGTGTATGAAATTTTATGTTGATCACTTTAGTCATCTCTCTTCGGTATACCAAACCTAGCTTTATCTTGGAACTTTTTACTATTCATAATAATTACGATGGAACAATAGTAGAATAATGATAATAGCCCATGGTTATTGAGTGTTTATTTGTGTCAGGCCAAGATCTCATTACATTTTATGTTCATAGCAACTCTCAATGGTAAATAGTGTAACCCCCTTTTTATTTACAGATGACAAATCTAAAGCATGAAGAGGTTAAGTAATTAATTTGCTTTGAAATTCATACATCTGTAAGTGTAAATGATTTAAGCCCAGGCAGTCTGGTCCTAGAATCCAGCTGTTAACCACTGCACGACAGGATGATCATGAAGTTGGAAAACATAGATAAAATTATTTTAGCCTATATTGCAATATATGTAATGTACACTAATAAATCATTTATTGTATATTTGCCTGTGTTTCTAGACTTGGTGATCATCCTTTATATTAAGCGTAACATTTAAAATTACTTTGTGTTAAATCCATTCTTGCTAATTAATAACCCCATGAACAAGCCTGGCTGCTTGAAACATTGCGAGTTTGTGTTCTGCACCCAGCAGCTTGATGGCAGCGGAGACTTGACTTTTTTAATTGTAGGCCTGTGCTTCACATCTCTTTTAGTTTGAGGTTGTAGAAATTTTAATTCAAGTCTCTGTTTCCTCTATTCCTGGAGAAATCTTTGATTTCCTGATCATGAACAGTGATCAAACAACAGGATAAATTCTGGCTCTGCAAAAATTACTTTGCAGACTCCACACCCAGTGAGGGGGAATGATTGTGAGAAACTGAGGATTTGGAAAAACTTATTAAATTAGGGTTGCTAATGGAACCAGACTGTTGGACCTTTTTGTACTAAATATATCTGTTCATAAAAAGTTCGATGGTATGAGAAAGATTATACAACTTTTTAATGACTTATTAAAAAAATTGTAAGTTACCCATTTGTTTTTTTAGCTGTCAGGGAAGGGTGTGTAAAGGCAACTATGATTTCAGATCTAAAATAATAATTTAGCATCTTCAGCTAACATAAAAAATGGACAGAATATTGAAATATTAAGCCCAAAAGAATGCAGAGAGCTACCCGAGCTGTTACTTTACGGTAAGCTATTGTGCTGTTTGATTAGAAGGAAATTGATTGTTTATCCCATCCGTCTCTGCTTTTTCCTCCCTAGACTGTGAAAGCACTAAACCACTTAAAAGAAAACTTGAAAATCATTCACAGAGGTGGGTATGAATTGTTTTTTTTTTTAGACTAGAAATTAACGTTTTTCCTTAATAGGAAAAAAATTAACAGTTACAGTGCATTGTATAACTTTTCCTAAAATACTTGTATTTTTAGCAAAACATACTATATGTACCCTAAAACTTTATTATTAATTTAGGATTTTTTTCCCTTTGGGATTCTATAAATTTCAGTCTAACTTATTAGAATGTTGGGGCTTAGTGGAAAAATAATTATTCATTTGCCTGATAGATAATTAATGTTTCTCTGTCTATACAAATAAGTCAGGAAGGTGAACCTGTGGACCGTCAAAGAAGGATCTGCAGGATAGCACCCTCGATCATTTTAAAGGCACGCTACTGTCCCTATCAAGTGTTTCTTCTTTACTTGGGAGGATATTTTTGTAAATTGAGAAAGATTCTTTAATTAGTATTTTACATTGAAATTCCTCTAAAGCATTTGTATTTGTGAAAACAGTGATCTTGGCCTTATTAAGACACAGGTCCAAATTCAAACATTTGGTGTCTGTCTTTTGGGAGACAGTGGGATTCCTGAATTTAATTCAGCAAATAGTTTAAGTAGTTGCTCTGTCTTATTACTATGCCAGACTCGGGGTAGTGAGGCAGTGGCTTTGAAGAGGCACAGTTCTGTACCCTCAGTAAATCTGTAGTGGACAAACCCAAGGTGATACATGCCAGTGTGTGATTCAGCCTGACAACACAGGACAGAAAGGAAACAGTTGTATTCAGAGATGAAAAAAATCTTGAATTCTAAGGTTAAAGGGCTCTAAGGTTGTGATTAAAGAAATTAGTAATTAGGGCATTGATTTAAGTAATTTTTATTTGAGGTTGACCCTGGACCACAGCAATTAGTTAACCTTGAACATCAGAATATTTCATTTAATTTTGCCTGGCTTAATGCTTGTTAAAAATAATATTGGCTAGGCTTCTTATTTTCTCTTTTGGCCTAAGATCATGTAGGATTAGGTCCCTAAACAAAATTATTTTGTTCCTCTTGTACTTCATATTGTTCTTGTTTTGGATTTTTTCCCTCCCTTTTTTTTGGCTATATTTGGTAATTATGGGAGTATTACCTTAGAGCATCTGACAATTACCTTAGGGATTCTCACCAATCACAGTAAAGCACTAAGACATTGCCCAAGGTTAAATAAAAGGGAAAGGCCTCAAAAATAACTTTGCTTTTCCTGTGACTAAGTAAAATGATGAATTTATAGCAGTCTTTTTTACCAGCTAGGATCAGTTAGCTTTTTTTTTTTGCTGTAATTAGAGTGCTTTTGATTACAAGTAAGAGAAAATCCTGTTAACTGGCTTAAACTTCAAGGGAACTCATTATCTGTCGTAGTAAGTCCAAAGATAGGGTGGCTCCAACACGATGTGATTAGGGCTCAGGCTCCCTTCTTCTGGCTCTGCTCTCCTTAACATGTTGGCTCCATCCTCAGGGTAGTAACAGCTAAAGCAGGTCCTGTGTCACGCCTAGCATAACAGCCTCTTGAAGAAGAAGCTGTCTCTTCTGTGTGGCTGTGTTAGTAGCAGGGAGCTCTTCCTTACTTGTCTCTCACATTTTCTCTTGTCTCCTTTATGCCCTTACCTAAACTAGTCCCTGGCAAGGAGCACGAGGCTACCCTGATAAGCTTAGACCAATCAGGACCCCGTGTTTGGAGGTGCGGATAGATGTACACAGAGGAGGATGGATCTCAGTAAAATGAAAGTTCCATTAGAAAGGATGGTGGCATGGTTAGGGGTGGGTGTTTGATAGGCAGTCAGCCGTGTCAGTGACGGTAAGCGTTCTTTTCTGGATTTTTTTGTAGGTCCCCTTCTGAGTTACAGGCAGATATTTTTGTATCCTGTATTTATTTCTGTCCTTTTTATTCATGGAGCCATGACAGGGACAATGAAATGCCTCGAAGGATTGAGATAGGGACAGAGAATTAGTGAGCAAGGCGGGGAGAATTGTCCAGCTAGCTGATTTGTACACACTGGCAGTGAGTTAGTTGATGGTGAGTGAGGAGGAGGTGATAACCTAGGGGCCAAGGTGATGAGACTGTATAAAACCTGGAGAACTGAATGGAAAGGATTCAGCTTTCTCAGGTGTGCGGGAAAGCACACACACTCTGAGAATGGTAAAAATGAATCTGGTTTCTCCAGGATGACTCTTAGAGAAGGTTGGTTGGGAGAGACTTGATGAAGCCATCTAAGATCAGAAAAATCTCTCAAGGAGAAATAATTATTAAGTGGATGCATTTACTGAGCACTAACAATGTTCAGTTTCTGTAATAGGTGTTTTCATTTCCACAATCCTATAAGTTGGGAATTATTACTTATATTTTGTAGATGAGGGAATTGTGGTTGCTAAGTGAAAGTTCAGGAACTTGCCCCAGGTCACATTGTGAACATCAGGCCCAGGTCTTGAACCTCTGCTTGTCTGATCCCAAAGCTTGTGGTCTTTTAGATGTACTGGATTGGATACTTTCCGAAGTTAGATAAAGCTCTCCTTTAACTAAATTGTGAGTTTATCATTTGTATACTTTGCATTTAGTTGTATAATCTTTGACACGTATTGTAAAGTAGCTTAGTATACTCTTACAGATTAAATTCATCCTACATGTTTTGACTGTTAAGTAATGAATTTGAAACAAGTAAATGAGTATGTCTCTTGATGAAAACGAAGAAAACTTTATAGAATGCCTAAATTTAATATGAGGAGTTTTTTGATAATGAGTTTTTAGCATTCAGAAAATTTTTTTCATCTTCTTAGCTATCTGAATTTTAAGGACTTGATCACTTATGTTTTGTAAGGTTTTTCAGTATTTTTCCTTGAAATACTTCAGAATATAGCTCGTTTGATTACTTGAATGTTGAGTGACATCTGTGTCTTGCAGATATCAAACCTTCCAATATTCTTCTGGATAGAAGTGGAAATATTAAACTCTGCGACTTTGGCATCAGTGGACAGCTTGTGGACTCCATTGCCAAGACAAGAGATGCTGGGTGCAGGCCATACATGGCAGTAAGTGCAAAGGCCAAACCTTCTTGCTTAACAGTCATTGCACAGAGATCCTGTGCCCTTTGGTGCTGTACTACTAAGGAATCTGCTTTGGTCGTGCAGTTTCACCATACTAGAATATTCTCCTCTTCCACGAAGACCAAACTCAGTTCTAGCTCTTCTATGAAACTTGGCGAAATCATCCCAGTGAACTCCTGTTTCATTGTCTTACTGTATTCCTCTTGCCTGGCACTGAGCATTTATGGTCTTCTCTGATTACTATTTTTTCATTATATTCTAGTTAGTTCTCAGAAGGCCTCTCTGTATCTCTAGACCCCCATATGCTGTCTTGACTGTAGGAGGTACTACAGTCAAGTAGTAGACATATTGATTGTATGTTTACAATCAATGTTACAATTGGTTGTATGTTTACAATTGTAGTAGACATATTGATAGTGTAAGTGGTGCTGTTTCTGGTTAGAGAAGAATGGGAAGCCGAATTCCTCATAAAACTGAGTATGTCTAATAGCATGTTCGGAGGTAAGAGAAACTCACTGACACGTGCAAGGTAGAGGCATTAGTTATTTCTCAACCTGGAGCATCAGGTTGAGACGCTTAATACCTGCTGATGCACAGGAAAGCTACTTATACTGATATGTTTATTTTGTAACCAGCCAAAATACTGATCTACCTCTTTTTTTTTTTTAATTTATTTATTTTTGGCTGTGTTGGGTCTTCGTTGCTGCTCATGGGCTTTCTCTAGTTGCAGCGAGTGGGGGCTGCTCTTCGTTGCGGTGCACAGGCTTATCATTACAGTGGCTTCTCTTGTTGCAGAGCATGGGCTCTAGGCGCACAGGCTTCAGTAGTTGTGGCTCGCGGGCTCTAGAGCGCAGGCTCAGTAGTTGTGGCACATGGGCTTCAGTAGTTGTGGCTCGCAGGCTCAGTAGTTGTGGCGCACGGGCTCAGTTGCTCCTCGGCATGTGGGATCTTCCCAGAACCAGGGCTCGAACCCATGTCCACTGCATTGGCAGGCAGATTCTTAACCACTGCACCACCAGGGAAGCCCCTACCTCTTTTTTGAATAGGTTTCAGATGGCACTCAAGGTACCATTCTGCAGGTAATTTTTGCCTTGGCATTCCTCGTATTTATTGATCTTTCTCATATCTATCTACCTACCTACCTATAATCATATTATATATATTTTGTTACTTTTCTCATGTTTATTTTTGTTGCTTTGCCTAGAACTGTATCAGTGTTGAATGACAGTATTGATGGTAGGATTCTTATGTTGCTTGACTTGAAAACAAATGTCTTTTTCTGGTTTACTAAGTGTATGTGTATATATCTGTGTGTGAGAATGTGTGTGTGAGAGAGAGAATAAGAATGAATCAGAAATGGCTATTAAATTTTATTAAATGCCTTTTTGGCATCATTCAGTGTCTGATAAAATGTTTCTGTGCAGCTGTTGATATGACACATCATAGTAACATATACTTCCTGTGGTTGAACCGTTCTGGCATTCCAGAAATAATCCCTACATGGTTCATAGTTTATATGTTTAATATATTTTTACATGTGCTATGTTAATATTTATGATTGCTACATAAAAATGTTTGAGATTGGTTTATAGTGTACCTTGTAAAGGTTTTAGATGGGTTATGCAAGTTTTAAAAATCAAATTGGGAAAATTTTCATCTTTATTTTATTCATACAGTAAAAAAGTATTGATCACCTAGTGATCAAAAATATAACTTTGGCCTCCTTGAGCTCAGAAAATTTTCCCCAGAGCTCAGAACAGTTGTGATAGTATAGTTTTCTGTTCTTTGAGGTTGAAATCCATCTTGGCCAGGAGTCTTTGGGGAAAGATACAGAATTCTTTTTTTTTTTCTAAGATTTTTTTTTTATGTGGACCATTTTTAAAGTCTTTATTCAATTTATTACAATATTGCTTCCGTTTTATGTTCTGGGTGTTTGACCGTGAGGCATGTGGGATCTTAGCTCCCTGACCAGGGATCGAACCCGCACCACCCCCCCCTGCATTGGAAGGTGAAGTCTTAACCACTGGACCGCCAGGGAAGTCCCCATAATTCTTTGAAAACTGTGAAATTTTACTGTTTCCTTATTATCACACATATGCGTGGGTGGGTGTGCGTGTGCATGTGTATACATATACATACTTTCCTTTTCTTAGTTGTTTTAAATGTTGGGTGTAAGAGCTGTTTACTGCAGTGTTTTAAGTACCAAGTATGTGGTAGTTTTAAAATCTGTCCAATCTCTTTAATACACCTCCCTTCAAAAGGCGGTGGCTAAGTACAGCCCTGAGTGTGGACTGAACTTCGTCACTCACTTCTCATGAATAGCATGTGGCAGAAATGACAGTGCATCCCTCTGAGAGTAGGTCATAAAGAGGCATGTGGCTTCTTTCTTGTTTTCTTTCTTGGATTGCTCACTCTGGGGGAGGCCAGCTGCCATGTTGTGCAGACACTCAGGCAGCTTTACAGAGAGACTCATGTGGTGAGGAACAGAGGCTTCCTGCGGTACTATGTGAGTGAGCTTGGTGATGAGACCTCCTGCCCCAGGGAGGCTGACAGTCCTGGCTGATATCTCAGTTGAAGTCTCATGAGAGACCCTGAGTCATAACCACCAACAAAAATGCTCCCTGAAGCCTGACTCACAGAAACCTGAAATAATAAATGTCTGTTGGTGTCAGCTGTTAAGTTTTGCGGTGCTTTGCTACACAAATAGCTAACCAGTACAAAGTGATTCATGTTAATCTTTTTACTTATTACTTGCTTTCAAAGCATTTTAGTCGGTTTCTGCCTTTCGGGACATATTAAAATTCTTCTTTTAGCATGATAAATGGTCAATTAAAAAATGAAATATTGGAAAAGGTCTGTTCTGTATTATAATTATATTCAGCACTTTTTTTTTAACTGTTTATTTTTCAATATTTTTGGTAAGGGGCTGTGTTGGGTCTTCGTTGCTGCGCGTGGGCTTTCTCTAGCTGCAGTGAGTGGCTCTACTCTTCGTTGTAGTGCGTGGGCCTCTCATTGCTGTGGCTTCTCTTGTTGGCGAGCACGGGTTCCAGGCGTGTGGGCTTCAGTAGTTGCAGCACATGGGCTCGATAGTTGTGGCTTGTGGGCTCTAGAGGACCCAGTAGTTGTGACGCACTGGCTTACCTGCTCTGCGGCGTGTAGGATCTTCCTGGACCAGGGCTCGAACCCATGTCCCCTGCATTGGCAGGCGGATTCTCAACCACTGCACCACCAGGGAGGTCCCTGTTTAGCACTTTTTTGCCACTTTAATCTAAAAAAATAGAGGAGTTCAAAATTTGAAAACATTGAGATTGTCAGTTTCTCCTTATTCCTTGGTTTTTATTTTATATACTTTAATACAAAGTAACTTGAGTTGTGTATTTATTATAAATTATATGTTTTGGATATAAAATTGTTTTATCTACTATGTTTTTGCTAACATTATAGACCCTATTCTTTAAGTTGATATTTTCCTCTTGTAGTTAATTTTAAAAAGCTTTTTGTTTTTCAAATCCGTACTTCTGACTTAGATTTAAGATACAGGGTCTTTAATTAGTTTCATGGATCTTAAATCTCTACTCCTCTCAAAGAATACTTTTCAAAATATTAGAAGTACTACATGTACAAATAAAGAACGAACATGTGTCAAAAATATATTTAACTCATTAATGAGAAAACTGGACAGACAGGTTAGTGAAACTGGCTCAAAGAACATTTTCATAATTTTGTATTTATAGTCACTAAAGAAGGAATATTGCAACAAGATGGCTAATCAAAATATAAATTTGCTAATTATCTCCAGGTTAATAAAATAATAACTTTTGGGGTTGTTGGACAGAAATCATTTGCATCCCTACCTGACAAAAATCTGCAGGTTATTGTGTAACTTAAGTGTCTGGGCCCTAATGAAACAAGTACACTTACACAGTACTTGGGCAGGCTTGCTGGTGCTCCACTGTGACACTGAAAGGAAATGGAATCCTTTTTTGGATTTATTTCCCGTTGTTGGATAAGTTTTTCTAACACACACATGCTAGACATTACAGCTGTTTGTGACATAAACATACAGCAGTTTTAGAATGACATTAGCGCTGTAACCACAAATAATAGGTGCCCACTTTAAGCATACAATTTGAATTTTGACAAATGTAGTTAGTCATGTATTCACCACATCAGTCAAGATATAAAATATGTCTCATATTTTATAGGATCATTGGTTCTATTTTCTTTCACTGTCGGTTAGCTTTGCTTTTCCTCGAGTTCTTTAGAAATGCCATCCTACAGTCTGTGCTTGTTTGTGTGTGCTTTCTTTTGAAGATGTATCGATGCTGTCCGTGTGTATTTGTCGTTCAGCCTTTTTATTGCAGAGAAGTTGTTATTGTATCAGTAGACCACAATTTATCCATTCTGCTGTGAGTATCTTGTCATTGCTGAGTTTTTTAGTACCTGTTATGTGTATTAGTCGTTCAGTCATTTTATTGCGGAGAAGTTGTGCACTGTATCAGTAGACCACAATTTATTTGTCCATTCCACTGTCAGTATCTTGACGTTGCTGAGTCTTTTAGTACCTGTTATGTTTCTCCATTGATTTAGATCTTCTTGCTGTCTCTCAGTGATGTTTTATAGTTTTCAGTGTGGATCTCTTGAGCACCTTTTGAATTTATTCCTGAGGAATTCATGTTTTTTGATGCTAATATTGTAAGTGGGATTTTTAACTTTTTCCCAGTATTTTGCTATTATTATAGAGAAATAGAGCTGGTTTGCATATTTTGACATTGTGTCCTATGATCTTGCTGGTTTCACCATTAATTTTAGTAGGGATTTTCTAACTAAACAGTTGTAGAAATCCAAATGTTTGTGAGTAAAAGCCATGCTTTTCCCCCCTTACCTTTTTGTACTGGCTGGGACCTCCAATATAATGCTGAATAGAAGCAGTGCCTTGTTCCCAGTATTAATTAGGAAGGACGTATTCTGTATTTCACCACTAAATATAATGTTAGCTGTAGGTTATTTTACATACATTTTATGAAATAAGAGGTTTCCTTCTCAGTATGCTAACAGTTGTTGAATTTTATCAGATTCTAATCCTACATCTGTTGAGATGATCATATGATTTTTAAAATCATTCTATAAATATGGTACATTACATTGATTTTCAAGTATTAAGCCCATATTATATTCCTGTGATAAACCCCACTTGATTATGATATATTACCACTTCATATGTTGCTAGATTAGATTTGCTTATATTTTAATAATTTTTGTGTCTGTATTTATGAGGGATATTAATTGTCTTGTTTTGGTCAGGTTTTCATAAATGGCTATGCTGGCTTCATAAAATGGGTTGAGAGGAATACCCTCCTTTTTTGTGTTTTGAGAATAATTTGAGTAAGACTGGTGTTATTTCTCCCTTGCATGTTTGAAACAGTTCACCAGTAAACTTACCTGGGTCTGGACTTTGTGGAAAGGTCTTTAATAACAGATTCATTTAAAAATTTAAAAAGTTTTGCAGTTATTCAGATTTCTACATTATTTTTCATTTTCAAAGGATGTCTATTTCATCTGTTTCTGTAAGATCAATAGTAATATCCCCTCTTTCATTCTGACTTTAATAATTTGAGTCTTCCCTCTCTTTCTCTTGATCAGTGTAGCTAGAAGTTTGCCAATTTTGCTAATCTTTCCAAAGAATCAACTTCTACTTTTGACATTTTGTATTGATTTTTGTTCACTGTTTTACTTCTGCTTTACGTTTATTACTCCCTTCCTTCTCCTTGCTTTGAGTCTAGTTTGTTCTTCTTTTCTGTTTCCTTAAAGCTGTCAAGTTAGGCTGTTGATTTGCAATCTGTCTTCTCTTCTAATATATGCAATTACTGCCATAAGTCTCCCTCTGAGTAGTACTTTCACTGCATCCCACAAACTTTGGGTAATTTCATTTTGGTGATTTCACTTTCATTGAAATTGAACATGAGTACTGTGAAATAATTTACTGAAATTATTTCAATAAATAATTTCATTGATTACTTTATTTTGTAACTTTATTTTAATAATATTTAGTTCAGAATATTTTTAAATTTTTTCTTGAGACTTCTTCTGTGATCCATGTGTTATTTAGAAGTGTGTTCTGTTTTTAATTTTTTCTTGGAGTATGGTTGCTTTACAATGTTGTGTTAGTCTGCACTGCACAACAAAATGAATCAGCCATACACATACAGATATCCCCTCCCTTTTGGACTTCCCTCCCATTTAGGTTACCACAGTGCATTAGGTAGAGTTCCCTGTGCTATATAGTATGTTCCCATCAGTTGCCTATTTTATACATAGTATCAATAATGTATATATGTCGACCCCAGTCTCCCAATTCCTCCCACCCCACCCCTTTCCCCCTTGGTATCCATACATTTGTGATCCATGTGTTATTTAGAAGTGTGTTGTTTAGTCTCCAAATATTTGGGGATTTTTTAGATATCTTTCTGTTATTGATTTCTAATATAATTACTTTGTGATCTAAGAACATGCCTTGCATGATTTCAGTTTTTAAACATAAAGTGTGTTTTATGGCCCAGATTATGGTTTATATTAGTGAATGTTCCATGTGAGCTGGAGAAGAATGTGTATTCTGCTGTTGTTGGATGGAGTATTTTCTCTCGTGGTTGACTATCTGGGATTTTTATGTAATGTGTATCTTATCAGGTAAATAAATATATTTATATCTAAACGTAAAAGTGAAGAGCTTCCAATGAATATTTATGCAACACAGTACTCATATTCAAAACAAAATGCATAGGTCTCCAAACTAATTGTTGCTGACATGCAGAGAACATAACACAGTGACCATTATGCGTCTCTGGACATTTCTTTCAACAGCAGTTACTGTCAGTCTTAGCTAAGGATCCATTGTCAGCTCTGTGCTACTGATACCCTCTCTCTCTTTTCTTTTCCATCCCTGGCACACTATGTAAATAATGGTCCCTTATTTCAAGGAAATGTAAAAATGCTCCCTTCATAGAAATTACTAAAAATGATTTTTGCTGTTTTTATGATAGAATAATATATTATGATACTGGCAATGCCTTAATTTGGTTAACAATTAGACTAATTGACAAATATCTTTAAAGATATAGATGTAAATCTATATCTTTTTTTAAAATTTATTTACTTATTTTTGTCTGCGTTGGGTCTTCGTTGCTGCGCGCAGGCGTTCTCTAGTTGCGGCGAGCGGGGGCTACTCGTTGCAGTGCACGGGCTTCTCACTGCGGTGGCTTCTCTTGTTGTGGAGCACAGGCTCTAGACGCGTGGGCTTCAGTAGTTGTGGCACGTGGGCTCAGTAGTTGTGGCTCGTAGGCTCTAGAGCGCAGGCTCACTAGTTGTGGCGCACGGGCTTAGTTGCTCCATGGCATGTGGGATCTTCCCAGACCAGGGCTCAAACCCATTTGCCTTGCATTGGCAGATGGATTCTTAACTACTGCACCACCAGGGAAGTCCCATAAGTCCCTGTATCTTTAAAGGTATAGATATTTAGCTTTATGATAAAGAGTGAGTGGAGCAATTATAATAGATTTAGCTCATACTTGCTTTTGTGTCTCAAATATACTGTGGTATGTCCTTATTCACTGAAGCAAAAAGTGATAAGATCCTAAAACTTAGTCTTTTTTTTTTCTTCTTTTTACCATTACTTGCTACTAATCTGGCCCTGTAATTCTTTATGTTCTTCCTTTTTCCTCCCCATTTCTCCCTCTGTCTGTTCTCAGCTTCAGTTTTGTAAACTCTTGTGCATCCTTAGGGGGAAAAATTAGGCTTGTATTCCCTTTATGGAGGAAGCCGTTGAGTTGGGTCTTTCCTTGCTGTTCATTTTCAGTATAATATTGGCTTCCTGTTGCTCCCAGTCTGTCCCTAGACATGGATTCCTCTAGGAGTGTGCTGGCATTCTGGCTGCCTACCCAGCTCCTGCTTCCATTACTTGCTCCTGGAGGGTGTGTGTAATGAATGACTGTGATTTCTCTTTGTGTTTTAGCCTGAAAGAATAGACCCAAGTGCGTCACGACAAGGATATGACGTCCGCTCTGATGTCTGGAGTTTGGGGATCACATTGGTATGTTCGTGTTCACTCAACCTTGTCGTTGTCGTGTTATAAGACATTTAGAGATAAAAGAAAATTTAACCATAACCAGTCTTTCACCACTCATAACATATCTGGTCTCTTCTAGTCTTTGATTTTATATACCTATTTCTCCCTGCCCACCAAGTGTAGAAAAACAAGTTTTTATCTTAAAACTCAAGCTAGAGTTGATTATTTCCCTTGTGGTTTTGTGAAGCGCCTAGGACTCTTTAATGTAGTGACCCTGGATCTCTTGGCCACAGATACTAGGAGTCAGAACTGCGCTCAGAGCAGGAACAGGGAGGCCAGCTCACCTGCGGTCAGAGCAGCAGTGCAGCTGCGTCCCCATCTCAAGCAGGAGTCGTATGTCCAGTAATACTGTGGACAGTGTGTGTATTAGGTGCACATACTTATATGTATGAAGGTAGTTATATACTACTTGGAATCTTCTATTCACCGAATAGAAAAGTCACACATGCTGAAAGTAATTCCATTGTTGAAGGACAAGAACCACCGAGGTGACAATTCTCAGTGAAAGTTCTGCCTTAGAACAACACTGAGCGAGAATAGTAAGAAGACTACTTAGTTTGTAACTAACAAGCACGATGAAATAAACTGTCTCACCTGTGGACTGTATTGAAATTTTGGTTCTATTTTAAAAATAGATTTATTTGCTGATTTCCTTACCACCAAAATTTGTTTTGAAGTTTTAGATTTATTTTCTTGTGCTTGCTGTTTTACCAGGGCTGAATGGCATTTTTCTGATCTCAGACAGAGCAGCTTCTTCCACATTGGATGTGAATTTTCCATCAGTATAGGTGGGGCTGTGTCCTGTTTGGTAGGCAACCCAAAACTTTTCCTCCCATCTTCAGTAAGACCCCAGAGCCCCGAGACACCAGGTTCAGAGCAGTGAACTTTTCCTGTAGCTTATTAAATAATCTCCATTTGTTTATTGGCATTATATGGTACTCAGATCCTCTTCCTGAGGATCACACACCCTTGTGAGCTGTCCTTGGTGAGTCACTGTGCCACACCTAATGAATTCTCCGTCTAGAGACATGAAGGCTGGCAGCTCAGCTCTGCACAAGACTCCATCTGGTTTCCGTTGTGAGCAGACATGGGAGACACCTCGTGGAGTCTTTTCTCAGCGTGAAGCCACTAACCAAAGGAGATTCCTTCCCAGTTAGTCAGGAGAGAGCACAGAACTTGGGAATCTTTTAGGTCTGGTGACTGGAGCAAGACTTATAGCTACCAACTGAGACAACTGTTTGCATATAAGGGATAGTCACGATTCAGAAATACCTATCTATGTCCAAGCCAGTTATGCTTAAAAAGCAAGTTTTTACTTTATTGTAAAAACAAAATTTTGTTCTGTGAAAGGTTTTAACATAGGAATTTTTTTAGCAATTTCCTTTAGTACCTCTGGCTAAACTTTGTTTAAAAGCAAGACGTTCAGTACTTATAATTGCTTTTTAATTTTTCATAGAGACATTATTTTCATATAATTTTTAAAAAATTATGAGATGTGTGAAATTAACTTCTAAGATCCTAAGTCTTTCACCTTATGATGTTGTATCCTACTGTTTCCTTCTCTTATTAAAACCTGTTCTCAAGAATGAATCTAATGAAGCAATTCCCATTGCTGTGAGTAATCAAGGAGGTTTACTTCTTCCCAAGCGTTTGTATTTTTATCAAAAAGAAACCTCAGCCAAAGGAGTGGATTTGCGCGTGTGTGTGCGTGCCCACCTGCCTGCTTTCCCACAGGCGCATGTACAAGTGGAGACGGTGCTGAGCTGGAGGAGGCCTCCTCTGGGGAAGAAGGCCCTCCCGTACCAGCTTCCTGTTGGAGGACGGCTTTATGATTGCTTGCTCACCTTCCTTTCATTGTGCAAACTGGTACTTTAATACTTGACTAAACTGACAAAATCAAATCTCAGTGGAAGAAACTCCAAAACCGTCTTCTCAGATAGTGCTCTGTCTGTCATGTGCCATCATCTCTGATAAAGTTTGGGGTCGCCTGTCAGTGCGTGTAAAATGGGGTTCATTTAGGCCATGCTGCAGATTTAAACCTAGTTCTTGGAAAAAGCACAATTTCTAGGTTTCCATTGTCCTCAGAACAGAGTGGGAGAAAGATGAGAATACAGTTCACAAATATGTTTGACCTGTGGCAGATATGGACGTACTATCTTGATTTCTAAGTATCCCTTCCACTTAGCCATAATAATTCTGAAGATTGCACCTCAGCCTGATCTTGATTTGAGTCAAGGCTTTTTCAAGAGTTTTGCTTGGAGTTCAGATTTACAATGTGGCCTTTCCAGTGAGGAGTAATAAGTACTGGATTAATAAGTAATGCCCAGTGTATTTTGCTTTTTCCTCTGTGTTCTCTTTAGTACGAATTGGCCACAGGCCGATTTCCTTATCCAAAGTGGAATAGTGTGTTTGATCAACTAACACAAGTTGTGAAAGGAGACCCACCACAGTTGAGTAATTCTGAGGAAAGGGAATTTTCCCCAAGTTTCATCAACTTTGTCAACTTGTGGTGAGTATTTGATTTATGAATGCTCAGAGATATACGGTGAGAGGACAGTGAGGTAATTACTTAATCTTAGCAACATTGGTACTTTATACTGGGGAAGGGGAGCCTTCTTCATATCGCTCTGTCTTCTCAGCTGGGACTCTGGATCGCTATGGCTACATGGAAGGCTCCAGCTAGCCTGGAGAGGCATCACTCTCTTATTCTGCTACTCAGGTACTGATGAAAAACAGATGTGGGTGGTGGAGAAGCTGCTGCCTCCAGATTTCTAGTACCTTGTACAAGAAATACAGCCTAGGTGAGATTGATCATCTTATTCTGATGTGGTTCTAACAATGAAATTGTACCAGAATCACTTGCAAGCTTTTACTAAGTTAAGATCCTGCCAGATCAGACTTTCAGGGGTGGCTCTCTGCTCTGACCTGACACGTAACCCAGCTGGGTGTATGTAGTAGTGTCAGGCCCAAAGCTCAGTCGGTAGAACCATATACTGGTTCACAGAGACCTTATCCCAAGGAACCTTATTCCAATAAGGTTCCTTATTCTAGGAACCCCACGCCTGATATTGTTCACTCCCCTTTTTACAGGTGTGTATGTGTTTGTAGCATGTAAGAATAAATATACACTGATATGGCAACAGGACAGTCGTGCCTTGTTATCTAAATTTTAAATAAAACCTGTTTTGTTATCATTTGAATATTTTTGATAATTATTCTGTTTATCCAACATGATTTAAAAGTAAGATATATTTATGAGCAAAAAGCCAGAGCATTTTGTATATTCTTCTTTTCATTCTTGAAAATGCTTTTCTTTTTCTTAATTTTTTCTTTCCAGGAATGCTGTTTTCTCTCTAATCTTTTAGGTCCTATAAGACTAAGACTTAATGTTTCACGGTCTAGCATTGCCCTCTTTTTGAATATGTAGAAAACATTTGTTTGACTCCAGTTTTCAAGTCCCTTTCATCTTCTCTAACCAAATTCTACTTTTGTGTTGGTTTTCAGAGGGGAGAAGAATACCTCAAGATTTTTAGATAGAAGAGGGCCATAAGGATGACTCAAATTGGCTGCTTTTTCCTTTTAAAAAACAATCTACTTTTACCAGTTTGCACACATATATACAGTATATAATTGCAAAATGTGATCATTTTATATATTCCACTTTAATGAAATACTTGGTTAAAAGAATCTGTGTGAGTCATGAGCATAATATCTAAAATAATCACCTGGGAGCACTCCACCAGGATTGCTTTCTTCTTAATTCCTGATCTCTCTATTGGTTTTGTTTTATATATATATATGTATATATATTTTTATATTTATATTTACTTTTTATTTCTGTGTCCCGTGGTGCAAATTCTCTCCCATAAATAATGGTTATAGACTTGAATCTCACGTTGTTTTCCCTGAGTAGGTATGTAGTTCCATCTCATTCCCGATCATGAAGGTCTTACAGTTGAAGTATTATCTGTTTTTGTGATATGCTCATATCAGCTCTCCATATTTGTCCATTCTCCCTTCTACTATCCCTGAGCATTTTCTGTTATCTAACCTGGATCATTCGGATTCCTATTTGGTTTCCTCATAATCCAATACCACCTTGTTCCAAGCCATTTTCCTTCTTTTTGTCACAGCTGTATTTTTTTATGATGCATGTCTATCCAATCATTACTTCTTGTTGAAAACTGTTTAGAACGTGCGTTCTTAATGGAGTGCTGTCACCCCCAAGGGACAAAAATTTGTTCAGGAGAGCCAGAAAATCTTGCATAGTATAATGGTTTGTAGCAGATATGCAGTATTTAACTTTCATGGGAAGAGAGGGTAATAATGAAAAAATGATCAAGAAGCATGAAGTCTAATGCTAAGAAAAGCAACAAATGAAAACCTACCATATAGCTCAAGGAACTCTACCCAGTGCTCTGTGGTGACCTAAATGGGAAGGAAATCCAAAAAAGAGGGGATAAATATATACATATAGCTGATTCACTTTGCTGTACAGTAGAAACTAACACAACATTATAAAGCAACTATACTCCAATAAAAATTAATTTAAAATAAAAAGAAAGAAAAGCAACAGACTAGAACATAAAGCTGCTTTTAATGGAGATGAGATTATGGAATAGTCTAAAATACACTTAAAATAAGTATATTTAAGATGCCCAAGGAAGTAAAGGTATAAGTTTCATTAAAACTGAGGAAGAAGTAAACAGAAATGAAACAGTTGGATATGAAAACTAATTAATTAGAAGGCTTGGAAATGAAAAAACATAGCTATTGATACAAAGATACAACAGATGTGATGCACTCTGGACTGGAAACACTTGAAGACAGAGTTGGGGCACTGGAAGATGGACTTGAAGGGTTTCCCCAGCATGATGTAGACTAATATGTATGAAAGAAAATAGTTAAAAATCAGTGAGAAGAGAATGAGTAATTCTAAGATGTATATAATGGAAATGAAAAACAAATCTGAAAGTGGAGAAACAATATTTAAGGAGATCATAGTGGAAAAGATTTGAGAATTGATCTAGGATAGGTGCTCAGATTTCAGTTAAAGTTTGTATCACGTAGGATAAATAAGGGTAAATTTATACGAAAATTCACTGAAGCAAAATTGCAGAACAATGATAAAGTAAGAGTTGGCCGGAGGAGAACTTAGAGTACCTGCAAGAATGAATGAATCAGACTGACAGTAGACTCGTCATCAGCAGCACTAGTTGCCAGAAAACAGTAGAGTCATAGCTCCAGAGTGCTGAGGAAAAATAATTGTCAACCTCATCCTGAAGTTTTATACATGGGCACTCAATTATCATTCAAAATAAGGAGGAAGTATAGATTTTTTTTTTCCAGGAAGGGAAAGCCTGAGAGTTTACCATTCATAGGTTGTTTTGAAAAGATATATTTGACCAAGAAGAAAAGTAAGCCCAGCAAAAGGGTGTTGCAGGTTGGTTCCCTGGAAAGCAGGCTTTGGGGACAGTAATAAGTGTACAGGAAGTTGGTTAAGTGGTAGGTAGTGATCTTTGGGTCAACAAACAGCAAAGGGAGGGAAAGCAGGGCTAGGCAGAAAGGGGAGTTGGGCTGCAGTGCAGCCTCAGCCAAAGCCTCCACCAGCCCTGTAGGAAGCTGTGAAGCTGGGCTGGCCCTCCAAGGTTGACTCGTACGGGAAGAGGGTCTTGGATTTTTATGCCCCTTTGTGGATCAGTCATTAGATACAGGCTGGCGCCAGAAAGCCAGGGTGGCTCTCTTCAACTGATGCCATCCCTTAGAAGCCACAACCGAGGGCTGCCTGCTGGCAGCCCTCCCGGCAGTGGAGGAGTAAGTCCTTCTTACTTAGCATCTGTGTAGCACAGTGAGGCGTCCACTACAGAAGGTGCAGTTGTGAAGAACAGCACTGAGTTTAGACATAGGGGACCTCTATTGCCCAGATTCACGTCTGATACTAAAAAAATGAATGTAATTGAGGTTGGAGGAGAGTGGTGATTAAGGTACGGTCCAAGATAGATCAGGAAAATACAAACAAAATGAAAGCACTTCTGGCAACATTAATTAGACAAGGTAGAATTCAAGGGGAAAATGTCAGGAGGGCAGAGGTTTTTAATATATCAGTATAGTCCTTAGTGAAGTTGTACTACTGTAAACTTTTGGAACAAAGAACACAGAATTAAGATACAGAGTGCAAAAATGTTTTAGTTCTAAGGATAAGTTTATAAAATTCATATGTAGTTTATCTCCCAGACTTGCTGGATTACAAGTTTCTCTTAGGGTAGTGTCTGTATATATGTGTATATATTTAGAAACACACAGGCATACAGACATATACACTTACAATTTTATACTTATACATGCATTCATACATTTAACTACATAGTATTCTAACATGTAGCTATGCCATGATTTATCCAATTTTCACCAGTTAACTTGTTTCTAATTTTTCACTAATGCTCCTACATTGAATATCTTAAGGATAAATCCTTAGATTGTAGATTGCCTAATTTTTTGTGTGTTTTTTATGTTTGGCAGGTTGTCTGCTTTGTGACTTTGTATCTGAAGGGGAAAAAACCTACTTATTTGATTGTAATACTTTGTTTGTGAAAATAAAAGTACTTGGGTAGCTGTGTGTCCGTTTTAACGATGTTAATTTTTGTGTTATTTTAGCCTTACCAAGGATGAATCCAAAAGGCCAAAGTATAAAGAACTTCTGGTGAGTCTGAGACTTTGGGAACTGGAGATATCTCCTCACTCCTGAATCCTCCGGCATGCTGGTTCACTAAGCAAGCAGCCGGCCTCTCTGTCATAGACTGCTTGACCTTAATGAGTGTTGTTAAAAAATGTTTTAAAACAAAGAGATTTGGAAAGAGAAAATTTGTAGGTCTAGTTTTCCTACTAATTTACTAGCTAGATTCTCATGGAAAACTTTGGCCTTTACATGTTATTAAAGCTACCCGGGGCTTCCCTGGTGGCGCAGTGGTTGAGAGTCCGCCTGCCGATGCAGGGGATACGGGTTCGTGCCCCGGTCTGGGAGGATCCCACGTGCCGCGGAGCGGCTGGGCCCGTGAGCCATGGCCGCTGAGCCTGCGCATCCGGATCCTGTGCTCTGCAACGGGAGTGGCCACAGCAGTGAGAGGCCCGCATACCGCAAAAAAAAAAAAAAAAAAAGCTACCCGAAGGAGTTTGAACATTCACTCTGAGGAGCCGTTTCCACCACGTGGTCTGTGTGTGTAACACGGCCATAGGAATTTACTGTGCTTATCCTGCCTTTATTAAAAGCTCTCACACAAACTGACATCCTATGGCCAATTCTCATTTCTTTGAAAGTTCTCACCCTTCCGTGGAACTCGGACTTTTTAAGCAGTCTACCGGATCTGGCCTTGGTCTTGGCAGTGAAGAAAGTCCTGTGACGTAATAATGTGGGAATATTTTAGGAAAAGACCCACTTGTCACACTAGCTTCTGGTTCTCCAAGGATGTTAGGTAGAACTCCAGTCAACCCCAGCACTGACTCAACGTATTTGGTCAGTGTACTTAGCAAAGCTATGAAAGAAAAATATCACTGGGGGTGGAGGACGAAAAAGTGAGTTTGCAAGGCAGATACAGAGCCATAGGCTTTGGAGAGCACAGCGCACAAGCTCAGGGGAGAAGTTTCCATTGTGCCTCTTTTGGAGTGGGGGTCAGAAGGGTCGAAACTGAAATCTTTTTGTAAGGTCCTTCTGCTACATGTGGGGAGATACGGGAGGTTGGAGTTTATGCCTGTGTCCCACGAGGAATAGCGACCGGGATTCATGCAGTTCTTCTTGGCTCTCAGATGGCGGCGGAGGCTCCAGCTATGCTTTGTGCTGAGGAACGTACTGTCCTGGTACACAGATAAGCTTGCAGACCTCACAGCCAGGGCGGTTCCTCCAGAGCCTGACACCCTGCATCGCATCTCAGCGGCTCACACCCATTAACACGTCTGCGTGGAGTGCAGACTGTGCTTGCCTTGCTACAGTCATTTACAGCTCGACCTGGCCGGAGCCTGCAGTTCTGTGCTGTGTCGAAACTGGGAAAAGTTCCGTGTGAGCTCTGATGCGAATATTGATCATTTTTCTTTTCTTTTTCTGTTTTTCAATGTTCTTGCAGAAACATCCCTTTATTTTGATGTATGAAGAGCGCGCTGTCGAGGTCGCATGCTATGTTTGTAAAATCCTGGATCAAATGCCAGCTACTCCCAGCTCTCCCATGTATGTCGACTGACATCGCTGCTACGTCAGACTCTAGGCAAAAGGGCTGAGAGGAAGCAAGACGTAAAGAATCTTCATCCCGTACCACAGTGTTTTTATTGCTCGCCCAGACACCATGTGCAATAAGATTGGTGTTCGTTTCCATCATGTCTGTATACTCTCGTCACCTAGAACGTGCATCCCTGTAATACCTGAGCGATCACACAGTGTTTAGTGCCGGTCAGAGAGACCTCATCCTGCTCTTTCGTGATGGACGTATTCATGAAATGTGGAAGTTAGTATGATCAATTTGTTGACCGTGATTAGATCACATCTTAAATTCATTTCTAGACTCGAAACCTGGAGACGCAGCTACTGGAATGGTGTTTTGTTAGACTTCCAAATACTGGAAGGATGCGGTGATGGATGCGCTGTGTCTGAACACAGACAGGCTGGAGTGAGAAGAGCGGGCACAGCCAACGAGACACATTGCCTTCTGGAGCTGGGAGATGGAGGAGGGATTTACTGTCTTCACCAAGTGCAATAGATTTACTGATGTGACATTCTGTTGCTTTACAGCCACCGTCGATGTCTGGGGATGGATGTACTTAGCCAAATTCCTTCCCTGTTTGAGATATCATGTTAAATCAGAGGGAATTTATCTTTACCAAAAACCACATTGCGTTCAGAGAGGTGAACGTTAAAAGATTGAGACAGGACAGAACGTGTTCTTTTCTCCTTCCCCAGTCCTCTGCTCTTCACGGGGGAGACTCAGGAGTCTGCCACTTGTCAGAGAAGGTGCTGATCCTAAGAATTTTCATTCTCAGAATTCGGTGTGCTGCCAACTGGATGTTCCACCTGCCACAGACCACCTGGACTGGAAGAAGGAAAAAGTATGGAGGGCAAAGTTTACAGATGTTTTTAATCCTAGAATCTTATCTGGAACAACTTGTAGCAGCTATATATTTCCCCTTGGTCCCAAGCCTGATACTTTAGCCATCATAACTCACTAACAGGGAGAAGTAGCTGGTAGCAATGTGCCTTGATTGATTGGATAAAGATTTCTTCTAGGCAGCAAAAGACCAAATCTCAGTTGTTCGACATCACTGGCCCAGGTCTTCAGCTTCTGCATCTCTTTACCCACCTGTGTGGTCTATTGCCACTGTGTGACTTTTGCTTAATCCAATATTTCGCCTTTTTCTCCTATATCAGAAACATTTATACTTACCAAGGATGTTCCTTACCAAGGATTTTTAGCCCCCAATCTCTCACATGCTCTACCGTTTAAAAGGCTGAGAAGCGTGGGGCCCAGCTGATGTGGTAGGTGATGAAGGAGCATCTTTTCTAGAGATACCGCTTGACCAGAGGAGGATGGGAAACGGCAGTCTCTTAGGTGAGATCATCACCTGCGAGAATCTCTAGCAGATCACCACCATTTCTTGGAATTGGGAGTCTACAAAAACACAAAAACCAAAAACCCCCCTGAAGAACCCCAGAATAGTTCTAAATCTGCCATCTTCTGCTGTCCTTCCTCCCTTAGCCATGGGCCGGATCTCCGTGGTTTCACTCTGGCCTCCCTGGCCCCGAGCGTTTGTGTGACAGTCGGTCAGGCAGCACCGTGAGTGGCTCACGCACACTGGAGTAGAAAGCTGCCATGGTCTGAGACGCAGATGGGGCTGCGATGGAACCAACTGGTGGTAGGTGTTGCTGTGTCTCCTCCCAGGTGACGGTCACAAACACTTCTCAACAATAAAGGGAGAATGGTGCTGTTTACAGTTACATCCCTGTAAATTTCAGAATTCACCCGTGGTTTATCGCTTTGGTCCACTTGCCTGGTTTTCCTGTTTTCTCCCCCATGGCACCTGAAGCCCAGGCTTCCCAGTGCTCTACAGGAGGCCCTGCAGTGTCTGCCTCTGACCACACCAAGCCATCATCCTCCACCGTTCCCGGGGACTCCAGAGGAATCTGCATCTCTGCTGTCAGCCTTCTGTCTGGCTCAGCATAGGGTCACTTTGCCATATACCAATGGAGATAGAAGCAATTCTGACTGTCCAGGAGCTAATCTGACCGTTCTGTTGTGTGGATGACCACATAAAAAGGCAATTTTAGTGTATTAATCATAGATTATTATAAACTATAAACTTAAGGGCAAGGAGTTTATTACAATGTATCTTTATTAAAACAAAAGGGTGTATAGTGTTCACAAACTGTGAAAATAGTATAAGAACTGTACATTGTGAGCTCTGGTTATTTTTCTCTTGTACCATAGAAAAATGTATAAAAATTATCAAAAAGCTAATGTGCAGGGATATTGCCTTATTTGTCTGTAAAAATGGAGCTCAGTAACATAACTGCTTCTTGGAGCTTTGGAATATTTTATCCTGTATTCTTGTTTGAATTCTTCCTCTATTTAAGATATATACATGGAATCGAAGTGTTTATGTAATAGTTCTATCCTTTTGCCTGCAGGTCAGTTGTAATAAATCTAGGATGTGATGATGACTTTGTAATTTGATTTTCTGAAGTCAGACCCTGAGAGGGGAAAATCAAGTCAATTCCATTAAATTATCTGTGCATTTCACATTGGGGAAAATTCTCTTCTTCTGGAAGTGTGTATGGCTTCTTTCTTTTTGTCCCCCCTTCTTCTGGTTGCTGTTTCTCTGCTTATTCTTGGAAAAAATCTTTGCTTTCTGTTTGAGTGGGCGTGATGATGGGGTCAGTTCAGATTTGTTTCTTTGTTGGTTGCCCTGGCCTGACCCAGCATTTATTACTGCTGAAGGAGGAGGGTGCCGTGTCATGGTGGAGAGACAGCCTGTAAGAACGCGGCCTGCCTCGGCCCGACATCTGGCTGCCAGCCCTGCTTTCTGCTCCCAGTCCTGTGGCTGCTGGGCAGGCATCAGGTGTCAGCTCATGCATTCATTCACGGCTACTCGAGAGAGGAGGAGGTAGGAGGGAGATTGTTGGGTCAAAACCCTGCCGAGGTCAGACCTGGGAGGTTTATGGATGGAGGACAGTGGAAATGAGCAAAAAGCCATAGAGGCCTGGGAACTACCACAGAGAAGACCCTGGAGCTCCAGCCCCAGGGCTGACCTGTTGTGCTCCCACCTGTCGCTCATTGAGGACATCCTGACTCATTGAACGTAGACTAACTAATCCAGCACCTTTCCCTTTTCCTGTGCCTGCTGCTAACCTGATCTTGGAGGCAGAGACACTATTACAGAAGCAGGTGTGGTAGGTATCGAGCATTGTCCAAGGAAGGGTGTGGCCAGAGGCACCCTAGCCCCTCTGGCTGAGCCTTATCTGCTGGGAAACGGAGACCCCGTGGAGTTTCCAGATCCCAGCTGAGCACCAGCTGTGCGCAAGACAGTGTGTCGTAGGTGAACCGTGTACTCCGTGCTTCGTGGACACTACCTATGTTTGCTAACCTCAGCTTATCCTGACTGTAGCCTTCCGGAGTCAGGTGGTAGAGGCCCTTTTTAGAGATTAGAAAAAAACAAGGCTCAGAGAAGTGAAGTTCTGGCTCTGATAACAGTCGGGGGTGGGGGAGAGCTGAGATTCACATCCAACACTTACGTAAGAAATTACATTAATTAAAACACGGCCATCAAGAACGTGTTGAGCTGAGCGCCGGGAGGTTGAACTATGTGGATAACTCCACTCACAAGCCTTACCAAGGCCTGCTTTGCTGTCTTGAAGCCCAAGGTTCTGGGGCCACACTGGGGCTTAGTGACCCCTGTGAAGGCAGCTGTGTAGAAGGTAGTTACTTAGAACCAACCAGAGAACTCTAGGTCCTAATTCTTCAGTGCAACATCTGAGAATTCAGTGTAGAAGCCTTGAGGTCCCCGTCAACGTGATGACGTAATGTGGCAGTCACTGAGGCAGGAAAAGGCCTTGAGGTGGCTCCTTTAGTATTAAAATGCCCTTTCACTTTTTTTCTTTTTTTCTTTTTTTTCTTTTTCGGTACGCGGGCCTCTCACTGTTGTGGCCTCTCCTGTTGCAGAGCACAGGCTCCGGACGTGCAGGCTCAGCGGCCATGGCTCACAGGCCCAGCCGCTCCGTGGCATGTGGGATCTTCCCAGACCGGGGCATGAACCCGTATCCCCTGCATCGGCAGGCGGATTCTCAACCACTGCGCCACCAGGGAAGCCCTCCCTTTCACTTCTTTTTTTTTTTTTTTTTTTTTTTGCTGTACGCGGGCCTCTCACCGCTGTGGCCTCTCCCGCTGTGGAGCACAGGCTCCGGACGCGCAGGCCCAGCGGCCATGGCTCACGGGCCCAGCCGCTCCGCGGCATGTGGGATCTTCCCAGACCAGGGCATGAACCCGTATCCCCTGCATCGGCAGGCGGACTCTCAGCCACTGCGCCACCAGGGAAGCCCTCACTTCTTGATTCCATCCGTCTGTCTTAGCTGCAGGAGGATAGATTAGGGATGCATGAAGTCTTGAAAGTGCCCAGATGCTGGCTGCCCATCTTAGAGGTGCAGAGGTGCTTTGTGTCCCCAGCTCTTAGCCAGAGCTGTATGCTCCAGTCACATCCACAGCATCTGTGCTTGTTACTTGAGGTGCAAGGGGTAAAGAACCTAAAAACCGTTGGTCTTGACCTTGTTGGCTCCCTTAAATACCTTGTTAACGGGTTTGAGGGAAAATCCAATCAGCAATGGATGGCTTCCTTCTGAGGGTCCACTGTAAGACAGGTGTCCTGGAAAGTTGGTATGAGACCATGTAGTGTAAGGAATGTCTATAGTCTGTGAAACATCAGCTTCCATTATCTTCTGGGGATTTACTACAGACTAAAGTGATGTACTGTTTGGTCTTCTCCATCTTTCAGGTAAATGAATATCCAGGAATTGTCATCTCAAACCTTGAAATCATCATATGGGTTAATAATTCAATATCCGCAATAACAAATTTTTTTCTGATGATATGCCAAAGTGTATTTATATTTCTTAAATGTAAAATGTGATTCTGCTGTTTAAAATTGTCAGTCCATATATAGCATAGCGTAAAGTCAAAACTGAGTCATCATAATGTGTAATGAGTCAAATTTCTATCTGCATGTGAAATTTCTCTCTGTATACACATTTTGCTGAAGAACTGTGAGATAGGACTTCTAGTTTTTCATAGCACTTACTGATTTAATATGAAGACAACTCTTTGAGGTCAAAAGGGTATTGTTTCCTCAGTCTTACAGGGTACCAGTCTTAAATAGGTAAGTCGCTTAAGTCATAATCATACAGGGAATTGTACATCATGCCAAGCAAGGAAGGACTTTATCTCATAAGTGCTGGAGAACCAGATGAGATTTTAAGCAAGCAAGTGGTTTGATGTGTTTTGTACTTTGGAAAAATCATGTCAGTGACTATGTACGCTGGAATGGAAGTGGGGAGATCTAAGACCAATTAAGAAACTTGGAATATTCTAGGCAAAAGTTGGGCGAGGTGAAGTAGTGGAATGGACAGGAGAGGATTTAAGCGACAGCTTGGGGCGGAATTAGCTGACTGGCTCCTGATGAGGGGAAGAAAGGGGTGCGGTGGGAGCCTGGAAGAAAGTTGTTTTCCGGCTTGAGTGATTAAGGTTTCTGTACAGAAACTGGGTGCCATTCACAACCTTTCACTGTTTACCGAACCTGCTCTGCTCTGCTCTGTTAGGCCTTCTTGGTGCCTAAGCTTGTCCCTTCCATTTGTAATTCTTTCCTTCACTTGTCTTTTGAAAGCACCTGCTTATTCTTTAAGACCTGGGTTAAATGTCACACCCTCTGGGAAGCCTTTCCCAATTCTGTCCTCTGAGCTCTAATCACTTTAAAAAAAAAAAAAAAACATATCTCTGTGCAGCATTTAATCATGTTTTGTTAGTTGTCTCTTTCCTTACTCATTTGTGAGTTATTTGAGGTCAGTCATCTTCGTGGCCCAATGGTATAGTCAGTGTGGCCGTCCTACAATTATAGTGCTTTTCAGTTAAAAAGGACATGTAAGCCTGATTTTTTCACACCTGAAGATAGCATTTCATCCTGTTGAACCTAGATGATTTTTTCCTAGAACAGTGCGAAGTGAATTGGATTTACACGTCCATGGCATATTTCTGCGAAAAGCAAGGAAGTGAATGTGGACTGTAGTTGGCGCACCACACAGTCAATCGTTAGCAGCCCAGTCTTAGGTCCTGTGTGAACAGAAGTAGTCAACTGTCATTAACATGTACTAGTGATGTCTGTTTCTGACAGCTTAAATACCATTAACAGTACTCCTAACTGGAGTAACTACACTGGTAATTACACAATAAAATTATGTATTTTAAAATGCTTTCCCCAGTTGGCACAAAAGTAAGGAATGTCTGAGGCACCCCCATAAAGAGAAGAAGTGGGAGCTCTTTATCCCAACCTGCTTTCTTCTGTTTCTAGAAAGTAAATCCATTCTCAAAGCATGAAGAATTGCTTCAGTTGAGGACAGAAAAAAGTGTTAAGAACTTGCTCTGAGCAACTTTTGTTCCTGAAGATGTGAGGGCCTTTTGAAAGTTGTCTAACCAAGTGCTGACAGGTGAGTCTGATGCTGAGAGTTTCTGTTGAACCTTGGTAACCTTGAACTTTTGTGTTTAAAATTATGCAGGGTTCAGGGCTTAGGAAGTAAGGTGTGGTGCCTGCTGCATGTGGGATATCTACTAGGAAATCCTCCAGGAAGGCTGGGACTTCAAAGGGCTATGTACAAAGTATAAAGTGGACAAAGAAATCTGCCAAGTGGTGGAAGATGGAATGGAAACATACTTGCCTTCGTCTTGGCACTGGACGCAGGAAAATTTTAAAAATCTCCAGGCATCCATAACCACAAGTCAACTTCCATGTGGGTTCATGGTTTGAATTCACACTACCTCTGTGGTCCAAAAAACCCAAGCAGAGAGTTTAAACGGACCTAGGTTAGTATCGTCCCCAGGTGATTCGCAGAAGCAAATCAAAATCATCTTTGGAGGAACTCTCCTTCAACTCAGGTTCAAAGGAAGGATTACCACACGTAAGGCTCAAAGGAAAATGAATATCTCACAGTCAAAAATACAAAGACACAAGATGCTGAATGAGAACCAGCAGAGACCACAAGCAGTAACAGGGACTTATTGGATGAAGAATATAAAATAAATGTTTAATATGTTAAAGAAATCAAGTGGGAAGCTTGAAAATATGAGCCCAGGAATAAGAGACTATTAAGTCTATTAAGAAGAAGTGAAAATGATCCAATAAAACTTCTCTAATTGAGCAATGTAGAGGTTGAAGTAATAAAGTGAGTGGTGCGTGGAGACTTCTTCCTTCTTCCCCCACCCCACCCACCCAGAATCTATTCTCCTTTCCTTCCTTTTAGCAATAAAAACACGAGTTTTATCTGGGCATATAGTTGCCTAGCTAGTGATTATTTCCCCCCTCACTTTTATTTAGATGATTGGTTATTAACCAATAGGAATATAATGAACACTTGTGAAAATATAAGTTATAACTCTTAACAATAACCTGTATCTAACCACACAATTTACTTATTATCACATTTCCCTGCTTTTCCTGACACAAGGTAATCCTCCTCCTGAATCCCCGTGGTGGTCATTCACTTGCTTTCCTCTCTATTTTATCTTTTTTCCTCCCTCCCTCCCTTCCTCCCTTCCTCCCTTCCTGCCTTCCTTCCTTCTTTCCTTCCATAGGTAGGTAGGTAGGTAGGTAGATAGATCAAGCATATTTTTGAGTTTAGGTCTTATATTTTATCAAAAAGTCATGCTGTCTATACTATTGTAGGATTTTTCCTCTTAATACCCTATTACATCCATATTGCATTTTAATTGCTGTATAATATTCCATTGCATTAAAAATGGATTATTCTCCCATTCATGGGCATTTTGGGTATTTCCAGATTTTTCTAGAGTGAACAGTACCACTATGAATATTTTTGTCCATGTGTCCTGCTTCACAAGTGACAAAATTTCCTTTGGGTGCTTGAGTCAAATTGTGGGATCAGAAACCATGCATTGAATGTTCAACTTTAAGAGACAATACCAAACTGTTTTCCAAGTAATTGCACTAATTTACGTCTTTCCCAACATTTGGTATTTCAGACTTAATTTTTTTCCAATTGAAGAAGTTTAAAGGGTATCCCACTGTGGCCTTGATATGACTTTCCCTAATCACTAATGATGATATGCCTATATACACACTTATTAACCAGATAGTTTTCCTCATTCATGCTTCTGCTCAGTTTCTCATTAGGTTATTTATGCTTTATTTATTGATTTTTAAATAAATCAAAGCATAAATTCCATTTGGAATTGATTTTTGTAAATGGTGTGAGGTGGAAATATAATTTAAACTTTTCCATGTGATAATCATTTTTTTCAGCTGCATTTATTAAACAATCATTTCCTTCCATACTGATCAGACATTCTATCATTATCATATAAAAAAGCTTCAAACATGCATGGGATTTTAGGCTTTCAATTTTTTCCCATTGGTCACTTTGTCCCTCCCTCACCAATACCACATTGTCTTTACTACAGCTCCATCATAAACCCTGATATCTGATATCCCCTCTTGCTCTTCTTTTTTAACAGGTGTCTTGCCTATTCTTGACCTTTCCACCTCTATATACATTTTTTAAAAAAGCTCTATTGAGCTCTAATTCTCATACCATACAAAGAGGAATCAGTACTTCATTCCTCTTTATGGCTAAATAATATTCCATTTATGAGTCTACCACATTTTGTTTATCCATTTAAAGTGTACAATTCAGTGAGTTTTAGCATATTCACAGATATGTGCAACCATCACCGCAGTCAATTTTAGAACATTTTCACCACCACAAAAACACTGCTACCCTTGAGCTATGACCCCCAACAAACTCCCTCCCTGCCTCAGCCCTAAACAACTGCTAATCTACTTTTATGTCTCTATGGGGATTCCCTACTCTGGAGTGGAATCACATAACATGTGGACTTTTATGACTGGCTTCTTAGCATATTTTCAGGGTTTATCCAAGTTCATCCAAGTAGCACAGTATCAGTATTTTATTCCTCTTTATGTCTGAATAACAGTCCACTGTACGTGTCTACCACGTTTTGTTTATCCACTCATTTGCTGAACGTTTGTGTTGTTTCTGCCTTTCGGCTGTTATGAGTAGTGCTGCTGTAAGTTTTTGTGTGGATGTATTTTCTATTTCTCTCATGCATATACCTACAAGTGGATTTGCTGGGTCATATGGCAAACTCTGTGTAATCATTTGAGAAACTGCCAGACTGTCTTCCAAAACGGCTGCACCATTTCACATCCCCACTGGTGATGTATGAGAATTTCAATTTCTCCACATCCTTTTTATTTCCCCTAAGAATTTTATGGTTTTAACCTTTTTTTGTGTGTGTGTGTGTGTGGTATGCAGGCCTCTCACTGTTGTGGCCTCTCCCGTTGCGGAGCACAGGCTCTGGACGCACAGGCTCAGCAGCCATGGCTCATGGGCCCAGCCGCTCCGCGGCATGTGGGATCCTCCCGGACCGGGGCATGAACCCGTATCCCCTGCATCGGCAGGCGGACTCTCAACCACTGCGCCACCAGGGAAGCCCCTGGTTTTAACTTTTATATAGGTCAAATGGTTTTTGACCTATTTCATGTAATCATCACTTATGGTGGGAGGTAAGAGTCCTACTTCATTCTTTTGTGTGTGGCTCTTCAGATGTCCTGGCATCACCTGTTGAAAAGACTATTCTTTCTCCCACTGAATAGACTTGGCACCCAAACTGTTGAAAATCAGTTTGCCATAGATATATAGGTTTATTTCTGGACTCTCAATTTTATTCCATTTTCCTATATGTCTTGTGCCAGTCCCACCCTACTTGATTATCATTGCTTCGTGGCAAGTTTTGAAACTGGGAAGTATGTGCCGTCCTACTTTGTTCTTTTTCAGGGTTGTTTGACTATTCTGGATCACTTGAGATTGCATATGGATTCCAG
Organism: Hyperoodon ampullatus; assembly: GCF_949752795.1. NCBI lineage: Eukaryota > Metazoa > Chordata > Mammalia > Artiodactyla > Ziphiidae > Hyperoodon > Hyperoodon ampullatus. The sequence continues at coordinate 35,476,805 of NC_136932.1, read as the reverse complement.
AACCTGCCTTTCAGTTTCTGCAAAGAGGTCAGCTAGGATTCTTACTGGGATTGTGCTGAATCTGTAGATCAGCTTGGGGGTCAGTTTACCATGTTAACAGTGTTATGTCTTCCGACCCATGAACATAGGGTGTTTTTCCATTTATTTAGCTCTTCTTAAATGTTTTTCATCCATGTTGTATAGTTTTCAGGATATAAGATTGGCACTTCTTTTGTTAAATTCATTCCTAAGTATTTTTGATGCCATTGTGAACAGAATTGTTTTCTTAATTTCAAATTTAGATTGTTAATGCAAGTGTATAGAAAGACAGTTGATTTTTTTGTGAGATCTTGTATCCTGCAACCTTGCTGAACTCATGTGTTAGTTTTAATAGATTTTTGTAGATTCCTTAGGGTTTTCTATATACAAGGTCATAATCATCTGCAAATAGACATAGTTGCACTTCCTCGTTTTCAGTCTGGATGACTCTTGTTTCTTTTCTTTGTCTAATCTCCCTGGCCAGACTCTCCAGTACAGTCAGAGCCATCAGGGAGCAGATGTTTTCAGTGCCCCATGTGCACTGCAGCCTCTGTGTCCTGAGCGGGGGATGGAGAAACGGAGCCCACCCCTCTTGATCAGACTCACCTGGGACTTGGGCTCCAAGTAGCTGGAGGCAGCACGAGCGCCTTTGGGGGAGAAAGTAGTCTATCTGGGAGCAGGAAGGAGGGGCCTGTGGTTTTGGCTGCAGTGGAGCCTCCTCCTTGTCGAAGTGAGATGGGGAGAGCCAGCAGGTCTTGGTTCAAATACCACAGACTGACTTTTCTTACTGAATTTTTGTAGGTTTTCTTGAATAGATGTTTGTTTGTTCTTTGCCTTTAGGACCATTAGCAGAGGCTTAAAATTTAAAAAAAATTTTGGGGGCTTCCCTGGTGGCACAGTGGTTGAGAGTCTGCCTGCCGATTCAGGGGACATGGATTCGTGCCCCAATCTGGGAAGATCCCACATGCTGCAGAGCGGCTGGGCCCATGAGCCATGGCCACTGAGCCTGCACGTCTGGAGCCTGTGCTCCGCAACGGGAGAGGCCACAGCAGTGAGAGGCCCGAGTACCGCAAAATAAATAAAAAACAAAAAAAATAAAATTTTGTTTTCACCAGTTTCACTGGGGAGGGGTCAGTGGAGCCCTTCTTAATGTTATGGCAGACGTTGATCTCTTCTCTCTAATTTTAGAATAATCTCATCAAGTTCTTTGAAAATTCTGTTTTAATTTTTTTTGGAATTGCAATGAATGTATAGATCAGTCGTTCTCTAACTTTAGCATATAACAGAATCACCTGGAGGGACTGTTAAACCAGGAATTGCTGGGCCTCACCCCTAGAGCTTCTGATTCTTGGGCGGGGCCTCAAAATTTGCATTTTTAACAAGTTCCCAGGTGATGCTGATGCTGGTGGTCCATGAACCGTACTTTGAGAACCACTTCTGTAAATCAATTTGGGAAGCATTGACATGTTTACCATATTATGCCCTCCTATCATAAACATGATGTATCTTTCCATTTATTTAAGTCTTCTTTAATATCTCAATAAAATCGTGTTTTCTGTAGAGGTCTAGCACATTTTAGTAAGATTATTACTAGGTAATTTATATTATCTGGTATTATAATATGATCTACTCTTTATCTTTTTTACTTGTATATAGAAATTAATTGAATTTTGATATATGAATCTTACATCCATCACATTGCTAAACTCCCCTTTTTTTCTCTGATAAGTGGCCTATAGTTTGTTTTGGGTTTTCTATTTAAGTGGTTATATCATCTGCAAATACTGAATGTCTCATTTCCTTCTTTTTTTCCTTAAACCTTAATTTTGTTTTTATTATCTTATGTTTCTGGCTATGACCTCTAATCCTACAGTAAATAGAAGGGGGATAAAAGCCATGTTTGTCTTATTCCTTATCTTAATGAGAGTGGATCTAACATTTCCCCATTTAGCATGATGTTTGCCCTGTTTTGTTTGTTTTGTTTTGTTTTAGTAGATATTCTTTCACCAAGTGAGGAAGTTTTCTTTTACCTTAAATTATGAAGAGTTTGTTTTGTTTTTAGTGAATGAAGTTAAAGTGTATCAAATGATTTGTCTGCATCTGCTGAGATCAGTATATGATTTTTCTTATTTAATCTATTACTGTGGGGAATTTTACTTATGGATTTTTCTAATATTCAATCATCCTTTAAACCATTCCTTAATTACTAGAATAATCACAGTTGTGTTTAAAATTTTCACATCCATAATCCATAATCCTGTACTTTTCCATTCCTCTGAGACTTTTTTTTTTTTTTTGAAATCAGGTTACTTTTGCCTGACAGAATGAATTGGGGAGTTTTTCCTCTCTTTTCTCAGACTAAGAACACCTGGGTTTGAATCTTGGATCATCACTTACTGTTGCCACTTTGAGTCCTGTGTCTCAGTTTCCTAATCTATGAGCTAGAAATAAAAGCAGTGACTGCCTCTCAGTGTTTTGGTGAAAATTTAATGAGAAAATGCATCCAAAATGGTGACCACAGTGGTTCACCGGTGGAGCTCAATTATTAATAATCACGGCCTAAAATGCAAGTTGCATTCATTCCATCGACCACTTGGGGGAGCCATATAGCTGAAAAACAAACAAGTTCCAAGAAAGGTTAAGTAGAGATTCTAGTCTGAGAGGGAGAGTTAAGGGTCATCTAGTTTCATTCTCTCATTTTTGCATTGGGGGAAACAGAAGCTCAGAGAGGAGAAGTGATTTGCTCATAGTCATGCAAGTAACTGGTAATCTAAAGACTAGAGTCTTTTTATTCCCCAATTCATTAACGAATCACTTGAAAAAAATCAACTTTTGTTACAAGCCTACTAGGTTCCAAGCATGGCTAAATTTACTGTTCCTCCTTGTATGTCTGTGCAGAGTTGAAAATCATCCTACCCTTCTCAAGTTCTCGGCTGATGAATTTGTGTTGTACTTTTTACTTCTTTGAGATCTGTGCTTAAAGGGGAATAGATTAACAGATATTGTTTAATACATCTCATGCCCTGATATATACACAGTTCTTACAAAATACAGGCAATGGGCATTGCTTTCAAGAAACTTACTGATACACAAGGGTAAGGACACACACACACACATACTCCCTTGGTGAGCTCATCCAATTTCAAACTTTAAGTATTCCCTGTAAGTGGTTAACTCTCAGCTTTATATTTCCACCTAGATCTTCCCCCTGGACTTCAGGCTCATTCATCTAACTTCTTACACAACCTTTCCACTTGAAAGCCCGTGAGGCATCTCATGTTCTTGTTTAAAACTGGCTCCTTATCTTCTCCCATCCTCCTCCAGCAGACTTTCTTACTTCAGAGCAACCCCATTCTTATGTTTGCTCAGCCAACTTTCCAGTTGCCTTTAAACCCTTTCTCTCATTCTCCACATGGAATTCACCAGCAAGAGTGTTGGCCATGATCTTCAGGATAAATCCAGAAACTGACCACTCCTTTCCACCTCCACTGCTCCCATCACGGTCCATGCCACCATCATCTCATCTCTGGTTGTTGCCATGGCTCCTAGCTGATGCCCCTGCGCCTGCCCTTCTGTAGCTTACTCTGCAGAGTGGCAGAGGGATGCTGTTAAAAATCTCTGTCGTGTCACTCAGTCCTCAGCTCAGAGACCTCCAGTGGTGTCCCATCTCACTCAGGCCCTTGTAACCGCCCTTCCAGTGGTGTCTCCAAGTATCTCTAACCTTGTCCCCTACTCTTTCCCCACCTGGCCTCTCAGCTTAGCCACACTGACCTCCTTGCTGTCCACTGCACATTGCAGGAAGCCTCCCACCTTAGACCTGTCTCCCTTGCCTGCTGTTCTCTGACCCCAGACGCCTGCAGAGCTCCCCCGTCACCTCCTTCCTTCCTGTCTGCACCCTCACATCGCCCCTCGCCACTCTTCAAAATTGCAACAGCCCCCCACCCACACTTCCTTTCCTTCTTCCATAGCACGTACACCCCAAACTCTAGATATTCCATTTATTTTGCTTAATGTCTAACTCCCTCCTGGAGAATGTTAGCTCTGTGAGGGCAGGGCTCTCCACTGTTTATTGCTACATCTCCAGCACAGAGCAGTGCTTAGCACGTTGTTGGAATGAAAGATACAGGCTTCAGGAGCTAGTCTGTGTGAGGCAAGTGGTGCTAGGAAAGCAGTAAAACACTTTTGGCCTGCTTATCCCTGTTTGGTTTGCAGCAAGTTTCTGACTCCCTCTTGGTGTGGGCAATCATCTAGCCCTGTCCTTGATCTTACGTATGAGTGCGAGGGCCTTTTTTTTTTTTTTTTTTTGGCTCTAAAATTATGGGATGATTATGCAAAAGTTGCTGTACTGCACTCAGCTCGCAAGTCCTCTAGTTATTGTGAGGCAGGAGGCGGTGCTTCCTGGCTGGGAAAGTCACTGGCCACGAGATGGGTAGGGTGTGATGAGGCAGACAGCGATGCTGCATTCAGGAGATGCCTGGAGATGGCGAAAGGCAGGTCAGACAATGGCAGAAGGGTCCTTGAGGGGTATGATGGGAAACAAATCTAAACAGATAGGTTGAAGCCATGTTTGCAGAGATTTGCCTCCAGGTCAAAGTCCAAACTCCTTAGTCTGGAATTTCGTGGGCAAGGTGCCAATGATTTTGATCAGGAAACGACCCAAATGGTATTTTAGAAAGGTTCATCTGTGCAGGATGGATTAGCAGGAGGTGATTCTGAAGTTAGAAGGCTGTTAAAGATTTTTACTCTTGGGTGGTAAGGGCGTGGACTCTCATGGGTACGGTAGGACTACAGCTGGAAGAACAAATGCGAGATGCATTGTGAGGGAACTTGGAAGAAGACTTGGAACTAGAAGGCTGGAAGTAAAGAAAAGAGAAAAGAGAAAAGTCACTTAGATACACAGCCAAGAATGAAAGGAAGAAAGAGGAAGGCCAGAGAGAAAGCTGCGTTGTGGAGGAAGATGAGAGGTGCAGGGACTATCTTAGTGAGTTGGAGCTGCTATAACAAAGTACTTTAGATTGGGGGACTTCAAACAGTTATTCCTCACAGTTCTGGAGGCTGGAAAGTCCAAGGTCAAGGTGCCAGCAGATATGGTGTCTGGTGGAAGCTGACTCCTGGCTGGTAACAGCCACCTTCCCACTGTGTCCTCACATGGCAGAGAGAGGTAGTATATCTCTTCCTCTTCCACTGCGGGGACCCCACCCTCATGACCACCTGTAACCCTAGTTACCGCCCAAAGGCCACCTCCAAATTCTGTCCCATTGGCGATGCGGGTTTCAACATGTGAATTTTCGGTGGGCGCCCACATCGGTCCACAGCACAGACTCTCAGTATTTCCCAAGTGAGGAGACTCAGGGTTGGGGTCCCTTTCTGGGTGTTCCCGAGCAAAGCACCAAAGTTCAAGAGAATATTCTTTTCCACACGGGAAGATCTGTGTTGTCTGAAAGCAGGACAGTAGGAGAAGATCAAACATGCCGGGTAAGGAGCGAGCTGGAGAGGGTGTCCTTCACCAGGAGAGAGGTCTTTCACTTGTGGAGACAGAAATGTGGCCTGGCTGGAGCAAAAGAGAAAACATTTGGAGGCAGAGGTCAGTAAACACAGAGGAGCTTATTGCTAGGGGATGCTTCCCAGGGAAGAAGGAAGCACAGTTAGCTGGCAAGGGTGGGATAAGACGCAGAAGTTGATTGGGGCTTGTTAAAGAGGGGGAGGAGCCTGGCAAAAGACGGTGATTGCAGAGCAAGTGCCTGAGCTCAGAGTCTTTGTGACCAACAAGGGTAAACAGCCCTCACCTCTGCCACGACTCTCCATGCCCGCACCCTGCTTTATTTGTTTGCTTGCATTTATCACTATGTAAAATCATCTCATTTATTATTTGAATATTAATTTATGCCTTCCTCCTTAGAATGGAAATAAGGGGAATCTAATGTGTGAATGACGACAACGGTGAAGTTACTGGCCAGGAGCAAAGCCCTGGTGCCAAACGCACTTGGATCCAGTGGAACCTTCCACCCGTTGATCTCACCATCTCCTCACGGTTACTCACTCCTCTCCTGTTCTTGCTTCCTTCATAGCCGGCTTAAAATCCATGGTCAATCACTGAGATCATTTTCTTGCCCCTCTTCATTGTTGGTGTGGTTTCCAAACCATAACCCTGATGTAATTTCACTCTTTACCCAACCCAACTCTTTACCCATCTGGCACCACACAAGCTTACATGGTACAACGATCCTGTGGACAACAAAAAATATGCTTACCCTTTCTACAGAAGAGGGTGCAAGGTCCCTGAGTGATGTTCAGTCTTCTTGATATCCTACAACTTAAATAATATGATATAAAGTGAACTACTATTAATATATCTGTATTATATTAATATATAAAATAATTATTATATTATATAATAATATAATATAACTCAGCCTGTATTAGATGATAAGGGGAAAAGAGAAGAAAATAAAAGTATTTGCTACATACACCTACAGAGACATATTCATAACAAAGTAAGGAAGAAATACAACAGTGATAGTCCTCATAACAGTGATAGTCTGTGCTGGTCATGTGACTGTAGCTGATATTTATAACTACCTTATTCCACTATTCTTTCCATATTTCCTCAACAGGCACCTTCTAGTCATGGTTCTTTGCCTGGTGAGGTGATCCAAACCTGCATTCCTGAAAGGACTGGTCCTGCCTGAATTGGATTGTCGTTTTCCACAGGGCAGGGTAGTACTGAGACCCTAAACAATCTCCTGGATTCCAGACAAACTCTTCCTCATCTCTGCTGTGGAGTAGAATCCAAGTTCCCCTTGGGAGTCAACATCAACCACCCTCGCCAGTACAATAACGCCTGACTCTGCCTGTCAGTTCAGAGGCGTGAGGGTCTCAAAGTGGCCGGGTGGGAATAGTCTTAACTTCCAGTTTAATGGAATCACTATTGTATCTCCTGGTGGAAGCATTCCTGCCTTTGGAACTCAGACCTCTAGACCAGCAGAGCGTAAGGTCATGGGAACAGGAAGCAAAACTTTTGCTAGCGGATCAGTAGGGGTAAGAGTGAGTGGTACCACTGCCATTTCCACCTCTTGATTCCTGGACCCATGAATCTAGGCTATGGGGGAAATAGCAACATAGTTTAAATGGTGATTTAGAGCATATACAGACTCCTAAGAACATTACCCCAGGCTTGCAAGGTTAGGGAACAAGGGTGGGAATTCTGCTAGCTGCTGAGTAGATCTATTCCAATTTTGCTTTTCAGATTGGGTGAAATAATCACAGGATGGGTTCAGAGAGGCACTGGACCCACTGTGAGATGTACCTGAACTAAAATTCCATTGAACACCTGACCTCCATAAGCCCCTACCCTGGCTAGTGGACCACAGGTACATTTTGGGTCTCCTGGAATTAGTGTCATTCTGAGCTGGTGTCAGTAATTTCCCAAAAGTCTGATTACTTTCTTTCTCCAATGCACAGTCATTGGTGAAAGGCTGTAGGTGCCTTTGGGGGAAGGCTAGGAGAAAGATTAACAGTGTACATTTTTGGCAGTGTACTGGCATCTTTCCTCAATAGGACACGGTGGTCTTCCCTTCATTCAAGGGGTTCTGATTCTGTAAACCGGCTCAAGCTGGGGAATTGATTAGGGAGCCATGACTCTTTATTTTGGTGATTCAACTTAGACTTCTGTTCACTCAGCCTAAAACTCCTCTGCTTATACAGGTCAAGTAAGCATTTTGTAGATTGCGCCTCGCTTTCTCTTCTGGCACACCGTGACCCCCTGCCAGTGCCAGAGGTCTCTGTGACTCAGGCTCTTCTGATCGCATATTTGTCTCCACTGTCCATTATGGTCATCACACCCACCTGTCCTCAGCAATTAAGGGCCAACATTTGGTCCCTGCCACTCCAAAATCCAATGATCCCTCTTGTATTGAAGGATCCCAGCTCACTGGCAGCAGATTCCACTGTAACTTCTCACCATCAGAGATGAACAAGCACAGAGCAATTCAAGGATGCTAGGCTCCCCTAGTATATTCTCACAGTCGTGGGGATGGGTGTGTCCTCTGGACCCTCCTGCAGTAAGTGAGCAGGTCTTACATGACAAATCCGCTCGAACATTCCAATCTCCCTAAGCCTTTGGCTACCTTCCTCTACAGTATACCAAAGCAGTTCTGATTTTTCACCTTCGTTTAGTATTTACCATCCTTTTGTCCATGTTTTAGCCACCAACCACCAAAAGTACCATGAGGATGCTTGCTAACCCCTTGGGCTACAACATCAAGTCCAGAATTTCTGTTTAAGGGGCTCATATCAGTAAATTCAAACTTATCCAACTTTATGTTCCTTCCACAATTATCTCTGGGCTTTTCCTGGTGGGAAATTTTCTGATTACTAATTCAATCTTTTTATTTGTATAGTCCTATTTATATCTACCATATCTTCTTCTGTCAGTTTTGTATAGCTTGTATTTTTCTAGGCATTTGCCTGTTTCATCTAAATTATTTAATTTTTTGGCATATGGTTGCTCATAGTATTCACTTATAATCCTTTTTATTTTGGTAATGTCATTAGTGATGTTGCTTCTTTTATTCCTGATTTTAATTCAAGTCTTTTCTCCTTTATGCTTGGTCAGTCTAGCTAAAGGTTGGTCAATTTTGTTGAATTTTCTTTGATTTTTCTCTATTGATTTTCTACTCTCTTCTCTTCCCCAGAACTCCCAACACAGTTCTACGAGCAGCCTTTACCACTGAAGCATGGGATCATGGAAGATAGCCCTGCAGGTGAGCATCCTTTGCCATCCATGATTTCTTTTCCTACTTTAGGTGAGGTTGGTGGATTAACAGCATTGAAATCACCTGTGAGTTTGTTAGGCCTGAAGATGTGAAGGCCTCCATCCCAGATCCCGATACTAAACCACAAGCTGTATGTTAACAACAGCCTCTGGGGGATCATTTGCACATTCGAGTTTGAGAAGCACTGCAAGATGTGAGAAAATAAAGGGCTTGAGAGGTAATAAAGTACCACAGACTATGCGCCAGAAGGGGGCTCTGTAGGAAAATTAAGAGATGGTCAGGAGAGGGAGAGAGAAGGGAAGCCAAGGGGATGGGAGATGAGAAAACATAAACAGGGAGCTGGGATGGGGAGGAATCATCACCCGGGCAGGGAGGGCATCACTCATCTAAGGCCAACCTCTGGACATGCTGTGTAGCCAGGAGATGTTTTATCACATAAGAGCACAAGTGTGTCTCAGTGTTCTCGGTATCAGACTTGAATGTGCCGGTCAGAAAACACATCCAGATTTCCATAAACCTCCAGTTCTTTTTCTGGCAGTGAAAGTCACTGTTAAAAAAAAAAAAAAAAAGCTAGAGAATGGAAGCATCTGTTACATGGCTCTCAAGGTGGCTAGGTGTCACTGCCCCAGGACCAGCCATCCTTCTGTAGTGTTTGCTCCTTGGACCTCCCACAATCCACAGGCCCCTGCCCCGGGCCCTGGAGAGCCCGCTGCCATAAATCTGCAATGACCCTACCCTGTCTGCGCACAGAGCTCCTTTCCAGGGACATTGGGGATTATTTATGGCAGCCCATAGAAATCTCTGTAAGGTTTCAGCCCCAGATGCAGGATGTGCATGTTCTATTTCTGTTTGACAACCCATGTCAGGAGTGAGCCCTGGACAAGGCATAAGTGATTCAGCATTAGATACAGAGGGTGAAGTTATGTGGTTACCTATCAACCCCAGGCACTGGAAGTCCTTGGAAATCAGGAGAGTATAATTTTAGAATTAACGTAATGAAAATGTTAAAAGGAGATCCATTTTTCTCCTCTACCGCTAAGATGGATTAACAAATAATTGGGAGAATTTTCCAAGGGTGGACAAATGCCTTCTGCTGGAGTTGTTCCCAGGAGAAGAAGGGTGAGCTGGGAGAAGGGCCTCCCTCTCACCAGCCCTGACCTCTCTGGGGTTCCAACACCAGAATTTCCTGCTGCTTCTCAGACATCTTCCCAAGAACTCCCTGTCAATAGCAACTCAGACTCAACGCGTTCGAAACTCGTTACTCTCCTTCCAAGTTCCTCCTTCTCTACTTCATACCCGGGTTATCGAACCATTCGGTTCCCTGTTGCCCCAGCTCCGAGAAGTTGCCCTCCTTGACTTCTCCTGGTCCCCAGCTCCTCCCATCCAGTGGGTGCCTGGTTCCTGTCCATTCTCCCTCCAGAGAGGTTCCCAGATCCATCCTCTTCCCACTCCAACCACAGCTGTACTGGTTCAGCCCTTCGTCTTTCATTGGGATTATTGTAATGACCTTCAGAGGGCCTCTAGCCTCTGCCCGCACTGTCCTCAGATTCACCTTCTGAAAGTTCCCACCGGACCACATCTGCCTCCGGCAGAACAAAGGACACACTTCAGAGCATTGGAAACAAGTCTCCCTGTGAGCTGGTCCCGTCTACTTTCTTCACTTGCTTTGCTTTGGCCTCATCAGCCTACCTCATAGCCTCCCACCTTTGATGCCTTTGGGCATCCTAGTCCTAAGGTCCAGAATGCCTTCCCCTCTTCCTCCACATCAGAAAACTTCTACTTTAACCATTTTGTTCTTTCCCACAACATTCTGGGGAGAATGTCTCCTCTGCACTTTGATGAAATCCTGGGCCATCAATGGAGTTGGCGAGCTCATTCTTAAGAATTCAAAAGGCTTTGGGTCATTTTTAGCTTCAAGAATATTCTCATTTTATGGGCTTCCCTGGTGGCGCAGTGGTTGAGAGTCTGCCTGCCAATGCAGGGGACATGGGTTCGAGCCCTGGTCTGGGAGGATCCCACATGCCACGGAGCAAGTAGGCCCATGAGCCACAATTACTGAGCCTGCACGTCTGGAGCCTGTGCTCCGCAACAAGAGAGGCCGCGATAGTGAGAGGCCCCGCGCACCGCGGTGAGGAGTGGCCCCCGCTTGCCGCAACTGGATAAGGCCCTCGCACAGAAACGAAGACCCAACACAGCTATAAATAAATAAATTAATTAATTAATTAATTTAAAAAAAAGAATATTCTCATTTTAGTAATTAATATATCCAGTCCAATGCAATGTTTAAGGGGAAAAAATGCTTTCAACTTTATTCAAGGTTGAATTTTCTATCCCCTCTCTCATCCCAGCTTTACCTATTGTGGAAGTTGTGGTGTGTGTGTGTGTGTGTGTGTGTGTGTGTGTGTGTGTGTGTCTGCACTGGGTGGAGTGTGAGTGGGAAGCTTCTCTTCTGTTTTTCCCCTGTACTTCTCTTCCTGCTGCCCTGCCCCCAGCTTACTAGTTGAAATTTCTGACCCTCCTGGTCTTAATTAGGGGAGGGAGGACGGGTGGGCGACAGGAAAGGTTTGGCATGACTAGTATTTGTGTCATCGAATGTTGACTGCTTCTGACCATGGCAAGTTGGTAGATGGGCAAAGCTGACTCTTCTTCTTGGGGTGCGTTTGTGGGTCCTCTGGGGTCTGCTCTGGGAATAGTCAGCTATGCCTGTAGCGTATGAGATACATTTCCCTCCAGCGGCCACTTCTGTCTCCTCCCTCTGCCCTTAGGAATCCAGGTCTAACCACCCACTTCTGGTTGGGGCCATCACACCTCCCTGGGCAGATCTCTCGGGCAGGACCTAAGTGGTCCCATGAAAGTCCTTTCTCTCCTGTGACCCACATCTGATCCATTAGACACATTCTTTGTCCCCTATATGGGTGGACATGTCTTCCTCTTTGGGCTGAAAGCCACGGCTTCTCTTATTTAGAGAGAGGCACCATTATAGGAAGATGGAAAGTTCCTGAACACAGTCCGCAGAGCCCTCCAAACTCCAGGAGATGTGAGGGAAGCTCTCCAGATGGTTCCATGACAGCACGAGGCTTAGACAAAGGGAAAATGCCCTTCCAACCTCACCACCCACTGAGTACTCTTAAAAGACAATTTCTCCCTGATTCCCAAATTCACCTATTTTTAGCTTTTAGGAAGGTCAAGGTGGGCTACGGGTCACAGAATCATTCAGTTATTTCCTTTGCGAGTCCTGCAAAGTCGGCCAAATCCCTCACTTTGGAGTGTGGGAGTACTTGCTTTCGGCTTTCTTGGGGCATCTGATGAAACTGACTCAGCCCTTTGACATCCATCCATATTATCCTTCAAGATTTTTCTCGAATGTCCTTTCCTTAGAGAAGCAAGGCCTCCATCATCCCTAAGTACAAGTGTTGGTGGCGGGGAGAGGTTTGCTGGTACAAAGCAGAAGTTACTTGCTCCTTAAAAGGGCCTGGGAACTGCAGAGTGGTGCCCCTGACAGGCTGACCTACAGCCTGTCCTTTTAAAATTACTCACTGGTGCCCAGAAAGACACGAATGTGCCAGGTGTGCCCAGGAATGGCTTTCTGGATCTCACCTCTGTGTTCCTGAAGGGTCAGGGCTGCCACCTGGATATCAGAGCAAAAGTGGAGATTTGTTCCAGATTCCAGGCTTCTTTTTGGGCAAACAGAGGGAGCCTGGGGGGAAGTGATCCAGTCAGTCCTTCAACCAATATTTAGGGGCACTAAATGTGTCCGGCTCTGTGCTAAGCTTTGGGGGTATGATGATTACGAGAAAATACAAAGACAGAAGCAGCTTCCGCCTTCCTGGAAGGTGTGAGCCCCACCCGCCTCCAATGGAAAACTATCATTTCTAGTATTCTCCAGACCAGAGCTAATTAGTGACCTAGAGGCAAATCCTGGTCATTGATGTGCTTTGGAACCAGACATTAAAGTAAATGGAATTAGCTGATGACAGTTAATAATTGAGACTTTTTATGTAAAGTTCGGTTTTTCTGGTTTCTTTTGAAAATGGGCAGGTCTGGAAACACCAGGTTCTCAGTCCCTCAGCCCCCCAGCCCACTGGCATCGTGGAGCAGCCGCCAGTTAGGGGACGGGTGTCCTCCAGTTTGTGCAGTCCTCACCACTCCCTTTTATATGCTTTTCCATCTTCTTCACTCATTTTTGTTACCTCTACTCTGTAGAGGCCTGACCTGGGGATGTAGTTCTGAATGAGTCATTTTCAAATTGCTCTTAGAAAGAAAATGCTTTAAAAAAAACCCCAACAAAATCTCGTGTAAACCTGAATATAGAGAGAGAACACTGAAAAGCAGAGCTGCTTTGGTTGAAGGCAGAGAGAACTGCCAGAAGCCCCATGTGCCCTCCCGTCCGCGGTGGGGTGTCGCGTGAAAAGCCCTCCCCCGGGCCCTGGGCGCCTGTCTACACCCTGCCCCTGCAGCCACCTGCCGATTCTGGCCTGAGCGCCTGTAACCACGAGGATCAGGCCTTCCGAGCTGCCCACGTCCCCTTCCCCCGTCCCAGCCCCGTCCAGCATGCGACGCTCGCTTTCCTCTGCCGATTAGATCACAGCCCTGTGTGTCTGGGTCTGTGCGGCCTCGCGGTCGATGAGGTCAGCAAGGGACGTGCAGGGGACACTTCTGCAGAACATTCCACTGCTGTTTGTGTTGCCTCGGCCTTTTACAGAACCGTTGGGTTTCATGGGGACTTCAGTGCTCGTCTAATGAATTTAAACAAATGAGGCAAATATGCATCAAATACTCACATAATGGAAACATTTCACAAGGAGGGCTCTTGGTCTGTCTGTAGAATAATCCCCATCCTCTTGTTTCCTAAATATTTGTACTTCTGCATGCCAAGCACTGAACACAGCGATGAAGAATACGAGCTTGCAGAGCAAGAAAATTGTTTTTTCTTGCCTTTAAGATGTGTTGAGATTATGCCAACATGAGACCCTGCCTTTGGTTTGGGCTCCAGCAGTAGGTATTCGTTTGCTCTGTACTTCAGCTCTGTCTCTGTCTTCTTAAGGTTCTATCTTAGGAGGGGAGATGGCTCTTTTGCTCCATCTGACACCATATGTGCATCTCTTTAGAAGGTCCAAGGCCAGCCCAGTGGTCCTTCTCGTCCTCATCTTCCTCCCAGTTTGGCTTAGAGGCTGTGAGAATGCAAAATCGTATGATCACTTTGGAAGACAGCTTGGAAGTTTCTTATAAACATTCTCCTATCCTGTGAATAGGTATTTCTTTACCCAAGTGAGAAGAAAACATGTCCATTCAAGGACCTGTACTCAAATATTCACAGCAGCTTTATTCATGGTAGCCCCAAACTACAAATAATCCAAGTGTTCACATGTGAATGGATTAAGAAATTGCGGTCTGTCTATACCACAGAATGCCACTCAGCCATGAAAATGAACAAACTTCAGAAAAGTGAAAGAACGTGGATGCATCTCAAAACCATTATGATATTATTTACAGCAGCCAAGACACGGAAGCAACCTAAATTAGTGTCTGTCGATGGATGAATGGATAAAGAAGTTGTGATATACATAGTAGAATACTATTCAGCCATAAAAAGGAGGAACGCCTGCCATGTGCCACAACATGGATGGACCTAGAAGACATTATGCGAGGTGAAATAAGTCAGACAGAGAAAGACAAATACTCTATGATTTTGTTTATATATGGAATCTAAAAAACAAAGCAAAACACCAAACTCAGAGAAAAAGAGATCCGATTTGTGGGTCCCAGAGGCTGGGGGATGAGGGAAGGAGAATTGGATGAAGGTGGTCAAAAGGTACAAAATTACTGTTATAAGATAAATAACTATTAGGGGTCTAATGTACAGAGTGATGACTGTAGTTTATACTACTGTGTGGTATAGATGAAAGTTGTAAAGAATAGATCCTGAGAGTTCTTACACAAGGAAAAAATTCTTTTCTTTGTTTCTATGAGGTGATTGATGTTCACTAAACCTATTGTGATGATATTTCATAATGTACGTAAGACAAGTCATTAAGCTGGAAACCTTAAATTTATACAGTGCTGTATGTCAACTGTATCTCAGCAAAACTGGAAGAAAAAAGCATTATGCTAAGCAGAAAAGGCATACACAAAAGACTAAATATTGTGTGATGCCACTTTATATGGCATTTCTTATATTATAAAAAGCAGAAGTGTAGTGACCAAAAGCAAGCTTGTAATGGGTGATCAAGGGTGAAGGGAGAGACTGCAAAAGAATGAGGGAGTGTTTGGGGATGAAGTTTTGTAATTTTAGCTTTTACGTTTAGGTCTGTTGTCCACTATGAATTAAACTGTGTGTATGGTGTGAAATAAGGATGGGGATTTGTTTGTTTGCATATGGCTATCTAATAATTGTTCCAGCACCACTGGTTGAAAAGATTCTCATTTCCCCATCAAATTCCTTTTGTACATTTATCAAAAGCCAATTGACCAGGTCTTCCCTGGTGGCGCAGTTGTTGAGAGTCCGCCTGCTGATGCAGGGGATACGGGTTCGTGCCCCGGTCCGGGAAGATCCCACGTGCTGCGGAGCGGCTGGGCCTGTGAGCCATGGCCACTGAGCCTGCGCGTCCAGAGCCTGTGCTCCGCAACGGGAGAGGCCGCAGCAGTGAGAGGCCTGCCAACTGCAAAAAAAAAACCCAAAAATACAAAAAGCCAATTGACCATCTATATATATGTTGGTAGGTTGTAATTATTTTTAAAAATAAAATCATAGATTTTATCTGAAGTTTATAATTGAAAACTATCTCAGTTTCCCTCTAGTTGTAGACTCTGCCTTTTACATCACAGCTTCCTAAACGCAACAACTAGTCATAGAGATAACTAACGCTTATTGAGAAATTACCATTGACCCGGCACCATTCTGAAACTTTTACATATATTAACTAATCCAGTCCTCACAACCACCCTGTGAAGGATGTCTTATGATCTCCGTTTTGCAGAGGAGGAAAGTGACACCCTGTAACGTTAAATAATTTGCCCAAGTCCCAAAGCTCAAACACCAGAGCCGGGACTTGACTCCAGGTGCCAAGCTCCCATGCACTGCTGAAATTCTACACCACAACCACCTTCCTGGCTCTTCCCAGCTCCTGGCATATAGCAAGTGCTCAACAAATATTAATTCAATTAATAGCATTATAGTTTTAACACTGTAGTTTGATTGTTGACCTGCTTATCATGACAACTGATGGTATGCTCCATTTTTAGAAAAGGACATGTGCCAAAAGAGGCTTACTGTTATCTTAAACAGGGTGCCATGTGGGAGGAATACAAAGATTAGCAAATGGACATGTGACTGAATGAACGAACAAGCACGTTGGCTTCAGCTGGTAGATTTTGTTCCCAGAAGGGCAGAACTAACTCACAAAAACTGCTCCTGTGATTTAGATTCTGAGTGGGAATCCCATTGATTGCTGCATCTTCAACTTTCCTGACCTTTAGTTTGATCATCCATAGCACAGGGCTCATAAAAGCTGCCTGTGTACCTCTTAGGGTTATGGTGAGGTCAAAATAATGCCACCCGTGAAAGAATTTAGTGAAATGCACAGAACTGAGCAGGTGTCAGAGACAATTACCTTCACTCTAAACTTGTTCCACGTGGTGTGAGGCCAAGGGTGTGATCCGCTCATGTGTGCTATTTGCCACCCTGTCTGGGGGCAGCAGGGGCGTGGGGTGCAAATCCAGGATGGTGCCCAAGGAGCCGTAAGGGGAGAAGAGGAATCTGGTCTGGAAAGCAATCAGTTGATTCTCTGCTGGCCACCAGGGCAGTGACAGTTCATCCCCACACCCTGGTCTGTGGCCTGAATATAATGCCCACAGGTTGCCATGCTAGATAAAGATTGTGTTAGGTCCTGTGCACCTGGCAGTGCAGTGGACAGGGCTGGGCCAAGGAAAGGCTCCAAGGGAGAGTGACGGAGAGAAGGCTGGACAGAGGCTTTTATGTCCTTTGGACTTTGGGGATGAGCGTTAACTCAGCAAGCTTCAGCTTATCTCTGGATTAGAAATAATGGGGAAAAAATCCATCTTAAGCCACAAACACTCAGTGGGGAAAGGATAGTCTCTTCAACAAACAGTGTTGGGAAAACTGGATAACCACATGCAGAAAGGTGAAATTGGACCCCTATCTTATACCACTCACAAAGATTAACTCAAAATGGATTAGAGACTTAAACATAAGAACCGACACCATAAAACTCCTAGAAGAAAACATAGGGGGGATATTGGTCCTCCCTTTGTCATTGGTCTTGGCAATGATTTTTTTGGAAATGACACTGAAAGCATAAACAACAAAAGCAAAAATCAACAAGTGGGACTACATCAAACTAAAAAGATTCTGCACAGCAAAAGAAACAATCAACAACATGAAAAGGCAACCTATGGAACAGGAGAAAATATTTGTAAACCCTATATCAGATAAGGGGTTAATATCCAAAATATATAAAGAACTTATAAATTCAATATAAAAAACCCACAATCTGATTAAAAACTGGTCAGAGGAACTGGATAGACATTTTTCCAAATAAGATATCCAAATGGCCAACAGCATAAAAAGGTGCTCACCATCACTAATCATCAGGGGAATGCAAATCAAAACCACAATGAGGGGCTTCCCTGGTGGCGCAGTGGTTGAGAGGCCGCCTGCCAATGCAGGGGATGCGGGTTCATGCCCCAGTCCGGGAGGATCCCACATGCCACGGAGTGGCTGGGCCCGTGAGCCATGGCCACTGAGCCTGCACGTCCGGAACCTGTGGTCCGCAATGGGAGAGGCCACAACAGTGAGAGGCCCGCGTACCGCAAAAAAAAAAAAAAAACAAAAAACTCACAATGAGATATTTCACACCTGTTAGAATTGCCATAACCAAGAAGATAAGAGATAGCAAGTGCCAGTGAAGATGTGGAGAAAACTGTCCATGACAGTTTGTTTATGGACCTCTGAGCAGTACTTTTTCGTCTCACAAGAAGGAGACAAGGTGTGGAAGAGACACACCCATTGTCCACACCACTTCCACTCACATCTGTTGAAGGCTTAGTGGCCTGGCCACATCCAACTGCAAAGTTGTCTGGGAAATGCCTTTAACTTACACAGTGTTATATGTTTATTATATCTCAATTTTTAAAATCCATCTTAATACAATTCAACTTCATAAATGTGTTTATTGAACACCTACTACACACCTGGCATTGTATTAAGTACTACAGGGATGACAAGGATGGACAAGACCCCAACCATGTCCTCATGGAACAGGTGTGCCCCCAATTAACTGAGACACAGAAGGACCTGCCTTCCAAAGAAGCACAACCCACTGTAGACTGTCCTCCAGGTCCCCATGGGCTCACCCTTGATCTTGATTCATCTTGATCTTGACTTAAACCTCATCCTCTTCCTTGGCTTCCACAAGAAAATGAAACACACTAAGGATGCCTCAGCTAAGCATCAATAAGCAGGTCTGATGCTTCACTGAGGGTTTGTGAAGTCGTGGTAGAGGGGTGACATCCTTCAGCACTTAGAATTTCCCCCCAGATATTTTCACTGGACAGGTTCCTCCCTAATCTCTCCTCTGAGCCCCAGTCATGAGGCACATCCCCGCTCAGGCTTCCCCACACAGTGCCCTGCCCACCCCTTCCTTTTCCCCTTGGAGAGATGTCTTCCTTCCACACAAACCTTGGCCTCCAAGCAGCCCTTTTCTCCTCCTGCAGCAACTCATCAACACCAAGTGTCTTCTTTACCCAGAAGGAGTTCTCAGAACACCTCTTTGAAAACACACACATATGTAGGATTTATTCATTATCACTGTAAAAGATCGAAGTAAAATACTCATATGGTAGATATTCATCACTTTAACCAATTTAAAGTATACAATTCAGTGA
Organism: Hyperoodon ampullatus; assembly: GCF_949752795.1. Classification (NCBI taxonomy): domain Eukaryota; kingdom Metazoa; phylum Chordata; class Mammalia; order Artiodactyla; family Ziphiidae; genus Hyperoodon; species Hyperoodon ampullatus. The sequence goes on along the minus strand of NC_136932.1, from coordinate 35,458,110 downwards.
GCCTTATATTATTTTATTTTTTCCCAGTGGCTTTTAGTACATTCATGATGCTGTGCAACCATCATCACTATCTAATTCCAGAACCTTTGCATCACCCCAAAGGAAACCCCATACCCACTCATCAGCCGTTCCCCATTTCCCCTTCCCCATTTCCTCCTCCATGACTTGTTTTTCTTACTTAAGGAGACATCGGGAACCTCCTGCTGGTTGAAGGGCTCATTCTTTTCTAGGATCGTGATAAGACTTTGTAGCTTGTCTCTACTGCAGTTAACCCGCCCTTTCCCTGTGGATGGGTGTTCAGGGGTTTCCCAGCCTGTGCCTCTTTGAGCTGTATCACGGTGAGAACCCTCGCTTCCATGTTTTCACGTCCTGCTGCAGCTCGTTTTTATTTATTTATTTATTTATTTTTGGCTGCATTGGGTCTTCATTGCTGCACGCAGGCTTTCTCTAGTTGCGGCGAGCGGGGGCTACTCATCGTTGCGGTGCACAGGCTTCTCAGTGCAGTGGCTTCTCGTTGCGGAGCACGGGCTCTAGGCACGTGGACTTCAGTAGTTGTGGCACGCAGGCTCAGTAGTTGTGGCGCACGGGCTTAGTTGCTCCACCGCATGTGGGATCTTCCCAGACCAGGGCTCCAACCCATGTCCCCTGCACTGGCAGGCGGATTCTTAACCACTGTGCCACCAGGGAAGTCCTGCAGCTCGTTTTTAAAGGTTGAGTCCCAAAGAGAAGCTGCTTTGTCAAAGGGTGTATGTACTCTTCAATTTAGTAGATATCAGCATAGTACTTTCCCAGAAGGTTCGTACAATTTTTTTTTGGGTGTCAGATGATATTTTCTTCTCTGTTCAAAATGATATCCAACACCGTTCATATAGTTTCATCCATCTTTTAGGCCTTTGTGTGAAACCTCTTTTTCCCCATGCATTTGGGCAGGTCTGGTCTTGGGATCAGAGTAGAAGAGAAGAGTTTGCCCCCAGGGACAGCCCGGTCACTGGGCTCTGGGGTTTTCTGTGCTCTCTCCTGAGGCAGATGTGGTTAACGGTGACCATCTATAGAACTCGTTTTCAGCAGGTTTCACAGCAGAGGTCCTCCTGTTTTCAGTAGCAATTAAACAGCAGGCTGGCAGAGCTGTGTGTGTGTGTGTGTGTGTGTCTAATACACCTTTTATTTTAGAGCAGTTTCAGATTTACAGAAAAATTGCAAAGATAGTACAGAGGGTTCCCACGTACCTCATACCAAGTTTCCCCGCCGGATAACCTCTGACACAGGTGTGGAATATTTGTTACCATCCGTGAACCGAGGTGAGAAGGCTTTGTGGAGAACGCAGTGTTGAGCTGGGCCTTGGCAGACAGGATGAGGACAGAGCATCCCAGCAGAAGAGACCGTGTGAGGAGAGCGTGCAGATGGGTGAGCTCAGGGTATGGGGAAGAGTCCAGCAGGGGGTGTGCGGGGTGACGGGGAAGGCTTTTCAGGAAGTAAGTGGATTGCTCAGGGCACACAGAAGTGGCTGTTTCAGAAAGGCTTCTTACCCGTGTTCCCAACCTCTTCCTCGTCTCATTCCAATGTGGCGAAGGAGGTGCCCTTTGCTGGACCCGCCGTGAGTATGTGTTTTGTTGGAGAGGCTTCCTCCACAGATGTACTCTGGTCTCACCTGCCTCAGTGATCAAGAACCCAATCTATTTCTCTCTTATTGCAGAGGCCTGTGGGTTTTATGTGGTTAATAAGGGACACAACTTTAAAACCATCTTAGAGATTACTTTAAAATCAGAAAAACGCACCATTCTACCAACGTTATATTACAGTTGCTAAAAATATCCCATGCCCATTGGTTAGCTCAGAGCAATATATATCCCACAGGCTAATTTCATCATTGGCAGAAGGCCATGCAGTCTCCAGACAGGATCAGAATCAAACTGGGGGCTGCTAAATATAGAAATATAAATTTGGGTTTGTTTAGAATCACTTGAAAACCGAAAGAACACATAAGCCAGTGCGCAAGCCTGGTAGCGTCTTCCAAAGCATAGCTCACCTTGTACGTCGGTCTGTCCTGCACCCCCGACCCTGCTTTCAGCTTCTCAGTGGAAGTATCAGGCAGTGTCCGTGTTTGAAAGTCACGGCAGACTTTTGAAGTAGTCTGGGCTGGAAGTAGACTTCTCGATCTCGTCATCCACTCCCAGGGGTCACGCTAAGGGCTCGGCGGCAGCAGACGGATTTCAGAGATGACTTCAGCGATCCTTGGAGGCCCCAGGCTCTTTGACCTCGTGTCTTTGCCACTTTCCCATCCAGATGGAGAATGAGTGTCTATAGCTTCTCCTTGAAGTTTCATCCAGGGCCAGGGGTCCCAGTGGGCAAAGGACTGGGAAAAGGGGACAAAGAAAAGTGCTTCTTTGTAAGCATCGTGCCCTGCACGTCCCTCTTGTTCAATGTTTATGGCAAGAAGGTACCTCAAAGCACGAATATACTTGCCCTGAGGAGCTCTGGGTAGGCAGGGATTTTAGTAAATGATGACCAGGTGGGGGAAGGAGATTGGGGGCGGGGGGCACTCGTGGTCCCGTTTGGGACACTGGCCCCCAAATCCCCGAGGGAATCAGCGCAGTCGAGTTCCTCTGGAGAGCACCCAGGACAACGGACCAGTTTAACTGGTCCAGAGTGTCTCTCGCGTGGCTTTCAGGCCACAGATCTGTCCTCTGGCTGCCTCCGTCACCTTGGTTAGGACAGCCATCCTTGCCACGTGCTCCGGCACTCCAGACCCTTTATCCTTCAGATATGCCAAATCCTTCCGTGTCTGGGCCTCTGCCTTCCCACCGGCCTGCGGAGTTCTTCCCTCAGGAGTCAATACTTTTATGACCTTCCTCTCTCTTCATTTAGGGGTCAGTTCAAATGTCACCTACTCAGAGAAGACTTACTGAAGCTTTATCTAAAGCTACTCTTTTAAATTCGATCCTCTCTCCCTGCTTTATCTTCTTTGATGTAACTCATTGGTACCTATTATAGATCATATCACGTCACGTCACACTATACATATCTTTTTCTGTTTTTTGTTGTTTTGTCTTTTTTAATATACATATCTTTATTATCTGTCACCCCTACTGAAATGCACACTACCTAAAGGGGTGTAAAAATATTTGTCGATTGACATACTATGCAAAGTAAGTGAGAAAGAGGAAGACAAATACCACATGGTATCACTTACATGTGGAATCTAAAATATGACCCAAATGAACTTATCTATGAAACAGAAACAGACTCACAGACATAAAGAACAAACTTGTGGTTGCCAAGGGGGAGGGGGGTGAGGGAGGGATGGATCGGGAGTTTGGGATTAGCAGATGCAAACTATTATACATAGAATGGATACACAACGAGGTCCTAATGTAGAGCACAGGGAACTAGTTTCACTATCCTGTGATAAACCATAATGGAAAAGAATATGAAAAAGAATATATATATCTATAACTGAGTCACTTTGCTGTACACCTGAAACTAACACAACATTGTAAACCAACTATACTTCAATTACAAAAAAAAACCTGAAAAAAAAAGTGAATTTAGAAAGAGCATAACAAGGAAATCAGAAATCTATAGAAAATAATTATAAAGCTCTGAAAGCAAACATAGTTTCTAAAATTAAAAAAAAAATTTGTTGGTTGAAGAAATGATTTACAGTTCTGTTCATTCCTTACACCTGGATAAAACTTGACTGCACATGGACGTACCTCTGTGTGCAAATTCCATCAGCAATCACACATGCACCTTTTTCAATACATCTTTTATTCCTCCCATCGCATGGTAACCAGACTTGTAAATGGGTAATTACAGACTGAGAGACAAGCCCTGAAGGAGGGCAGGATCGACCTAGAGCAGAAGGCCCCTGGGTAGTGAAGAACAAGAGGAGCGGCTTGACTGAGGGACAGAGAGAGGACGTTCCAAGGAGCCAGCATCTACCCCGTGGTCTCTCGGGGTTAAGACACGCACATTCCCGTTTCCGGATTTGGGATGAGTCTGAGCATTGATAGCATCTCACCCTGCCTTTTGACAAGGTGGCAGTTGTGATGTACTGTCATTGCCTGCACACAGGAGAAATCCTCTGGTGTTTATATTCCTTTGAGAAAGGAATACGTGTCAATTGTCACCTGAAAACTTGCACTGACATCTCTCGTTAGACCAAGGAAGTGTCCACATCAAAAATTGCAGAATGAATGCAATTTCTTCCGTGACTGGAAGAAAACCCTGCTGACAACGGAGGACCCACGATAAGAAACCCAGCGTCACCAGCACTCTGGTGGGCGCAAGGGATGAAAAACCAAGAAAGAGCACAGACACTGATGACTCAGAAGAGCTGGCCTCTCAGCTTGGAGAGATTGTAGAGATACCATAATCAATCAATCGAGCATGTATCTTCATTTTTATGTAGGCACAAGAGCCATAAACAACCCAGTCCTACATCTAATTAAGCCTAAAAGAATGTCTTAGGATAAGTATAACATAACCATTCTGAATGTTAAGAAAGCATAGTGTCAAAATTTCATGGGCAGGAATTTTGTGTTTCTTAAAGTTACAGAAAACAGTGGAGCGTTTCAGAAGTGGTGAGATCTCGGATTTGCTGCAATACAGTAAAGTGAGTTTGAAGGTCTGGGAGAAGAGCAGCGCCCAGCGACAGGGACAAGTGTTGGGGGGCGCCGTGTTCATGGGGGCGGGGGTTCCTGCAGGAGCAGATGTCACTCTGCAAGGGACAGCTCCTCCGAGATGGGCTCTTTTCTGCAACGTCACTGCACTGCCATGTTAATACCCCTTGGTGTCGTTTAAGTGTAAGAATTACTTTGCTACCGACGTTGAGAGAAAACACATGGCAGATAGACACAATACTCGCTCTCCAAATTACCCCGAATAAATAAATAGAAGAATGTTCTAGGCACCTGAGGGATATGTAGGGAAGCGAAAAAGACAAGTGCAAAGTAACAGCTGTGGCCAGGGCGGTGAGGGAGCTGTTTAGTTCTCTCTCCAGGTCATTGAGTATCTGTAGGCAGTAAATGAAATCGTCCCAATTTGTTTTCTCATGAAAATGTCAGCTTGAGCGCTTAAAGGAATTCTTTTCTTATGGCCCGAAAAAAGAACCCTTTTTTTATTGTGTGGCCCTCGAGACAGAAGAGGCTTTTTGATCCTGTTCCATGTTTCCACATTGCTGGTATCCTTCAAACTGGCTTACCCAGGGGGCTGACACGTTTGTTTGGTTTAAGCCAGAGCTCCCACCAGGGCCTGGGGGGAGTGGGCCTGCGGGGAGTGGGCTTCTTGGCTTCCCCTCCGCCTGCTGCCCAGGTGAGACCCATGGCCGCAAATGGCCCTTTCTTGGCAAGATGTTTTAATGGGATGGTGCATAAAAGGGATATGGCTACATAATTCTTGTTAATAAATGTCTTATTTAGTTACCTCACGTTAATTATTCACCAAGCAAAGACAGCTGTAACGTGTAGCTCTGGTGTGAACGCTCCTTGGGCTTTTTCTTTCTCCCTTTTGCGTTCCTCCCCTCCCCTTCCTCTGGACAGTTCTTTTCCAAAGAAGAGAGCAGAGACCAATATTTAGTCGTTCAGCTCCCGAGACAATGAGCAGCTATTACAGCTGGAAAGGATGTCAGAAATCACAGAAACGGGTGATTTCCAAACTGCTCTGAGGGGTCTGAAGGGTTTTCATGCCCAGTCTCTGGGAGGTGATCAGAAGGCCCAGTGGGCAGGGCCTTCGCCCCTGCCTCTCTGCTTCAGCTCCCGTGGTTTGATTTTCGTTCCCCTTGCAACATATGCGATTCCTGGCACAGGTTTTGTAAGGAGAAAAGGATTGGAGTCTTGGGAAGGTCTGAAAACTGCTGACGCAAATCAGGCCTCTCATTTACAGGTGAGGACACTGATGTCCAGAGAGGTAGGGTGATTTGCCTAGGGTTGCACAGCTTCTTGGTAAGCGAGTCAGGACTGGGAGGCCTGCCCTCTCCCCGTTGCATGGCTCGGGGTGGAGAGAGGAGCCCTGAGAAAAGAGAGAAACTGGGAAAGAGGAGCCCTGAGAAAAGAGAGAAACTGGGAAGGAGGAAAGCGGTCATGTGTTTCTGTCTCTCCGTGAGGCACAACAAGATGGTTTCTTGAGACACCTCTCAGGCCACAGAAGATGGTATCTCCTTGTGGTCACTGAGAACGATGGTGCAAGTGTGACCTGGCTCTGTGGACTCTGATCATCAGACGAAAATAGGCAGTGCCTGCTCTCGAGGCTTCAGGGTTTGTGAAGCTGCAGCTGTTTCCCAGTTTCACTGAAAATGACGTTTTCTCTATTTTTTGGTTTATTATTATTCTGAGGGGGTGAGTTTCTAGGAGAGATTTATGAAAATGTACCCCAATTTTACCATATTTCCAAGTAGTGTGAATTTAGTCTTTGGGATGGAGTCACATTTAGGTCTATTGACCCGGAGTAAGTTTTAAAGTAAATAATTAGATGTAAATAAAAACATTCAGTATATTTTTTAAAACATTGTCATTGTTGTTCTTGTTAAAACAGTACAGATTTTTCAAAAGTTCAAAGACTAGTGTGGTAAGAGACTCTGGAAACCTACCTCTGCTCCTTACTAGCTGTGTGACATTGGGCAAGTCACTTAACCTCTCTGAGCCTCGAATGTCCTCCTCTGTAAAATGGTGATGATAACAATACCTTCCCTATAAGGTTGTTGTGCGCATTGAATGTGTTAATATATAAGCCTTTACAACAGTGCCCAGCGTGGGATTCTCTGTGCTTCATGAATCTCTCAACAATTCTAGAAAATTCTTGGTCTATATTGCTTAAAATATTGTCTCTTCCCCATTCTGTTGGGCCTTTTCCAAGACTCATAGCATGTCTTTTATATTTCCATTTCTTTGTCTCTGGAGGGTCTTCTGGATGATTTTTTTGGCTGTATCCTTCAGTTCACTGACATTCTGATGCACTCCATCCAGTATGTTTGTAACCCATTTGTGATAGAGACGGTTGACTGTACACAATATATCGTCCCCTCCTTCTTCTGTATTAATACGATTGTAGTTGGACACCTGGCTACTCAGCTCCATGGAATTTCCCAGACTACTTTGCAGCTGGATGTGGCCAGGACCCTAAGCCTTCAATAGATGTGAGTGGAAGTGGTGTGGACAATGGGTGTGTCTCTTCCACACCTTGTCTCCTTCTTGTGAGATGAAAAGGTACTACTCAAAGGTCCATAAACTCATGGCTTACAATGGGATTAGTTTAAAAATGGAGAGAAAATTGTTTTGACCCTTTATAGCAATTCAACATTGTCACAATACCTAAGCACGTAATCATTTTGCAAATTATTCATTTTTTTTTTGTATTTTATGAAACTAATAGTTGGAAAAGGATTGGAAGAAAAAGAACTGTTCTGTCACCTGTGCCTGGGAGCAGATGAGGTTAATGTCTTAGGGGATGGATGAGAAAGAAGATGGAAAGAACCTGTGGCCCTGAATGACCGCACGGAGCAGAGCTGCCCGCCAACCTGGACGGCTCACCTCAGTCTATGACACCAGAGGGAAATAAACCACTCTGTTCTTTAACGGACTGAATTATTGTCAGATCTCTTCTGGTGGCAGCTGAACCTTACCCACTGCATGTCCATCAGGTTTTTCATTCTGATGAGTCTACGTTTTACTTCTAGAAATTATGTTTCATTCTTTTTTCAAATCTCTTTGGTTGTTTTTTTTAAAATAGATTCTCATTCCTTGATCGTGTGTGCAAGCCTCTGTTGTCTTTTAATCTTTCAACATTTGTTGAAATAAAGTCTTAAGCACCAAGATACAACAGATATGAACTTTCAAACAGAGGTGACAAATCACCAGAGGCAGATATTCATCAGGAATTTCTGAGAACTTGTTCTGCAACACTTAGATTCTTTCAGCCACTTTGAGAATAGAAAAGGATTCAGAGAGCTGGTAAGAAAAGATTTCTGCCACAAAGAGCTCTTTAGAAAAATCGATATTGAGGGCTCCATCCTCTCTCCACCCCAAAGAGGGTCCTGCATCAAAATTGGTGCAGGCCAAAGAAAAAAAAAATGGTGGAGGGCAGAGCAAAGGCCGCCCGTGGAGACAGTGGATGTCTGGGTATCTGGGTAGACTTTGGCTAATTAGTGTAAACACTGGCTGACAATCTCTTTGTTTCTCTCTTCTGGAATTGGCCGAGGTTGAACATCATCAGAGCAGTGTGTATTAGTTTTCTAGGGCTTCCATAAAAAAGTACAACAAACTGGGTCCCTTAAAACCACAAAAATTTATTGTTTCATAGTTCTGGAGGCTGGAAGTCCAAATTCGAGGTGTCAGCAGGGCCAACCTCTTCCTTTCTTTTTTTTAAAAAATAAATTTATTTATTTATTTTTGGCTGCATTGGGTTTTCGTTGCTGCGTGCGGGCTTTCTCTAGTTGCATTGCTGTGCATGGGCTTCTCATTGCAATGGCTTCTCCTGTTGTGGAGCACCGGCTCTAGGCGTGCGGGCTCAGTAGTTGTGGCTCACGGACTTAGTTGCTCTGTGGCATGTGGGATCTTCCCGGACCAGGGCTCGAACCTGTGTCCCCTGCATTGGCAGACAGATTCTTAACCACTGTGCCACCAGGGAAGTCCCAGATCTTCTTCATTACTTCCAGCTTCTCATAGCTCCAGGTGTTCCTTGGCTTATGGCAGCATGACTCCCATTTCTGCCTCTGTCTTCAGTTTCCCTGGTATCTGTGTCTTCATGTCTTTCTCCTCTCTGTGTGTGTCTGTCTCCAAATATCCCTCTTCTTATAAGGACCCCAGTCATATTGGATTAGGGGCCCAACTACTCCAGTACAACCTCATCTTAACTAATTATGTCTGCAACAACACTATTTCCAAATAAGGTCATCTGTGGTGCTCGGGGTTAAGACTTCAACATATCTTTTGTGGGGACACAATTCAACCCATAACACGGAGAAAAAGTAAAGGGGGTGGAGTCACAAAAAGGATGAGAAATCCATCTTCTCAGCTTCTGTTTCCTATAAACCCCCCTGCTTTTCCTCTGCTCTATTGGTCTAGGTCCCTACTGGCTCAACAAAGTTCCGGTATAAACTTCCTCCTTCCAAGACTCTTGACCCTCCAACCTCCTGCCTGATTCTGTGCCCCGTTGCTGAAGACTGCCCTCCACTCCTACCCCCGATAACATGCCCCTGCTCTCCCTGCCCAGATCTGCTCACCTCCCTTGTTCAGCCGGGCATGCAGACAGAGTCACAGCCCTGACCCTCCTTCCACTCCCAGCAGCGTACATATCTTTCCTCTTGGGCTTCGTTCCCAGCACACAATGAGCCTCACAAGTCCGGAAGCCTTGCCCCAGAGTTCCCTTCCTCCCTGACCTCCCTGATCAAACCATCTGCTGGAGAACTGTTTCCACATCTTAGATCTTAGCATCCTGGAGGAAACTGCTGGAGTGAGAAAGTTCTCACTGTAGATCTTGGGATGGTCAGTATTTTTCCTTCAGGGCTGGTGTGGCATGATATACATTTATCAAAGCACAGGAACTGGAGCTTACAAAGGAGAGGGATAGAGCTGGAGAAACAATGTGAGAAAATCCTGTGTGGAGTGAGTGAACTTCAACTGAGGACCAGAGTTCAAACTTCCTGCCTGATCAATCCTTTGTGTTTCTACAAAGTCACTAGTAAAACATAAGCCTAGTATGTCAGGAAAAAAGATACGTCAAGCTTTTAGCTCAGGTTAACCCAGGAGCACTGATTAGCTCACTTAAGATGGTATTTCCCTGAGAAGATGCTCCCAGAAAAGGAAAACCATATATTCGGATGGTGAGAGCTTTGGGCTGAGTGTTGGAGAATGGATCCAAGTCATTTCACCCTTCTTTATTTCGTTTTCCTTATCTGCAGAACAAAAAGGTGAGCCAGCCAACAAAATGTTTAGTCCTAGCATTCTAATAATAAAAAAGAAATTGATCCTAATTTTAAAAGGTGCATTAACACATTGAACCTATTAAATATCTACATCTCAGTATTTATACACTTTGGTTGCCACAGAAAAATCCAGCGACTTTTAATGTCTGTAATAACACTTACTCTGCGGAAATCCAGGAGAGAAACAAATCTACACGTTAGTTACAGAAAAAAAAAAAAAAAAAAACAAGAAAAACAAAACCTGTAGAAATCTGGAAAACTAAAAGCCCTCAAGCTTTACAAAATTCACATTTTCATTTTTCTCCCCCTAAACACGTGAGCCAGTCTGAATTTTCTTTTAACTGAACACATTGTCCAGATTTATTTTGACCCATCCCTCTCTTGAAGGAATGCAGCCAAAAGGTCCTTCCTCCCTGTAAAGCAATTCTCTAAATCAAAACGAACTTTTTTTTTTTAATGATTCACAGTTGAAAGAAACATTTTCAGATGCTGAAGAAAGCCATTCAGACACCAGATTGTCCTTCTCATTTGCCCTAATGAAGTCATGGTTTAAACTCTAGGAAAAGTTCTTTGAAGGTTCTGCACAACTGTAGAGACATACAGATAGGGCCATTCAAAGTAGAGTTTTACAAAAATGTTTTCAGTCCACAACAGAAGGATCGCAGAAAAACAATTCTTTGTTTGAAACAAAGTATACTATATAAGATACACTATATATGTGCCTAGACTAATAATTTGGCCCGAAACGGGTATGGTCGGTGTGGGATTCAGGGGTAGGGTGGTAGCTGGGAAGCAGATGGGGTTGGCCGGTTGCTGTGGTTGTTCGTTGGTTGTGCATTCGGCATCCATTTCTCTTCCTCTTCCTTTCAAATGGCAGCCAGATGTTCCTCTGGGAAGCCTCCCACCTGCATGGTGTGTCTGCCCTGCGTTTTGTTTGGAGATCCAGGGTTAGCCCTGCATAGAGTAAGCCAGTCCCGGAAACCTCATCTCCGTTGCATCAGCCAGTCAGCCCTCAGCCTTCCTCTGTCCACGGGGATTGGTACCAAGGGCTCAGGGGTGTGAAAATCAGTCCTTTTGTGGGACGTGGCTTTCTGTGTGTGGATGTGAATGAGGAAACATAGAGCCCCCATTTCTGCTGCTGGCACCACTTTCCCATTAGGAGAGAAGCACATTTGAGGATGAACTTGATCTGGGCAAAAATGAAAAAAAAAATGAGAGAATGCAGGGAATCTTGTGGGGAGAGTGAGAGTAGGGAGGAAGCTATGGTAAACATAAACAGACAAATGTGGTTGCACGCATCAGGGTCAAGCGATGGGTGGAGACCAGGGGATGGGAACCCACCTTTGATTGGATAGGCAGGGAAACCTGTGCCACAAACCCACCGTGGAGGCTTGGAACTAAGGAAGAGCCATTTCACACTGATGAGGGAATTTCCCATGTGTCTTTGCAGCAGACTTCCAGCATCGAATATGTACATGTCAATCTCTTGCGTTGTGACCTGTGGACCCGCCTAATCCCCTTGCGGCCTTCCTGGCCTCAGGTACCACAGTCCCTGTGCAGCGTCCTGCTCCCTTCTGTGGACCAACATTTTGGCTTTTGCAGTTTACCACAGAGGGGTATATGCACAAAAGAAAGAAATGCTTCCTGACTTGCCCTTAGACTGTGTGAGCTGGGAGAGGAGGAAAGGCACGTTCACCTTACAGCTTCCCCTGCTCGTAGGCCTGCCAAGGAATGTGGTCTTGATGGAAGAATTTCCACAGCTGTGTGCAGGGCAGGGGGGGTGATGCTCTGATGGCCACGCCTCTACTGGTGTTGTTATACCATGTGGAAGGCTTGACCTTTGCAAGAAGGTCAAGGAAACCTAGAAAACAGTGATGGATGAAGGTGAGAACGGTGGGAGAAATATGGAAAGAATTGGGACTATTTCTCCCGGAGGAGAGGTCTAGAAAAGCAGGCCACTCCCATAGTAGCTGGATTGGAAGACCTTATCTCTTTCTGGGCCTTTGTTTGCTTCTCTGGGAAATGAAGCAGATAAACTTCCATGCAGATGCTTTCAGCCCTAAATTCTGTGATCCTGGGAATAATTTCCACATGTATGAAAGATATTTATGCACAAGGTGGCGGCTGTGTTTCTGACTCCATTGCAGCAAAAGAAGAAAATAGGAGACCTGAGGTGAAATCTTTTTTTTTTTTTTTTTTTTTTTTTTTGTGGTACGCGGGCCTCTCACTGCTGTGGCCTCTCCCGTTGCGGAGCACAGGCTCCGGATGCGCAGGCCCAGCGGCCATGGCTCACGGGCCCAGCCGCTCCGCGGCACATGGGATCCTCCCAGACCGGGGCACGAACCCGTATCCCCTGCATCGGCAGGCGGACTCCCAACCACTGCGCCACCAGGGAGGCCCTGAGGTGAAATCTTTTGACCTTGAGAGTTGTTGCAACAGTCGGAGAAAACAATGGAGCTTCTAAAATCCCAAGTCCCAGAATTATGTAAGAAAATAATATTTTGTTATTTTTCTGGGATGGAATAATCCCAAGAATCCACTCCCTAAAAGTGTGAATTTGAATTGCCTGGGGGTTTATATGTTAAAATGTAAATATGATGTCCTAAATTCGGAAAAAAAGTTCTTGCACAGTAACAGGGAGGCCTAAGATGGCCTCACACGTTTGCTCTGCATTTTTAACATCGTAGCTGTGAATCACTTTTAAAAAGGGGGTGGCCTCCAAGCTGGGCAAGTGGGGTTTATGATGCTGAGATGGGCAAAGAGGAAGGTTTGGGAGAAATAGGGTTTCTTTTTACTAAAACAATTCCCTAAGTTTAAAGAGTGTGGGAGGGAGTTAATGACCCCCAAGATGTTCAAGTTCTAATCCCAGGGATGTGTGATTATTTCCTATGGCTGAAGAATTCTGCAGACATGATTAAGGAGTCTCAGATGAGGAGTTTGTCCCGGGTTACTCGGATAAACCTGCTATAATCTCAAGGTCCTTAAAAGATGGCAGAGGGAGGCGGGAGGGTCAGAAAAGGAGATGTGATGATGGAAACAGAGGTTGGAGTGATGCAATTGCTGGAAGGGGCATAAGCCGAGGATTAAGGAGTCTCCCAAAACCTGGAAAGGGCAAGGAAATAGATTCTCCCTTAGAGCGGCTGGAGATAGCATGACCCCTGACCTTTCTCTTGGCTCAGGAAAATCCATTCTGGACTTCTGACCTCCAAATATATGTAAGATAATACATTTTGGTTGTTTTAAGTCACTAAGTGTATAATAATTTGTTACAGCAGCCAGAGGAAACTAATACAAAGAGAGAAGTTAGGATGGATTGATGCAGGAAAAACAAAACACTACAGAAATGGAGCAAGAGAGGCAAGATAAATGGAACAGGAAACAAGGAGCGGGGCTTGTGAAGGGGAAAGGCTGGGTGTTGGAGGCTGCCCTGGACTGGATGCCTGGGGGTCATGGGTGCAGAGCAGTGCGGGGAAGGGAGAGGGTGCCCAGCCAAAGGACAGCCAGGTTATCTCCTTCCTAGTCATCTCAGCCTGCGTTCCCCTGAGAGCAGGGCCTGAGACAGGTGTCTGTGTGAGTAGTTAGTCTGAGGGTGAAGGATGAGAGTGAGAGGACAAACAGGGAAGGAGCGGGAGGCAGGACCAAGGTGCAATCCTGAGGTTGTTACCCAGCAAGGGCCCGCAGCCCGAGATGCACAGGAGTCAAGGCTATGGTAGCGGCTCCCGAGAATAGAGCTTTATTGCGAGGTCGACCGGCAAGGAGACAGGAGGCAGGGCTCCAATCCATCTCCCGACCCAGGGTTTGGGATGAAATTTAAGGGGTTGGGGGAAATTTCAAGCTTGGAAGTGAAACCATGGGTTAAATCCGTTTCACCTGCCGTCACTAATCCAGGTTGTTTTAAAACTCACATGACCGCAGAGGGCACGTAGCCTTAACAATAAGACTGTTCCTAGGAACTTGGGGTCAGCTGGGTCTAGTTGGAGCTGAGCCGGTTAAGACTGGACAGGACCACTTGACCCTTCAACCGGGCATGCGGGAGCGTCCCGCAGCGGCCCGTACTTAGCTTGTTACGCCTGCGCAGAGGGAGGATTCTTTCACCTTAAGCCAATCACCTTGCCCCATGCCTCCCCCGCCCCGCCCCCTTATTCCACATCCCATAAATACCCCGCGTCGCGGCATTCGAGGTGGTGGAGTTGAGGTCGCGTTTGTCTCTTCGATCTGCTGCTTTGCGTGTAAACCCTCTTTGCTGCAAACCTGGGTCTTAGCGTTCGGTTTGCTGAACGTCAGGCAAACCAACCTGGTTCAGAAGCTGATGGGCTGGTCTGGAATTAGTCCATAGAAGCTACTTGTGCTGCTGGAAGCTAGATTTTCCTCATTGAAGGACTTCTCGCTTTGTAAAAGGCTGTTGTGGCATCGCTTTTCTTCTGAGTGAACGAGAATGAAGTTTCTTGCTTCGGCGTCCTGGAGACACGGTTTCCCGTCTTGCAGAGATGTGGTGCCATCTCTGTAAAATAACTCAAGGTTTGATTAAGCAACACGCTATTTAAGGAGGCAAGACCAGTTGAAGTTGGTCCTGTTTCAAAGTGTCCACCGGCACGCGGCCCTGACCAGGGCAGGTGGCGGGAGCGGCCGTGCTTTTGGTCCGAGCACAAACTCCGCGTGCTCTTCTACTACTTACATTTATTCTTATTAAGCTGCTGCTCTTTCAAGATGCAGCTTACTGCTGGTGACGTTACTTCTATCAAAGGATCGGATGGACATATGCCCTGAGAACCTGAGTGCTGCGTGGAGAATAAAGGCCATTTGGAGGGAGGTCTCACCCAAACTGGTCACAGAGCACAAGGAGACTAGAAAGTGGGAGAGAGAAACCTGGAGGAAACCGAGGGGAATCACACAAAGAGGTAGGTGCCCCCCCCCCCCAAATAAACTTTTCTAATGGCTGGTTTGCTCTAAGGGTTTCGGTGGCGGTCAGTGTGCTGATGCCGGGGTCTGGGCCCTGTAACTACTTAGTGTTAACCTTCATCAGGTGGCCTTCCCATCCTACCCTGTTTCCTCCTGGTTCTGGCATTCCTGGCGTCTTGCGTGACTTGAGAGAAGGGAATGCCTTTGGCCTCATATCCTCACCGTTGTTACGGGAGCAGTCCTGGTCATACTTCAGATTCAGGTCCTAGGAGTCCATTTGGACACCTTGCCCCTTGTCACCACTGTGGCGTTTTTATAACTTCAGGTTTCATCCACTCACTCCTTTCCAGGTAACGACGCCTTCCCCATGATCCGTGATGGGTGTTACCTGGAGGGATGGGGGAGTGAGTTGCAGCTGTGACTTTTACTCCCAGTTCAGCGATGTGTGTTCTGGGAAGGTCTTTCACGAATCCTATCTCATTTGTGTGATCTCCTGGCATTTTAAAAACATACGCCCATTTATAAGAAAGTCCCCTGGTGGGTGTGGGCACTTCCACCATGGGGCAATAAGGATCCCGCTCAGAACCCTGGGTGTCCTCTCATTCCTAGTATAGGACCCAGCGTCAGTAGTTGGGGAGATGCTGATATAGCTATCTAGAGAAACGGCGGGGAGAGATGGATGCTCTGAGGCTAAAGGGGATGCAGGTCTTTCCACGTGGTCTTATCCTAACCAGAGATAAGGAAATGCAGGATGCGTCTGACCTGTAGGAACCAGCACCACAGAGGGAGTCCTGGTCACTCTCTTAAAGCCCCAGGAGTGGAGGAATCTGGGCTCTTGAGGGGCGTGGGGCACGGGGTGCAGTGATTGGAAAAAGGTGCTGTAACTGTTGCCCAGCGCAGGTGTGACTAGGCTGCAGGCCTCTCCACGTTCTGGGGGTGGAGCTCCCGGCCCTCAGATGCCGAAAGGTCACTGAGGAGGGTGGGTGGCCTATCCAGTCTTAACCAGCTCAGCTTGAACTAGACACAGCTGCCTCAAGTTCCTGGAAGATAACCGAGGCAAACATCTTGTTTCAGCTATGAGCTGCTTGGAGGACACAGGAGTCTTCAAACAACCTTGATTAGTGAAGGCAGGTGCAATGGATTTGACTAATCATGATGTATGCTTTCAAGAGCAGTTCTAGACTCGTCTCTGACATCTCATGGCAGCCTGATCGTGTGGCAGAGACAGTGCCATGCTTTCTGTTTCCCTCTTGTTGGGTACAAGGGGGGGCCTGTGCTCCCAGCTCCCTGCACTTGGGTTGAGATCATGTGACTGATTCTGGCCAATGGGCTGGAGTGAAGGTGATGTGTATCACTTCCTGGCTGAAACAGGTGAGTGGGCACGAGGTCTCCGTGTTCGCTCTTACCCTCGCCTGGTGGCTCCGAAAGCCAGGTATCGAGACCTCGGTTCACAAGACGGTGGCACCTCCGTTGACCCGCATGCCTGTGAGTATTTGGAGAAAAGGCTGCCATCAACCTGCTCTGTATGTGTAGCATGGAGACAAAAGAAGTCTTCGTGAGGCTACACCGCTGACTCTAGAGATGAACTTGTTACCTCAGCATAACTTCACTTATCCAGGCCAATACCAGATTTACCTCTTGTGGTGTCTCTGACGTTCTGAAAACTCACTGAAATCTCCCACCTTTTCTCTTTCCTTTGTACACCTTTAAATGCTTCTCCTATGGCAGCAGTAATTATAGGAGTAGACACATAATCCCTGACAAGAAGACAGACCCAACCCTGGTAACGTTTTAATGGGATTTTCCACATCTGACAGCCTGTGGGAGTATAAGTCAGGTAAATGGACAGTGACACAGACTTTGGTCAGACTGAGCCACGGAGAGTGGTGTCTGGGGCAGGATGCAAATAATACTGCAACACCGGCGTTCTGGTCACAGTGGCCCTCTTTCCTTTTCATGGTTTCTGTGCTTCTCCTCCATATAAAACAGAAAAGAGCACTTACACCTCACCTGGGTCTTCAGAGCCTAGAGCAACAGGTCATGTTTGCCAGGATTGGAGGGAGTAGGGAGGAAGAATTCATTGGCAGACCCAGGATGTAGCACAAACATGGATCTCTGGCTTACAATTTCAAGCAGCTGTGTGAGGGAAATGCAGTTCTCCCTTCACGACGGCACCCTCTTCTTACCTTCCACCTGGACTTGTGCCACCGTGGGAATCGGCTCTCAGGTCCACGGGGCCAGTTTCCTTGCTGACCCTCTAGACGCCCGTGATTGCTGTTACTTGTTAGGATGCCTCTTCCTTTGTCTTAATTCCAGTCCCGGCCCCATCTTCCCGGATAGTCCTTCATGCTGCAAACAGATCTGGCTCCTGTAACCCCAGTCACTGCTTACCTGTCCTGTCCTCATGTTGTGATGGTGAAAGGCTGTGCTTTTTAAAGAAATCTTTGTCATTTTTATTGACCCATAATATACAGTTAGGTGGCAGCGGTCAACACTGAACATACTGTATAAGTAAAGAGTGTTTCTTATGCAAAAACAACACCAAGAAAGATCCCCCACTATGGCTTTTCATCCAGCAATGCCTCTTATATCCCTGAATTTTGACTGATTTGTTTCTTAGTGTGCAAGTCATGCACAGTTGATTTGGCTGATAGATTGAGGCGATTCATTGTGTGTTTACCATTTTTAGGTTTTATTTCCTTGATTTCTTTTTACAGATTTGAGTAGCTTGTCCTTATGAGCTGCTTTTTGCTTTGTGTGATAGTCTCTGGCTAGTTTCCTTCCTTCCTTTCCTTGGTCTTAAAACTCATGACTTGCATTTTTCAACTTAATGTTCTTTAAGTTGTCTGACAACCTTGAAAACCTTGTGCCTTGCTTTCCAAGGTGACAGCTGGATGATCTAACTCCTCTGTCACTTGGGTGCTTATGTTGATGGCTGAGGGCATAGGAATGCGAGGAATACAATAGGCTTGATCTCTTCCTGCCACAATGGGTCAGACTGTCCCACAGTCCTTCCTCCAAAGCGAGACTTAAGTCAACTCCATGTATCTCAAGACGAGGGTTCTCAGCGCTGGCTGCGAGAAGAATCACCTGAGAGACTTAAAAAAAAAAATTCTTTTCACAGGCTCATCTCAGTACAAATGAATCACTTTCTCTTTCCTCCCTCCATCTTCCTCTCTTTTTTGGAGCTGGGTATTTGTATTCAGTCGTGAATTTAATGTTGATTGATGAGTGACTATCCAGCACCATCTCTGTGTCCTGCACTGTTCCAAGGCTGAGGATACAGTGACAGAAAGACAAGCCAATCCCCTGCTCCAGGCGAGGTTGTCTCCTAGTTGAGCAGTCGGGACAGACGGTACATAAGCAATAAAAATAATCCGAGTAATTTCAGAGAGCGAAACATGCTGTGGCCGAAAGTGGGGGGATGTGATGGAGACACTGAGGGGGTTTTGTGAACTTAATGTAGAAGCTTCTGGAAGGCTCACCAAGGAGACAGCGGTGGAGCTGATACATAAAGGATGAGGGGTAGCCATCATGAACTGTCTGGGGCAGAGGGTTCAAGGTCAAGGGAACTGGAAGTCCGGTTGTCCTTAGACGACTTGGTGGGTGTATTTCAGGAACAGAAAACCAGGCCACCATGGCTGGAGTGTTAAACTGAGAGCAGAAAATTAAGCTAGAGAAAGAAAAAAAAAAAAAAAGTGGATATAGAGAGAGTATCGTTAGGGTGCAGGCCTGCTGGCGGGAGGCTGTCTGCTTTCACGGCAGTGATCTTCTAACGTGGAAAGCAGGCATCCTGCTCACACTCCCAGGAACACAGGCACCTGGGTCTACAGGTTGGTGCCTCTCGCATTGCCCCACACTTTCCTCCCGTCTCCAGGCTCTGCTGGGCTCACGGCCTGGGTGGGACGTGCAGCAGCGTCCTCCAGCCTGCCTCTCTCAGGAGGAACGTGGACTGCAGGTCAGCTGGTGTCCTGCGTCAGCCCTTACCCTTGACCTTCAGGATGATAGGAGGAAACAATCTAAGGTAGGCATGGGTGCCTCCCTCAGCTGTCACTCAGCACGTGCTCAGCGAGGGCTGCTTCCTCTCCTTCCCGTCTCCAGCAGGTTTTGAACGAGAAAGTAACAGACTTTTCTGTCTTGACGAAATGGAAGTGAACAATACCCTCTGTAACTGTGACCTTCAAACCCGGGGACTGGCTTCTGCTCTTGGCGAGCGAAAAGCCGACAGGGTTTTCCCATCTGACCCCAGACTAGCTGGCTCCCCCCGCTTCACCCTGGGTTCCTCTCCGGCCCGGCTCGCGGCACCTCCGTATCACTTCTCGGCTCTGCGGGTGACCCCTTCCCTACACGAGGGGATGCGCTGTTAACAGGAAGATGGGAGGGGGGCGGGGCCAGGGTCCGTCTTCGTTTAACACACAAGTGGGTTGTGTGGCTGGATTTTGCATTCTGCTTCCCAGGGTGAATGATTCTTCACTCCACGCCCTCCTTTTCTGACAAAAATTGTGGGACTTGAATAATTGAGTGCTTTCCTGCCTCCAGTTAAACTGTGAGACGTTAAAATTATTTTTAGAAAAGCAGTTGCCCAGAGTTGGTGGAATTCTAACCGTTCCTCATGGCCGGTTCTCACTTGGTGTGAATGTGAAAGCGACCCAACCGCAGCCCCCAGGCCACCTGTCCCCAGGCTCCAGGTACCCGCCGTCCTGTGTCTCCTGCTCGGGTTGGCTGGCTTCTTGCTGCGTGTGGTCACTTGCCTGGTAGGTGTCAGTTTCCATGTGTGTCCTGTTCTCCAGGCACAGCCCATCCTGCAGGGGCTTGGCGGAGATGGGGGGTGGGTGGGGGCCTGGCATAGACCCTGCACAGCTGGGGCGGCGGCTGTGGCTTTGCCACTTGCTAACCCGCTGCCTTCCATGTGTTGGATGTGGAGAGAGGGACCTGGCCGACCTCACAACTGCATCAGAACCGTTGTGAGAATCAACATCTGTGTGGTGCCCACTCCAAGTGCTCTCGGAATACTAGGTGTTCTCGGTAGCTGAGGAGCACGTGAGAGAATGTTCCTAACTCTCTGTTCTAGCAGCTTTAAGCAGCCAGAAAGAGAGAGGGGAAAACCTGCAGAAGCATGGGCTTGAGCTGGTGAAAGGAGCTGGGGAGGAAGTGATGGAGACCCTGTGGGTCCTCCCAGCTTTGGCAGGTGGGGGGGCCTGCTGTGTGGTCTTGCCCTGGGCTAGGCTCCTTCCTGGCTCAGCTGGGGAAGGGCCGCTTCCCCGCTGCCCAGGGCCAGGCTGCCTGCGAGGCTCGAAGGCGCTCAGAGGGGACCTGGCCTCCTCCCCTAACTGCCTTCACCTTCTTCATGTAGAATATCATTTCCCCTGCAGTGGAAGTGAGTCCGTCTTAGCTGTGTGCACCTGGACTTCTGTGTCCAGAGAAAATAAGGGCAAGTTACAGCATCGCCTTGCAAAGTGGCTGGACCCTGAGACCTCAGTGACCTTCCAGGCCCTGCACCTGTCAGAGGTGTGAACTGCACGAGGGCTGTTCCTGAAGATTATAGGTGACCATGCCTGTCAGTGGTGAGTCCGGAGTGTGGTTCAGAGGAACGCGATGGAAGAATCAGGTGCTTTCAGGATGTCAGCCTCCACTTGACCATTGGTCCAAGCTCAGACAGATAGTCAGTGGCAGGGCTGGGGCAGAGGTCCTGGTCCCGTGTCTGCCAAAATGCTCTCCTCTTGTGTTTGCCGAGAACACAAGGAGAGTGTCCGTCCCATCTTTACAGCCGGGGTAGAGCACAGTGACAGAAACATGACAGGGCTGTGTGCCCCAGAGTTGAGGGCCACCAGATAAAGAACAGGATGCCCAGTTCAACTTGCACTTCAGATCATCCGTGAATAAATGTTTGGTATAAGTATGTCCCAAATACATGTTTTGGGATATACTTACGCTGAGCATTTACTGCTTATCTGAAATTCAAATGGAACCGCACGTCCTACATTTACGTTTGCTAAATCTGGCAACCCTACAAAAGAAGAAATTCATGTTGAAAATATCTATCAGACTGAATTATGGCTGCTTAGACCTGTCCTGGGTCTCCATTTAGAGGCAGAGTCTGCATCCTTTCTGGGAGTTCTTAGGACCGTAGCTACACCTGGAGCAGCGCCAAACCTCGATATGAAACCAGGACAGTTCAATCACTTATCCACCGTCTAGTTGTTTGCAGCGGGTAGACAAAATATTGAGATGTTTGGCAGAATTGCTCAGTTGTCCTCTGGAAGTCTGGCGTCTTACATCCATAGATTTCCAGGTCGCCCCATTCTGGGACACTGTCTACCACTCAGTTCTCTGATCTATGAGGACCTCGTGCCCCCTCCCCGCTTCTTTTCCAATGGGGCCCAGGACGTGCTACTAGAATCTTCAAGGATTCAGCCGAAGTCTGGACGTGCTTTGCATTTTGTTCATTTCTTGGCCCAAGACTCCCATGTACGTACAGTTGTTTTACTTCAGTCTGCTGATAAAGCTCAGGCTTCTCCAGACTTCTTTTACTTCGTTTCTGTTATGTAGGAAACCCAGCAAGAAAATCAGATTTGTTGTTGTTGTTGTTCCCCCTCAGAGCACAATGAACTGACATAAATCCTGTCCATGTAATAACACTCTGACCCTGTTAAGAAGATGGATGAGAACAGTGATTTCAAACAGCACGGGAAGCCCCTAGCAGGTTGAGGCTGCTTCTGGGAAAAGGCATTCATTGATTCAATTACTCATTCAACCAGCTTTACTGCCCGCACCTCAGGCCCATGGCACAGGGGGGAGGGGAGCAGCGGTGGGACGCAGAAGCTCAAGAGCTGGCCTCCTGGGGTCGGTCTGCCTGGATCCTGTTCTTAGCTCTGCTGCCCACCAGCTGTGTAGCTGAAAGTTACTTGATTTCTCTGCACCTCCAGTTCTTCTGTAAAATTGGATTAATAACATAGGGTTGTTGGGAGGATTAGAGAATTCACGGAACCGCTGAAGAACAGTGTCTGACATTTAGTAAGTACTTTAACAAATGTTAGCTGTTACAGTGGATGCATAGCTGTGGAGATGCTTTGATCTCGGAAAGGGCAGGCTCTTGTCCCTAGAGGTAAAGTTCAGAGTTATTGTTTGGCAAAACCTTGTTCTGAGTCACGGTTGAAGAGCCTTGTCCTGGGTCTCAAAACTAGTCATGATCACCTCATTCCTCTTTACTCATAGTTGGTGTAGGAATGACCCTGATCCAGAGTTCTGACCACAGAGATACAAGAATCATAACAGTGTTCCAGATCAAAAGGTCTTTTTTTTTTTTTTTTAAACCAGGAGAGCAAAAGATTTTCTAGAAGTCTCAGCAAGAAGATCAGGTTATGATTCTTGGAAGCACAGCAGCCATTTTGTGACCCTGAGGTCACAGCATGAAGACAAAGACCAACATGCTAAGGGTGATTTAAAAAAAGAAAGAAAGAAAGAAAGAAAGAACCCGGGTCTCCAAGGGTATATTCAAGTAACTCCACCAGATCACCTACCTCTAGACTTCTTACTAAGTGAGAAAAATTAACGTCTATTTTTTTTAAAGCTGCCGTAACCACATTATCAATTGTAGCAAAATGGATTTTTTTCACTGTTACAGCCAAATTAAAAGATGCAGTCTTTCTTCAATGAAATCATAGCCAAATGAAAAAAAACAATGTATGGCAAAACTAGCAAAGTGCTTTGTGCACATAGGAAAGGAAGAGTTAGTGGGTGTTGGGGGTGTCTTACTGGATGATAAAAAGTTCTGCTCTTGTAAGGTAGACTCTTCACCCCAAAGCATGGACCTATCACTGTCACCTGGTTCTCAGAACACCCTTCTGGAGAAAGGAGAAAAAGTCCCCACCTTAATGGCAGACAGTGATCATGTAACCTTGGTGCTTCCCAGGTCAGGGCTGAAGCAGTCTGTCTTCCCCTCAGCTCCACCTCTCAGGATGCTGACCCTCGCCACGTGGCCTGGATCTCACTGCTTCACTCTTTTACCATGTACACTGAAGCCAGGCCTATGGGCTGGCCATCTGTGACACAACAAGAGATGTGTAATTGGTTTCTGCCCCCAGGCCTGATACAGAGCTCCTAACACCCTTGTAATATCCGGACTTATAAGGTGATTGGGAGCATCTTTTGTCCTAATATTTGGTCTTTTTTTTTTTTGGTCTGCGTTGGGTCTTCATTGTTGCACACCGGCTTTCTCTAGTTGTGGCAAGCGGGGGCTACTGTTCGTTGTGGTGTGCGGGCTTCTCACTGCGGTGGCTTCTCTTGTTGTGGAGCACAGGCTCTAGGTGCACGGGCTTCTGTAGTTGTGGCACGCGGGCTCAGTAGTTGTGGCTCGCGGGCTCTAGAGCACAGGCTCAGTAGTTGTGGTACACGGGCTTAGTTGCTCCACAGCATGTGGGATCTTCCTGGAACCAGGGCTCGAACCCGTGTCCCCTGCATTGGCAGGCAGATTCTTAACCACTGCGTCACTAGGTAAGTCCCTAATATTTGGTCTTTGACCCTGGTTCCTGACACAGAGCTCCTAAATCCCTTGGAATTTCCTGGGAACCTCTAGTGAGGAAACTTCTGGTGGGTCCCTGGATGGCTCCAGGGTGGCGACTGGTCATCAGACCAAGTCATGGTTAGAAGTGTGGAACTTTAAGCCCCAGCTCCCATCCTTGGGCGGGGAGGTGGGGAAGAGGGGCTGGAGATAGAGTCAGTAATCGATCACACCCATGTGGTGAAGTCTCCTTAGAAAGTCCCAAGCTACGGGGTCCAGAGAGCTCCTGGGTCAGTGGACATAGCCGTGTGCTGTGCCCCAGCCCCGTGTGGACAGAAACCCCTGCACTTGGGACCTTTCCAGACCTCACTCCATGTATCTTTTCATCTGACTGTTCATCCGTATAAACCTAAGTGTTTCCCTGAGTTCTCTGAGCCGTTCTAATGAATCCTCGAACCTAAAGAGGGGGTCATGGAACCCCTGTTCTACAGTGAGCTGGTTATAAGTACAGATAGCAACCTGGGACTTGGAACTTGCATCTGAAGTGGAGGCAGGCTTGGGGGACCAAGCCCTTAACCTGTGGGGTCTGTACTAACCCTGGGGGGTTTGTATCAGAGTTGAGTTGAGTTGTAGGATGACCAGCTGGTGTCTGGAGAGTGGGAGAATGGGTTGGTGTGGGGAAGTCTCCCATGCATTTGCTGTCAGGAGTGTTGTGAGAAGAGGGAAAAAAATGAGGGGTTTTTTTTGAGCTTTTTTTTTTTTTTTTTTTTTTTTTTTTATAGCATCCGTACCTCCTCCAGCCCACAGCCCTTGCTGGGAGAGCTGTGTTTTGGCTTGGGTTAAAGGTGGAGGACAAGACGATCGGTAGAGAGGAAGGGGACAGGCTGGGGACTAAAGACCTCCCAGAGAGCCCCCTGGAGACAGGTGTGAGCACAGAAGTTGGCTGGAGAGGAGTGAGAGATGACCCGGGAGAGGGTGGAGCAGCTGATGGAGAGACAGCTTTGCGTGTAGCAAGGGGCTCAGAACTGGCCTGCCTGGGACCAGGCAGACACCCGAGTTCTTGAAACATGAACGTGATGATGGTGGAAGAGTCTTTTGCCAGATGTGGGAATAACATTAACTAAAGAATCAAGGAGAACTGTCAAAAGACTTGCAGTCATGGGAAAAAAAATCTTCAAAAAATTCTTCAGAAGCGTAATTGACCACTTGCAGTATCTGAGTCAGTCTGGGGCTCCAGTTTGCTGTCTTGTAATAAGCTGTGCTGACAGAACTTACTGAATTTCTGATGAAAATAACTGTGTAAACCTCACTCGGGTAACGTCTTAGCTACACAACGGACTTATCTCTCAACCAGGAAGTGGTTTCTGTGTCTTAGAGACAAGGTCTATGAGATGATGTCTCCTCGATGAGTTGACCTGTCTCTAGGAAGAGAATATCAACTCAAATGGAAAAGTTAGAGGTGTTAGGCAATACGGCAGTTCGTATGAGAGTTTTTAAGTCTTAAAGAGTTAAGTGGGTGTCAGGCACTGATTAGAGCTTTACGTATATTAACTCGATTCTCTGAGAACGGCTAACGAGGTTGGTACTAGCCCCATTTAACAGATGAGGGAGCTGAGGCTCAGAGAGGTTCAGGATCACAGGTTAGGTAAGTATCACAGGGCTATTAACTCCATGCCACAGAATCTGATCTTCACTACACTGCGCGGCTTCTCGTTAAGTGAAATGGCCAAAGAGTATGACGAAGTCCCCAGGGCATGTGACAGCCACTTCAAAGTCTGGATGCTGCCCAGAGATTAAAGGGAACACTACATAGAAAAATGTCTATCCTCTTCATCCTGCTATTACTGGTGCAGTGCTGGGTTTCGACTTTCAGTTTGAGAAGTGACCTGGGGGGCCCTGTGGGATGGTTACATCCCAGCCAGGGCGAGGCTTCCCAGCCTCTAATGAAAACCCTTGTAACCTCCCTTAAACAAACAACTGGGGGAAAGGCAAAGATCCTCAAGGGATGTTGTGTAACATTTATGAGCATTTTCTCAAACAATAAAAAGGTCTAATTGGCGCTTAAGCTTTTTGCATTTGAATGTAAATTACATCTCAAAGTACTGCTGACTATGGAATTTGACATTCAAATAATCTTTGAAATGTTGAGAGTCAGTAGGGGATTGTTTTATGAGAGGTAGGGAAACAGCTTGCAGGTCTGGAGGGGAGGGATGGGTACTGTTCATGGCTGGGACCTTTCTGGCAAAGGATTGTGAAGGGTTCTGTTAACAGAACAAATCTACACCTGCGAGGCCGCGTACAGATTCTGTCTTTACCCCTTCAGAAAAACTGGATGATGGAAAGAAGATCCAGAGTTACGTCTACATGGTCAGAAGGACAGGGCAAGGTGAAGTTGGGCTTCCAACCTAAAGTCAGGCTGAAAAGATCCCAACCCTTCAATGGGGAGCCCATTCAGAATCTTTGAATTCACCAATAGCACAGATCTTTTCCATTTTCTTCCCAAGGGCCGGTGCAGCAGATGAATACTGGTTCTCCTGATTCAGATTACAGTCGACAATGGGCCTCCTTTCTCTGCGGCAAGAAATTCCATCTCTCGCAGAACTGAGGTCCTCTTCCCTCATCTCCCCGACCATGACCTCAGGGCCTTCTGGTGATTCCAAAGGCCTCGCTCAGAGCAGAGTGCTGACAAGGTTCTCTCTGGATTTGGGCCCACCCTTGTTACTTTTGAGGTGCTTGTTGTTCAAACTTATGTGGCCCCTTGATGTCTGAGAGTTTTTCGTGCTTCTTGGGTGTGAGAATCTTTGCTTAAACTGGCACGTTAGTGTGTATAATTTCCCCAAACTGTATAGCTGAGCCGTTTATAGTAAGGTAGGGCCTCTTCAAATACCCAGGTATGTACTGCTTCTGATCACTGGTCTGAGGATAATAAGCTGTGTTGAAAGAAAACATTTTTTAAAAAGGGAAAAATACACAGCTAACACAGAAACATAAAATGAGTAGGTATTAACGATTTTATTTGTCACTAATTAGTGAAGTAACCAGTAAGAGGGGGGAAAAACAGTTCAAAGGAGCATTCAAAAAATAATTATACACAAGCAATTAGAAATACTAAAATAAATTTTCTAATACAGAACTGGTCAATTATCTACAGGGAAATAATCAACTGTGCCTTTAGCAGACAAAATTCATTTGTATTTCTAGGTTCAAGAATCATCTGTATTACTATCCATTTTCCTCAACTTGCAGAGTGGTAAAATAGCTCAGTGACCAGATCCTTGTAGAAACCAGTAACCCAGAAGGGTGTACTTAGTGTTTAATTGAAAAGACACTCACAAAACTTTTTTGCTTATTTCCAAGCCTTTTACAGTTTTTCTGATGGCTGAATATCTATGTTGAGTCAGAATGTGGGTTTCAGGGGCTTCCCTGGTGGCGCAGTGGTTGAGAGTCCGCCTGCCGATGCAGGGGACATGGGTTCGTGCCCCGGTCCGGGAAGATCCCACATGCCGCGGAGCGGCTGGGCCTGTGAGCCATGGCTGCTGAGCCTGCGCGTCCGGAGCCTGTGCTCCGCAACGGGAGAGGCCACAACAGTGAGAGGCCCGCGTACCGCAGGAAAAAAAAAAAAAAAAAAGTGGGTTTCAGGCAGGAATCGAGCAACCGGGTAAATCTTGGTGCCTGAAGTTCGTGGTGAAAAATGAGTTGGCTCTAATTATAGGGATCAGATGGCTGGCGTAGAGGGTGAAGTGGATCACATGAAAGAGGGCATCTGCTATCAGGTGTGTACGTGGGAACAGCGGGCTCAACGACTCTATCTACGGAATCGTATGGGGGTGCTTTTGGGGTCAGCAGACGGGTAAGAGGGCTGCAGTCCTTGATCTGGGGCCAAGTAAGATGTCAGTTTTGAGAGGGGAGTGCCAGAAATCCTGCTCTTTCGTAGAACAAACTGTCTGGGATTTGTCTTGATGAAAATTTGCAGAGGAAGAAAAAGAAAACCCTCTTTAGAGGTGGTTAGGTGTTGGGTTCCTAAATTGGAGCCTGATTTCGGTCCGATTTCCCTAAGTTTTCTTTCTTTTTTTTTTTTTTTTTTTTAAGGCAAATGTAACCTCTATCCCTCAGAAGGCTCCCACTAGTTTTAATAAAATTTATTTATTTTTGGCTGCATTGGGTCTTTGTTGCTGCCCACGGGCTTTCTCTAGTTGCAGCAAGCGGGGGCTACACTCAGTTGCGGTGCGCGAGCTTCTCATTGCGGTGGCTTCTCTTGTTGCGGAGCATGGGCTCTAGGTATGTGGGCTTCAGTAGTTGTGGCACGTGGGCTCAGTAGTTGTGGCTCACCGGTCTAGAGCGCAGGCTCAGTAGTTGTGGTTCGCAGGTGCTAGAGCGTGGGCTCAGTAGTTGTGGTGCACGGGCTTAGTTGCTCCGCGGCATGTGGGATCTTCCCAGACCAGGGCTTGAACCCATGTCCCCTGCCTTGGCAGGTGGATTCTTAACCACTGCGCCACCAGGGGAGTCCCAAGTTTTCATTCTTTAATAGGGGAACCCCAATACTGCTTTCTTCTTCTTACCCCTTGGGAGGTGTCTGCAGCATCACACCTCCATCTCCATTTGCTACCTTTCAAGTCATGGATCACAGTTTCTCAGAGCAGAGTCACACCTCAGATCTCGTGACCAGCTAAGCCACAGCCTGTAAACAAAAAACAAAATTTCTTGTAAAGTGGTCAAAACTAAGAAACTATTACTATTTACTAAACTCCAGACTTGTTTTGGATTTCAACTCTTTTTCTATTAATGTTCTCTTTCTATTTTGTTGTTGGGCTCCTTTGGTCTGTAATAACTTTGGTTTGTTATTCCTTGTTCTTAACAACCTTGACAGTTTTGGAGAGTACTTGCTGAGTGTCCTGTAGAATTTTTTTTTTTTTTTTTTTTTTTTTTGCGGTACGCGGGCCTCTCACTGTTGCGGCCTCTCCCGTTGCGGAGCACAGGCTCCGGACGCGCAGGTTCAGCGGCTCATGGGCCCAGCTGCTCCGCGGCATGTGGGATCTTCCCGGACCGGGGCACGAACCCGTGTCCCCTGCATTGGCAGGCGGACTCTCAACCACTGCGCCACCAGGGAAGCCCTAGAATTTTTGTCTGATGGTTTCCTCATGATTTGAGTGGGTTTATGTTTTTTCCTTTTTTCTTTTGTTTTTTTTTTTTTAAGACAACCATAGAAGTGCCCTTCTCATCACATTGTATGGCATCACAGGGGAAGTGAACCTTTATCACTCGGTTAAGGTGTGTTTGCTAGGTCCCTCCACTGCAGAATTGCTGTTTTCTCCTTTCTCTTCTCTCTTCTTTGGAATTAAATCACTAAGTGATTTGTAATTTCTACCTCCATTCTCTGGAATGCTTAGACAATTCTTTTTCCTTTTTTCTGTTGAAGTTCTAAAATAATCCACTCATAAAACTCTCTGGGCTTAATCTTTTTGGAGATAAAGTTTTAAGAAACTTTTTCAAAGATGTCCTTGATTACGCATCTGTTGAGGTCTTCTATATTTTCTAATGTCAGAATTTCTGGTAATTAAAGTAAAATGAGCCATTTCATTGTCATCTTGAAATTTACTAGACAGTGTTTTGTCTAACATTTTCTCTTGTATATTTGATACCTTTTTTCTGATTAATACAGATATGCATTTTCTTTCCTCGAGTAGGCATGCTATTTATGTTGAGTTTATGAAGGAAATGGTAGGGCACTGCAGATTTGTAACTCCTAACACATGAAAGCCCAGAAATGAGAATTAGTAAAATTTGTATCTTTAAACAGTGAGCTAGAGACTTCGCTGGACCCCGGGGCAGATCCTGGGGTCCTCAGAGCAGAACGCTTAAGGCTGAGTTTATCCTTGCTTCTCTTAGAAGCTCTTTTTGGCAGACATTCTAGTTGGAGAGCGAGAAGGAGCACAGCGCTTGGGGGAGAGAGCAGAATATGCTGTCCACCCTCACCCTCTATTTTCTGCTGACCATCACGCAAGACCTAGCTATGCCGTCCACAAAAGGGCTTCCCGCCAGCTTGAGAACTAGTGCCCTTTTGCCCCACTATCCTGATGGGCGTAGGGATTTTTTGGATATTTGGGCCAGGAGAAATCAGCCTGTAAGGTCTGCATGGGACCTCTGGCTCCAAGTTGTCTCCCCTTCCCCTCATTTTAAGGCTGTAAAAACAGAGGTGAAGCAAGGCAAGTGAATTTTCCAAGCATGCAGAAAATCAGTGATGGCACTGCGGCTTTGAATCCACATTTCTTTCCTCTGGTGGAGTGCTCTTCCTGTGCCCCGTCCCCCTCTTTGGACCAGGCAGACCTAGACGCCATTCAGATAGTCAGAAGTTCAGCTGTGCTGAATCTGGGTGGGTTTGCATAGCCGGGTGGTACCTGAGCTCTTCACTGTGGATGTATGGTCAACAAGGGACCTGTCCTGGTCACGCAGCTCATCAAGAGACTGACCTGAGCCTCTCCCTCTGGATTTGCACTTTACAGATCTCCACAGAAAACAACAGCATACTGGGAGGCGTTGCTTTATCTCTTTGATCTACTTCTCAAGTAATTCTGAACTTGTAGCTCGAGGGCTGGGATCCCTGCCAGCCTGTATACACGCTGTCCATCCACAGGGGATACACCAGAACTCCGGCTGCGTGGAGATTCCCTCTTTTGGCTGCCGGGTGCCGGCTCAGGCTGTGTATCTTGAAGCAGGATCCACATTCTTGGCAGGTCAGCTGGGAAGCGTGTTTGACGTTGGTGGAAAAGGGCCGTTCTTGGATCCAGGGCCTCGCCGCTTGTGTCTTGTCTACACTCCTGGGGAACAGGCTTGAATGGGGCAGAAGCCAAGTGCTGGGAGGTGTGTTTGGCTCCGTCGCAGACACTGATGGAGTCCAGTAGGCTAACGCCCGGCTCAGAAAGGTCCCTTCCCTTCACTTTGCAGAACACATACAAACCCGCCTATGGGTCAGATGGGTCTGTGCGATGCCCATGTGAATTCACTCTTCACAAGAAGACTTCTTGTGGGAAACACAAAAGCAGGTTAAAGTTATGCTAAGCTGGCACGGGATGACAAGAGTTTAGTACAGGAAAGATCATTTGTTCCCTTCTCGACCTCTAGGACCCACGGGCTTGTTGACATGTTTTTACCACGTTCCAGCTGTCTGCGGAGTCATGAGGTAGTGTAACAGATTTTAGACCCCAAATTCTGGGCTCCTGACAGGAAGCCCAAACCAGGTCTGAGTTTTCCCTCCAGCACCAATGGCTTTGATTCCTGATGGCCCATGTGGGGTCATCTTCTATGTCTGTTCACAAGGTGGATAAACTAACTGCCTTCGAAGGGAGGCATCCTGTTAATACAGATGGAGGCCCAGAGGAAACATACGAAGGTGAAAAGAGGCAATCCCATGAGTGTTCTCTGCGCTTTGTAAAGTCTATTCCCAGTGGTTCTTTGGCTTTCAGAGATGATGTCCCCACGTCCTCCTCCAGCCCTGGCTGAGACAGGTTGACTGACGAAGCTCGCTGCTGGGCCCCAGGTATGCAAGCGATGGGCAGAGGCTGCACCGCATAAAGAAAGTCCACGTCCTCAAATGACATATGTGCAAACTCTCATGAGAAAAGGGAAAGGCACAAATCCTCCTCCTGACAGATTTTGGTGTAATTCAGAGGAGCTATTCCAAACAAATGGGCTGTAAATACCCTCCTCCTCCTATATGCCCAGCAGCTATGTGCACGAGATAAGATAATCTAATTTCTGTGGCTTCCAGAAGAAATGAGCGTGACACCAGGGCAGGGTGAGTAGAGAACATGGAAAAAGGCAGAGAAATGAGTGTCTTTCCCAGGCCTGGAGTCAGCCGAGCTCTGAAGATGTTTTCATCTGCTACCAAAGTATAGGAAATGTCCGTACTCGGGTACCTCATCCAGCAGCTTACTTATTCAACCAATAAACAGAAAAAATCTAAGTTATAAAAGTTCTTTTTTTTTTCCTGACTCTGATAACCTCTTATCTGCAGGCATATATTTTGTGCTTCTCATAAGTCTGAGTTCAAATCTGCACAGAGACATTTTCATGCTGTTACCTTTGATCTTTTATCTCTTCATGGCTCTGCAGATAAAAGATTCCAACGTGTGTAAAATCTTCCAAATTAGAGGTGAACTAGACCCTTATCCTATATTCAAAATTCTCTCACATCTGCAATCCCAGTTTAAAAATGCAAATATGACAGAGACTTCAGGGAAGAGTATTAAAGATAGCTTTTTTTAAAAAAAGTTACTTAATAATTTAGAATTTTTAGAAAACACAGAAGTTAAAAATTAAGCCACCCATGATTCAACCATCCAGATTTTTAATACTTTTAACAATTCCAGGGTGTGTGTGTGTATATATGTGTATATATATGTATATATATGCATGTATATATATATAAAATGGCATCACTTAAAAGTATCTTTAAAGTCAGTTTTACATACTTTATAATAAACTTTTTCTTTTTTCTACCACAGTATCTTAATGGATAAATATCATTCCATCATATAGACAAAGCCTAAATTATTTAATGAATGCCCTATTGTTGAGCACTTAGGTTGTTTCCAGTAATTGCCTGTCATTAGGAGTGCCAATGACAGTCATTGTGCTGTATATTTACACACCATCATGATTATTTCCTTAAGATAAATTCCTGGCAGTAGGGTTGCTGGATGAAAATGTATGCAAAAATTCTAAAACACATAACCGTGTTGCCTAATTGCCTATAAGTCGCATAGATTTAACTTTGCATCACCAATCTCTGAGGAGGCTACTTTCCCTTTATACTTGATGATAACTGGTAAATTACTTTTTTGCTAATTTTCTGAATAATAACTACTATATCATTATTTTAATAAGCACTTCATAAGTAATGGTGATACTTTGTTTACTGTTTTCTGTTTTTATGTTTTCTGTGTTTTATATGATCTTTTCATGTTTTTCAGTCTTTAATTTTTTTAACATCTTTATTGGAGTATAATTGCTTTACAGTGTTGTGTTTCTGCTGTATAACAGTGAATCATCTGTATGTGTACATATATCCCCATATCCCCTCCCTCTTGTATCTCCCTCCCACCCTCCCTATCCCACCCCTCTAGGTGATCACAAAACACCAAGCTGATCTCCCCGTGCTATGCAGCTGCTTCCCACTAGCTATCTGTTTTACATTTGGTAGTGTATATATGTTAGTGCTACTCTCTCACTTCGTCCCAGCTTACCCTTCCCCCTACCCGTGTCCTCAAGTCCATTCTCTACCTCTGCATCTTTATTCCTGTCCTGAACCTAGGTTCAGCAGAACCATTTTTTTTTTAGATTCCATGTATATGTGTTAGCATATGGTATTTGTTTTTCTCTTTCTGACTTACTTCACCCTGTATGACAGACTCTAGGTCCATCCACCTCACTACAAATAACTCAATTTTGTTTCTTTTTATGACTGAGTAATATTCCATTGTATATATGTGCCACATCTTCTTTATCCATTCATCTGTCGGTGGACACTTAGGTTGCTTCCATGTCCTGGCTATTGTAAATAGTGCTGCAGTGAACATTGTGGTACATGTCTCTTTTTGAATTATGGTTTTGTCGGGGTATATGCCCAGTAGTGGGATTGCTGGGTCGTATGGTAATTCTATTTTTAGTTTTCTAAGGAACCTCCACACCGTTCTCCATAGTGGCTCTATCAGTTTACATTCCCACCAACAGTGCAAGAATGTTCCCTTTTCTCCACACCCTCTCCAGCATTTATTGTTGGTAGATTTTCTGATGATGGCCATTCTGACCAGTGTGAGGTGATACCTCATTGTAATTTTGATTTGCATTTTTCTAATGATTAGTGATGTTGAACATCCTTTCATGTGTTTGTTGGCAAGCTGTATATCTCCTTTGGAGAAATGTCTATTTAGGTCTTCTGCCCATTTTTGGATTGGGTTGTTTGTTTGTTTTTTTTATTGAGCTGCATGAGCTGCTTGTATATTTTGGAGATTAATCCTTTTTCAGTTGCTTCGTCTGCAAATATTTTCTCCTATTCTGAGGGTTGTCTTTTCGTCTTGTTTATGATTCCTTTGCTGTGCAAAAGCTTTTAAGTTTCATTAGGTCCCATTTGTTTATTTTTTATTTTTATTTCCATTTCTATAAGAGGTGGGTCAAAAAGGATCTTCCTGTGGTTTATGTCAGAGTGTTCTTCCTGTGTTTTCCTTTAAGAGTTTTATAGTGTCTGGCTTTACATTTACGTCTTTATTCCATTTTGAGTTTATTTTTGTATATGGTGTTAAGGAGTATTCTAATTTCATTCTTTTACATGTAACAGTCCAGTTTTCCCAGCAGCACTTATTGAAGAGGCTGTCTTTTCTCCATCATATATCCTTGCCTCATTTATCAAAGATAAGGCGACCATATGTGCATGGGTTTATCTCTGGGCTTTCTATCCTGTTCCATTGATCTATGTTTCTGTTCTTGTGCCAGTACCACACTGTCTTGATTACTGTAGCTTTGTAGTATAGTCTGAAGTCAGGGAGCCTGATTCCTCCAGCTCCATTGTTCTTTCTCAAGATTGCTTTGGCTATTCGGGGTCTTTTCTGTATCCATACAAATTGTGCAATTTTTTATTCTAGTTCTGTGAAAAATGCCATTGGTAGTTTGACAGGGATTGCATTGAATCTGTAGATTGCTTTGGGTAGTATAGTCATTTTCATAATGTTGATTTTTCCAACCCAAGAACATGGTATATCTATCTCTCCATCTGTTGGTATCATCTTTAATTTCTTTCATCAGTGTCTTATAGTTTTCTGCAAACAGGTCTTTTGTCTCCTTAGATAGGTTTATTCCTAAATATTTTACTCTTTCTGCTACAGTGGTAAATGGGAGTGTTTCCTTAATTTCTCTTTCAGATTTTTCATCATTAGTGTATAGGGATGCAAGAGATTTCTGTGCATTAATTTTGTATCCTGCTACTTTACCAGATTCATTGATTAGCTTTAATAGTTTTCTGGTAGCATCTTTAGGATTCTCTGTAGTATCATGTCATCTGCAAACTATGACAGTTTTACTACTTTTCTGATTTGGATTCTTTTTATTTCTTTTTCTTTGATGGCTGTGGCTAAAACTTCCAAAACTATGTTGAATAAGAGTGGTGAGAGTGGGCAACCTTGTCTTGTTCCTGATCTTAGAGGAAATGGTTTTAGTTTTTCACCATTGAGAATGATGTTGGCTGTGGGTTTGTCATATATGGCCTTTATTATGTTGAGGTAGGTTCCCTCTGTGCCTAGTTTCTGGGGAGTTTTTATCATAAATGAGTGTTGAATTTTGTCAAAAGCTTTTTCTGCATCTATTGAGATGATCATATGGTTTTTCTCCTTCAGTTTGTTAATGTGGTGTATCACATTGATTGATTTGCGTATATTGAAGAATCCTTGCATTCCTGGAATAAACCCCACTTGATCATGGTGTATGATCCTTTTAATGTGTTGCTGGATTCTGTTTGTTAGTATTTTGTTGAGGGTTTTTGCATGTATGTTCATCAGTGATATTGGCCTGTAGGTTTCTTTCTTTGTGACATCTTTGTCCGGTTTTGGTATCAGGGTGATGGTGGCCTCGTAGAATGAGTTTGGGAGTGTTCCTCCCTCTGCTATATTTTGGAAGAGTTTGAGAAGGATAGGTGTTAGCTCTTCTCTAAATGTTTGATAGAATTCACCTGTGAAGCCATCTGGTCCTGGGCTTTTGTTTGTTGGAAGATTTTTTATCACAGTTTCAATTTCAGTGCTTGTGATTGGTCTGTTTGTTTTCTATTTCTTCCTGGTTCAGTCTCAGCAGGTTGTGCATTTCTAAGAATTTATCCGTTTCTTCCAGGTTGTCCATTTTATTGGCATAGAGTTTCTTGTAGTAATCTCTCATGATCCTTTGTATTTCTGCAGTGTCAGTTGTTACTTCTCCTTTTTCATTTCTAATTCTGTTGATTTGAGTCTTCTCCCTTTTTTTCTTGATGAGTCTGGCTAATGGTTTATCAATTTTGTTTATCTTCTCAAAGAACCAGCTTTTAGTTTTATTGATCTTTGCTATCGTTTCCTTCATTTCTGTTTCATTTATTTCTGATCTGATTTTTATGATTTCTTTCCTTCTGCTAACTTTGGGATGTTTTTGTTCTTCTTTCTCTAATTGCTTTAGGTGCAAGGTTAGGTTGTTTATTCGAGATGTTTCCTGTTTCTTAAGGTAGGATTGTATTGCTATAAACTTCCCACTTAGAAGTGCTTTTGCTGCATCCCATAGGTTTTGGGTCGTTGTGATTTCACTGTCACTTGTTTCTAGGTATTTTTTGATTTCCTCTGATTTCAGTGATCTCTTGGTTATTTAGTAGTGTATTGTTTAGCCTCCACATGTTTGTATTCTTTACAGTTTTTTTCTTGTAATTGAGATCTAGTCTCATAGCGTTGTGGTTGGAAAAGATACTTGATACAATTTCAATTTTCTTAAATTTACCAAGGCTTGATTTGTCACCCAGGATATGATCTATCCTGGAGAATGTTCCATGAGCACTTGAGAAAAATGTGTATTCTGTTGTTTTTGGATGGAATGTCCTATAAATATCAAGTAAGTCCATCTTGTTTAATGTGTCATTTAAAGCTTGTGTTTCCTTATTTATTTTCATTTTGGATGATCTGTCCATTGGTGAAAGTGGGATGCTAACGTCCCCTACTATGATTGTGTTACTGTCGAATTCCTCTTTTATAGCTGTTAGCATTTGCCTTATGTATTGAGGTGCTCCTATGTTGGGTGCATAAATATTTACAGTTGTTATATCTTCTTCTGATTGATCCCTTGATCGTTATGTAGTGTCCTTCTTTGTCTCTTTTCATAGTCTTTATTT
This sequence comes from Hyperoodon ampullatus, assembly GCF_949752795.1. Classification (NCBI taxonomy): domain Eukaryota; kingdom Metazoa; phylum Chordata; class Mammalia; order Artiodactyla; family Ziphiidae; genus Hyperoodon; species Hyperoodon ampullatus. The sequence continues at coordinate 35,421,906 of NC_136932.1, read as the reverse complement.
TGAAGTTTGTTTTGTCTCATGAGAATTGCTACTCCAGCTTTCTTTTGATTTACATTTGCATGGAATATTTTTTTCCATCCCCTGACTTTCAGTCTGTATGTGTCGCTAGGTCTGAAGTGGGTCTCTTGTAGACAGCACATATACGGGTCTTGTTTTTGTATCCATTCAGCAAGTCTATGTCTTTTGGTTGGAGCATTTTATCCATTTAAGGTAGTTGTTGATATGTATGTTCCTATTACCATTTTCTTAATTGTTTGGGTTTGTGTTTATAGGTCTTTTCCTTCTCGTGTTTCCTGCCTAGAGAAGTTCCTTTAGCATTTGTTGTAAAACTGGTTTGATGGTGCTGGATTGTCTTAGCTTTTGCTTGTCTGTAAAGGTTTTAATTTCTCCATCGAAGGTGAATGAGATCCTTGCTGGATAGAGTAATCTTGGTTGTAGAATTTTTCCCTTTCATCACTTTAAATATGTCCTGCCACTCCCTTCTGGCTTGCAGAGTTTCTGCTGAAAGATCAGCTGTTAACCTTTGGGGATTCCCTTGTATGTTATTTGTTGTTTTTTCCCTTGCTCCTTTTAATATTCTTTCTTTGTATTTAATTTTTGATAGTTTGATTAATATGTGTCTTGGCATGTTTCTCCTTGGATTTATCCTGTATGGGACTCTCTGCACTTCCTGGACTTGATGGACTATTTCCTTTCCCATGTTAGGGAAGTTTTCCACTCTAATTTCTTCAAATATTTTCTCACACCCTTTCTTTTTCTTTTCTTTTTCTGGGACCCCTATAATTTGAATGTTGGTGTGTTTAATGTTGTCTCAGAGGTCTCTGAGACTATCCTCAGTTCTTTTCATTCTTTTTTCTTTATTCTGCTCTGTGGTAGTTATTTCCACTGTTTTATCTTCCAGGTCACTTATCCATTCTTCCTCAGTTATTCTGCTATTGATTCCTTCTAGAGAATTTTTAATTTCATTTATTGTATTGTTCATCATTGTTTGTTTGCTCTTTAGTTCTTCTGGGTCCTTGTTAAACGTTTCTTGTATTTTCTCCATTTTATTTCCAAGATTTTAGATCATCTTTACTGTCATTACTCTGAATTCTTTTTCAGGTAGACTGCCTATTTCCTCTTCATTTGTTTGGTCTGGTGGGTTTTTACCTTGCTCTTTCATCTGTTGCATATTTCTGTCTTTTCATTTTGTTTAACTTACTGTGTTTGGGGTCTCCTTTTCGCAGGCTGCAGGTTCGTAAATCCTATTGTTTTTGGTGTCTTTCCCCAGTGGGTCAGGTTGGTTCAGTGGCTTGTGGAGGGGACTGGTGCCTGTGTTCTGGTGGGTGGGGCTGGATCTTGTCTTTCTGGTGGGCAGGACCACGTCCGGTGGGGTGTTTGGTGGTGTCTGTGAACTTATTATGATTTTAAGCAGCCTCTCTGCTAATGCGTGGGCTTGTGTTCCTGTCTTGCTAGTTGTTTGGCATGGGGTGTCCAGCACTGGAGGTTGCTGGCCATTGAGTGGAGCTGGGTCTTAGTGTTGAGATGGAGATCTCTGGGGGACCTTTCGCCTATTGATATTATGTGGGGCCAGGAGGTCTCTGGTGGTCCTGTGTCCTGAAATCGGCTCCCCCACCTCAGAGGCTCAGGCCTGACACCCGGCTGGAGCACCAAGACCCTGTCAGCCACACGGAGTGCAAGATGTCTGGTCTGGGAGTGATCTGGACTTGGTCACTGTAGTAACACATGCAGAAAGCAGTGCCTTTCTGAGGGTCTCTTCAGGCTTCCAGGGCACCATGTGCCTCAGCTAGTACAGCAGTTCCTGCAGTAGATGGACAGGACCTATAGGATATCAGTTTGCCCAAGAGCTGCGAAGCCCCGAGACAACCAGGACCAGCAGGTGGCACTCTCTGTAGTCAAAAATGTGAAATTCTGCTCTTAGGGTCACTTCTGAGTTGTGTTGTCCTTTGGAGTCCCTGAGGCCCAGCTGGCAGGGGTGTCAGGCTGCGCACGGACCAAGCGTCAGCAGTGGCAGGAGGAGGAGGACCGGCTGAGTGGCTCCTCCTTCCCAACCCACAGCCACTGGCTCCTTGGGGGGCTCCTGGCAGACCGCCAAGGTGGGAGGCAAGGTAGCCACACAAGCAACAGCTACTGCGCGGGCCTCCGCTCAGTCTGGCTCTCGGGGGCTGGGGCAGAGGCAGTCAGGATTGGGGAAAAAGGGTAGAAGTGGGGTGCAGAGGGTGGGGCAGTGAGCGTCCAGGTCCAGAGGAAGGCTTCCGGGACGCCTAGGGATGCCACCACATGGATGCCACTGCCCGGGCTGACGCCAGTGGCCACTCTCCTTGCCCGGAGGGTGCTGCAGGTGCAGACGTACGGGCCTCGCCTAGCTCACTGGCTTGCTGCCGGCACCCTTGGTGTACCCAGCTTTGTGTCCAGTCTTTAATTTTTAAAACTACTTGGTAAACAACACACTTATTGAATCATCTTATTAGTTGAATCATTTTTAAATTTAATTTATTATTTTATTTTTAACTGCGTTGGGTCTTCATTGCTGTGTGTGGGCTTTCTCCAGTTCGGCAAGCAGGGGCTACTCTTTGTTGCGGTGCACAGGCTTCTCATCGTGGTGGCTTCTCTTGTGGAGCACAGGCTCAGTAGTTGTGGCTCACGGGCTCTAGAGCACAGGCTCAGTAGTTGGGCTCTAGAGCACAGGCTCAGTAGTTGTGGCACATGGGCTTAGTTGCTCCGCGGCATGTGGGATCTTCCTGGACCAGGGCTCGAACCCATTTCCCCTGCATTGGCAGGTGGACTCTTAACCACTGTGCCACCAGGGAAGTCCCATAGTTGAATCATTTTTTAGTTGTTGCTTTTAAATGTTTAGAAAGACAATTATGTAATCTTCTAATCATGGTAATTTTTACTCTTTCCAGTAGTTATACTTTTTTTTCTTAGTTCATTAACTGGAACTTCTCTTTGTCTCTTATTTCAAATCCTAGGACAATTTCTTGAGTTGGTTTTAATTCCCTGATTAGTTTTCTTCAGCATGTAACACGTTGCTCACTACCTCCACTGTATTTTGACAATTGATGTTTATCTTTTTTTTTAATCTCTAAGTATTTTTTCCTGATTTCAGATTTTTTTTCTTTGTTTCTCATCTTTTAAAAAATTTTTAAAATTTTTGGCTGTGTTGGGTCTTCGTTGCTGCTCGTGGGCTTTCTCTCTGTGGCGAGTGGGGGCTACTGTTTGTTGCAGTGCATGGGCTTCTCATTGTGGTGGCTTCTCTTATTGTGGAGCACAGGCTCTAGGCGTGTGGGTTTCAGTAGTTGTGGCACACGGGCTTAGTAGTTGTGGCTCGTGGTCTCTAGAGAATAGGCTCAGTAGTTGTGGCACATGGGCTTAGTTGCTCTGCAGCATGTGGGATCTTCCTGGAACCGGGGCTCGAACCCATGTCCCCCTGCATTGGCAGGCAGAGTCTTAACCACTGTACCACCAGGGAAGTCCCTCTCTGGTTTTATTCCTGCAGTGGGCTCTTGAATCTCACTGATGACCAACTAGAGATTTTCCTGAAGGTTTTTCTTCTTTCCTGGAATAATACATGATTTTAACTTCCCTTCTTTTGAATCGCTTGATATTTTTGTTAGATTTAGTGATTGTTCTTTGTTCATTCTTACAGTAGGAACTTGTCGAAAGTGAAGAGTGAAGATGGTCTTTATCAATCATGGAGTGGGTGGGTGTTCAAGCCGTTGGTCCTGATGTTGGGAGCCAGCTTGACAGCTTGGCCCCTGTTTTGATTAATGTACCCTTCGTGGTCACTGTAAGTTGTGGGTTCAGTGTGTTTGTACCTCCTGCTCATTGTATCAGAGAAGCTCATTAATATTGACCTTTTGCTGACTGCCCCATGGCTTGCTCACCCTCTTAGTGGCTCTAACTTAGACTTTGGGGGCATTAACAGTGATTCTTCTGCTTCCATCACTTTCTGTCTCTATCTTGGTCCTCTGTTTCCCTCACTCTCCAGCTTCACTGTAGTCTCTGTTGCCCCCATACTCAGCATCAGCTGTCTCGTCTATGCTTAAGAACCCCCAAGTCGGGGCTTCCCTGGTGGCGCAGTGGTTGAGAGTCCACCTGCTGACGCAGGGGACACGGGTTCGTGCCCCGGTCCGGGAAGATCCCACATGCCGCGGAGCGGCTGGGCCCGTGAGCCATGGCTGCTGAGCCTGCATGTCTGGAGCCTGTGCTCTGTGGCGGGAGAGGCCACGACAGTGAGAGGCCCGTGTACCGCAAAAAAAACAAAACAAAATCCAAGTCAGTGTCTCCAGCTCAGGTGTCTCTCTTGAACTTGGATATAAAACTGGATGTCTCCCTCTGGATGTTCTGTAGGTGATTCAGACAGAACACACACGAAAATGACTTCACTATAGGAGACTCCCGGGGTGGACAGATATGCCCTGTTCTCTCTGGCGGTCACAGTGACGATGCCAGCAGAATGCTGGTGAGCCTGGGTACCACCTGCACACTTTTGTTCTTACCAGCCTGTGGGCCCCAAGAGTCAGTTATGCTCGCTCATGGTTGATTATGTCACTGGTACTTAGCATGCAAAATAATGAACTTTGAACAAGAAGGGTTACTGATGCTATGAAAACCATATTTGAATCTTCATAAATAATTTGACAGTTCACTTAAAAATGCTGTTGAAGTGGATGTGGGTTAGTGAATCATGAATCCTGGGACTTCTGCTTGGACCATAATGGCGTCATGAGTGCCAGGTTTACCCTTCCACTGGAAACAACTAAAAATCAAGGCGAAATACATGAAACATGGTTTTTGGACATTGGAGGTCAGGCAGCTGCGGATAGAGACCACAAAAGGGGAAAGAGGAGGTGAACCCCATGACTGCCGCCAATCAGTGCCTGGAGGGAGTTTGCAGGTGCAGCCCAGGGTGGGGAACCCAGGCAGAGTCCTGGTCTTTGGAGTTGAGGGGTCAGAGAGGGGAGGGTGGGAACACCCAGGCTGGGTATCACAGGGCACGTGCACCAGAGGTCAGAGCTGCGCAGAGAGAAGTTTCCAGAGGGTCCCTCTTGGGCCTTGGGCGAGGGCTGGGCAGCTCACATACGTGAAGAAATGTCCCCAAAGCTGGAGAAAGAAACACCCAAAGGATTAGAGGAGGCAGTGCCTCTGTTTTGCCTCTGGGGGGAGGGGGAGGGGGAGGGGGTAGGGATACTAAGGCAGAAGCAGGAAGACCAAGTGCCTGGAGCCTCAGCAGGACCTGGGAGAGGAAGTGGGTTGTCCTGTGTTTGTCTTTGAAGGTAGATGTTCAAAATTGGAATATAACATATATATATATAGGAATGTGGACAAATCATAAAGTGTTCATTGAATTTTCACTAAGACCCTCGAGTGAACCAGATCAAGAAATAGAAAGCTTGCAGAAGCTCCTGTTTTTCACTGCCCCAGTGATTAAACCCCCCAGCGCCTCTGCCCCCTGTGAGCCCTCGTTTTCCTCATCTGGACACTTGCAGTCCTCTCTGCAGGCTGCCGCTGCTGCCTCTCTGACTCTGAGTGGCCGGTTAAGAGCTCTGGGTGGCGTGGCAGAGGTCCAAAGGCTGGCGCTTTCTGGGGTGCTGCTTGAGTTCTTCAGAGCACCCTGTGGGGCCTCCCCACTACCCGATTCCCTGACATGGGCGTCCTGGCTCCGGCCTGCCGTCCGTTCTCCGTCAGCTCCATCAGTAAAGCCTGCTCGCCTGGCAGGCAGCCCTCTTGGTGGGGTACCGGAAAGATGGCTCGAGCCCAGCTGCATTCCAGCGTCCGCTCAACCCATGGGAAACTCGTACTGCGTCCTGGCCAGGCTCAGCAGCGGACCCATCCCCTCCTGCCTGTGCCCCCGGTTCTTTTCTCCTGTCCATGTAGACACAAGTCTGTTAAGGACGGAGATCTCTAACCGGAGAAGGAAGGCCACTTCCCCTTCCTGCAGTGCCCATCGTGACTGTGAGAGGTTATCGGGATTCTCTCTCCTCACTTGACTTTGGACTGCAGACGGGAAACGCCACTGTTGAGCATGAGCCCTGTACCCACAGCTCTGCTCTCTCCCGTCTTTCTTCTAAAGGGGTGCGGTGTTGGGGGGTGTCTGGGGAGCACGGCAGGGTTTTAAAGGTGTTGCATCTGGATTTGTTTTAATTGCGTGTGGTGAGACATGCAGACACAAATGACCGTCATGGAGTACGACGTGTATTATCCTCACAGGTCTCTAGAAACAGGAGGGGCCACAGACAGGGCCACACAGGGAGCACCAGGGTCAGCCGGGAGGGGGAGGGGGTGCTGTGGGCAAGAGCCTTTCCTGTGGCTTCCGAGGGAAGGAGCAGGCAAGGCTGGCTGAGTGAGCTTAGGATTTGGTGGTTTGGATAATTTCAGTGGGCTCTGGGGCGTAGAGGCTGTCCCAGTTGTCTGGTACCCAGCCCTGGAGTGATTAGGGCGGGTGGACAGTGGTCCAGAGTGTGAGATGTAAAAGAAAAAGCAGTTGGGAGTGTGGCCTCTTCATTGGTTGGTTTGCATTTGAATGGTTTTCTCAGGGGCCAGTGGTTTACTGTCTCTAGGAATTAAGTCCTCCCAAGGTTAGCTAAGCCCCAAGCTGTCAGTGTATCAGAATACAGAAAACAAAAGTTCATACAGCAGTGTGACAGTTTCACAATAAGCTCTGAGGGAGGTTTCTGGTTATTTTTCGTTCTTTTTAGAACATATGATACTTCATACCTCTTTGATCCCAGTTTTCGGTCCTGGTTGTCAATTCTGAGACAACAGGAAATATTCTGTCTAACATCCTGCTACATCATCAGCAAAAACCGTAATATATTATCTAACATATTAGAAACGAAAGAATTAGACGTTGAAGTAGCATATGCTGACATGAACTCCATTTTTGACTGGGGCTCGGAGTCTGGATTCCTTGGTTGCAAGAAACAGTTCCCAAGTGGCTGCTTTAGACAAAAAGGAATCCGTTGGATAGATAGGAGCTCATATAGAAGGAGGAGCTACCGCCAGGCTTCTGGGCGGGCACAGACCTGCACCAGCGTCTTCTCCATCCGGGAGTCAGATTCCAAACAGGGGAATACAGGCGGGAGGTCAGGGGTGGGGGGACTTGGACATCTCAAGCCTCACCGTGGAGGAGAGAGGGGTGGTTCCCAGGACTCCTGCTCCTCAAAGAAGAGGGTGTGACTTCTGCCTTAACAACAAGGCCAAAGCAAAACCTGATCACCACAGGTAGACAGGTGAGCATGAAGAACACAGATGTGGCTTCAGAAAAGTCATCTTTGAATTCCATCTCTGCCACTTGATTATTTTGGTCACAATTTCTGTGGACTCCTGTTTTCTCAGCTGTAGTGCAGAGGGTGACAATAAGCCCCCTTCTACATTGTGTCAACAAGTCACTGAAAGGGCTGTAAAAATGACAAGCTACGTCATCCCTTCTGTTTGTGAGTCTCCATTGCGCTGTAGGTGGTGTGTCTTGGTCACTGTATATTGAAGGCCTTCTTATGAAGCTATATGCCAACTTGATAGTAAAGCATAAAAACTTTAAAAGTCCTGTGGAGATGGCAGCATGTTCTAATCTAATACATATTTAGGCCCTGCATCCCCAAATGGGGTGAATCTGTTATATGATTGTGGATACCTGCCTCCCTAACTCTACTGTAAAAGACCTTGTTTACCCAGACCCCCTGTGTCTCTTGAAATGGACAGGAACTAAATCAAGAGGACTCCATGCTTCTCTGCCTGCAGGATACGTGCCAGACAGATCTTATCTGACCTGCTGCTGCCCCGTGCACAGCCCTGAGCGGCTCCAGGGTCTGTGTTGACAGTCTTCCAGCGTGTACAGCTGACGTGCCAGGAGCTATTGAAAAGCCTTGGCCTGCACTGTGCTAGCAGCACCCTTTCAAGTCCTTGAAACCCAGGCGCATCCTGGGGGGAAAGCGGCCTGAGACATGCCTCGTGTCTCTTGCAAGAGACATGGAGCTGGGGGGAGTGGAAGCTCCTGGATCCAGAGGATGCCTTGGGCGTCTTGAGGGTGTTTTTCTTCTGCTGACGGACAGAAAAGTATGTGTAGCAAGTTTCCAGCTTCACCCTGAGCTGTGTCCTCTGCTGGGATGGGAGCCTTTGTGGGAGAGGCTGAGAGCCTCTGGTGGGGAAATTGATCCTGAGGGAGCAGAAGGGGCCGGCACACACTTTGTGGCCTTGAATAGATGCCCAGCCGTTGGAGGCTCTGAGAACAGAGTATCGCACTTCCATCAGTCTCCCGGCCCCATCTCCCCACGGTCGGGGTGTGGTGCAAGGGGTGTGTGGCTGTCTAACGGGGGTTGTGGTTGTGAGGTAAACCTCAGTGACCTTAGTCCCAAGGCAGAACATAAACGACGTTGCTTCGCCGTTGGTGTGACACGAAACAAGGAAAGCGCCGGGAGAGGTAGTTTTGGTGATCTGATGCCACCTGACAGTCTGTTCCTCAAGTTGGGGTCTTAACGCAGCTGTTGTATTGATTCTCATGGTTTTGTGAGTCAGGAAGTTGGGTAGGGCTCGGCTGGGCTACTCTTGGGGTCCAGGCGGACTGCGTTTAGTGGGCCCCTCAAGGGTGTTGATGTGATGCTCCCCTGGTCCAACATGGCCTCTTCGCATCCCTGGCACATCGGCAGGGAGGCTGGACGCTCAGAGTCAGCGGAGGCTGTGCCCCTGGGCGTGTCCTCACCAGCAGGTGGCTCGGGGCCCCGGAAGCCCAAGGCAGAAGCTGCTGGTCCTGCTGCGGCATTGCTTTCACGCGCTTTTCTGGCCAAAGCAGTCACGGGCCAGCTGGGCTCACGGGCAGAGGAAGTCGACCCCGCCCTGGTTAGGAGGGTGGGCAGAGGGTTTATGGCCAACTTCGATCCACCATCACGGCCTCCTCCTCCCTTCTGCAGGCAGTTCAGGGCAGCTCCTGCCTTGCGTGCCCCCCGGGGGGAAGCAGTGCCCACTTGGTTGTCCTGTGTTGTCTGTGCCCTAGGGAGGCAGCTCGCCTGGGTGTGACCCAGGGGTGGAGGCGAGGACCTCACGTGCAGTGTCCCCTCGCGGGGAGGGGGAAGGTGGCCCCGGCAGGCGTTAGCTGACTGGACTTGGACGTACCCCGTGGGGGACCCCCTTTGGGGACTCCCAGAAGTACTCAGGGAGGCTGATGTACAGAAGCCCCGCACGCCCCCTGCAGGGACCCTGGCGCATAGAAGCAGGTAAGGGCAGCGGAATCCGGCATGTTGCTCTAAGTGACATCCCCCACCCGTGTGTCCTCCCCACCTGACACCAGCCCCACAGGTCGGTACAGTTGATGGAGAAGTCAGTCACGTGTGTCAAAGGTTCACCCCCAGCCTGGTGCTTTCTGCATAGTCTGTCACTCAGAGGGCAGTGAAGCTGTGCAGGTGAGGCCCCCAGACTCCAGTCCATCTGCACGATGATGCCAGTTAAATGTCACGAGTCCCTAGTGGGGACTCACCGGTGTTGCCCAAGCATCTTCCTGTCTGGTCCTTGCAGCTCCACTGAGCTGTGGCATCCGTGTCCCCAGCCTCCCAGATGAGGAGGATGGAGCTGGACGGTGCTTAGGGATGTGCCCTGCTCACAGGGGTCAGCAGGTGTGAGCGCAGCACAGTCTGAATCCTGACAATCCTCTCTCTCTGGGAGACCCCGCCTCCCCGAAGCCCTTCCAGGGACCCGCAGCTCCTGGTACTTCTGCCTATGCCAGGAGACCTTGAGCTGGGGTCACAGAACCTGGTTACGGCCCTCACCTTCCTTAGCGAGGGGCTCCGTGGGGTTCTTGCAGGACGGATGCTCAGTGTGGTGGTGTTTCCCAGCCCGGGGCGCTCCTGTTGGGCTCCAGCTGGTGTGGCCCCCTGTGAGGTCACCCTAGAGGAGATGGGAGGAGAGCCTTTGGTTTTGAGACTTTCTTGTTACCTAAAACACCTCGCTTACGTTCTCCCCAGAAAAAAAATGGACTTTTCTGGCTTTTGCCAGAGTCTCTGATGGCAGCCTCTGCTGCACGAGGGCGTCGTGGGCAGAAGGAGGGGGCCACCAGATTCCGTCTGTCCGGTGTCTTTGCCCCAGGGGCCCCATCCTCACCGTGGAGGGCGCCCCGCCTCCATCTGGAGAACACGCCTGGTTGTCTGGGCTGGGTGTCTGCCGGGAAGCAAGTGCAGTTATGGATAAGGCCAGCAACAAGAGCAGTGGTTTTCTTCACTTTTTTAACCTGTCAGCTTTGCGTCTGTTGCCATGTTTCAGTCATGGTCACAGTTTCAAAATCCATGTAAATAAGTCATTTAAAATGTGCTGTTGTGTGTTCAGGGCTTAGTATCTTTCAGAAATCAATTTTGAGAAATTCTACCTGAGGTGTGTTTGAGATCAGACTACTTATCTGGCTGCTGGCATTAATGATAGTGGTTATCACACATTTCTCTTTCTGAAGTTGCTTGATATTAAACAATGTTTATAATCTTATACTAGTTTGATAAAGACTCATATTTTTGCTATTCAAAAGTAGACAATTCTAGGTTTATTTATTTGTTGAATAGACGGCCCATGAATCTCAGGCACAGATTGGGTTAAAGTTAACGTGAGCATGGTATTTACCACCACTTGGTGGCAGTGTACCCCAGTTACAAGACCTTGTCAAAGAGAATACTGGACTCTGATAAGTGCTAAAATTACAAACCAGAAGTTATGAAGTGACAGTAACAACCCATATCTAGAGTCTATTTTAGTGACAGAGATTCTAGTACAGCACCATATACTTAAATGCTTTCTCAAGTCACCCTCTTTGGGACTGTTACTGTTCCCCGGATGAATATCTTAATTTTCCTTTACTTACGGCTGGACAATAGAGATGTCAAGATCTTGTGACGAAAAGCCAGAAAACTAATGACTAGCAGCATTTTTTTCCATTGTAAAAATTAAAAGTTTTATTAAGAATGCTTTAAATGTTTAAGATAAGGTGTTCACATATGACTAGACAGATTTAACCCCTCACTGTGATATATAAAATCTATACATAAAGAAGAGCTCTCTGTAAAATTTTCTATTTGCCCAGAAAGTAATTCCAGTACAGTTCTGAAAGGAACCAGGGGTGCTTCTGTCTCTGGGAAAATCTAAACCCACAAGCCTAGGACACATCAACTGGGGGTGTCATCTGGAGGGGCAGTTGGGAAGGAGGTGGGAGAAAAAAGGGTGATTTTGGAAGCTGGTCACATTTGCTGAACATATGTGTTCATCCTTGTACGGCCTCCCTAGTCACGTCACTCAGATTGTAACCGGCAAAGATGAAGCTACGTTTTACATTTGAAGGGATTGTTGGAGATCCTAAGAGTCAGCAGGACCAGGGACCTGGGGATTGAAGCCGACATGGAGGATGAGCTGGGCCCCTGGGCAGAGCACGTAAATCTGGGGGTTCACTTTCATGGCAGACACGTGCTACTGCAGGGGGGCGCAGAGCTGCTTCACAGCACCTTTCATTGCAAAGCTCGTTTCTGAGCCAGAATTAGTGGGAGTCTGAAAGCAGTGGGGACACTGGGAGTGGTGGTGATTTCAGTTGTGCAAGGTTACCGAGGACCTGGCTTCTTTGCTTAATAGGGAGGGGACACGACTACATGGTACTTGATGAACTTGATGGCAAGAAACACTCTGGATGGCTTTATGATTAAGATTTACTTATAATTTTATTTATTATTTAAATACATATATTACATACACCATATTTTATATATATATATATTTGTGTGTGTGTGTGTGTGTGTGTGTGGTACGCAGGCCTCTCACTGCTGTGGCCTCTCCCGTTGCGGAGCACAGGCTCCGGACGCACAGGCTCAGCGGCCATGGCTCACGGGCCCAGCCGCTTCGTGGCATGTGGGATCTTCCCGGACCGGGGCACGAACCCGCATCCCCTGCATCGGCAGGTGGACTCTCAACCACTGCGCCACCAGGGAAGCCCCATATTTTATATTTTATTTAAGATTTATTTATTAACCTTTGTGTGGGGAAAGATGGGATCTGGTAAAGATAACATTTGCGAAGACCGTGCTGTACTGCCTATGAGACCAGCTTTGAGTTCCACGTTTTTTGGAGTTTGAATCCTTCTGGCTAATGCATCTTGCATTGAAAAATGGAACAAAAAACAACACACAGTACAACTCTTATGGAACCACTGGTGTTATGACCAGACTCGTACGGGTCATATTGCATAGTCACTTCACTTAATCGTTCCAACACCTGTATGACAGTGGTGACAGTCTCTGTTGTAAAGATGAATAATTCAAGGCTCAGAAGTTAAATAACTTGGTAAAGTTCAGAGAGTCGGTTGTAGAGCTGGGACTCAAATCTTAATTTCTAATCCACCTGATGTCCCCAAGCAGGCAGCCTTTGGAGGACAAATGGGCCACAAAAGGAGGTGAGCTAGGCCAGCCCACCCCATTGTGCAAGTTCAGTAGATGCTGTTCACATAGACCACTGGAGAGCCTGCTCTGTTCTGAGAATGGTGCCCTCTGGAGTTGGGCAGCACCACAGGCCTGTCTGTGTGACTGCCTTCTGATGGAATAGAGAGAATTCGATTAGCTCCCGGTTTGGGGTGTTAAACGTGATACCACCAGAAGCATAGTAAATCTCCATGATACCACCAGAAGCATAGTAAATAATGCTGTCCACCTCTCCGGAGCACTGAGGTTTTCTTTGATCAGTATCTTGATTCGAACTACCTGCCTGGGTCCTAGACACTTGTCTATTTGAGATTCTCCAGACAGAGTCCGCAGTGACATTCTTTCCATGCGCAGGCACTGCTAAGAATAAAGTTAATGGTTACCATGTAATCACTGTGTATCACATGCCAAGCACGTTCCATTTATTGTCTCATTCGGTCATTGTATGAGTTTTTTATCAAAATCTTCATTTTGTGAATGAAGCAAATGGAATCCCAGAGGGGGGCTAATAGGCTACAAATGACAAAGCCAGGCCTTGAGCCCAAGGCTCCCTGATTCCACAGCCCATCCTTAATCGGTACTCTCTGCCCAGCTTTAATCATGCAGTTTTATATGCAGTTAATTATGCAGTTTTATTATATAAGGGGATGGACATGATATTGTCAGAAAGGATATGGTAGCTCAAGGGAAACTGTGCATCTGGCTTAGGAAGTCTAGTTTACAACATATTTGAACCATACTGAACTAGAGAGAAATCCATTCCTTACTAGTTGTATGATTGTGGGCAAATTAATTTTCCTGCACCTGTTTTCTCATCTTTTCAGAAGGGATAACGACAGCTACTACCTCTTACTATTATTGTGAGGAATAAATGAGATGATCTGTGTAAAGCACTTGGCATATAGTAAGTGCTGAATAAATGTTAGCTGTCATCATCCTTCTTAGGTAAAGGCTACTCACATTTTTGCTACTGTGCTCTAGAGGAAGCAAGAGGGAGATAAAAAATGATGATGAAAAGCCAATCAAGCTAAGATACAGTCGCAATATCTTTTGAGATTTGACATGTCACCAGTGAGGCTCTTCTGGAAACAGTAGCTGAAACTCCTGAAGAGCCCAAACACCATATGTGGGGCAGTGTGCCTTCTGAGTTGAGTTGCAGGACTTTTAGAACCCAGTTCTTCCCTATTGCTGCATCTGGACCAGATCATAGGAGATTCTGAGGTGTCCCTCACCTCATGGGCATCAGCTGTTGGAAAGACCACGTCTATTTCCACTCAAAGTTAGTTTGTTGTGTAAAGCTAGATCTTCATCACCGAGGATAGCATCAGCGAGAGCTTACCTTCAAGATCCGAGCTCATTCCTTCCTTCCTGCGTTCATTGAATTGATGAAGCATCTTTCTAGCCACTGCCAAGAGAAAGAAACAGCCCCTGTCCTCAAGGAGGTCATAGACTTGAGAGGGGAGGTAGATGTTATGAGATACTACACAGTCTCACTAAATGGGCTAATGGGCTAAGGAGAATGCTGGATTCCTCCCGAGCTTTGGAAAGGTTGGATCGCAGACGGTGTAGGGCCTGGCCTCCTGTGGGCATGCACCACAACCCTGGCCTTCACCCCGCAAGGACTCCGTGTCTGCTGTCTCCAGGGGACGGGCTACCCTTCTCCCACTGGGCTGGTGCGTGGGGAGCCGCCACACTCTCTGCTGGAAGCTCTTCCATCAGAGCTTTCCTACTGGGTGTCTGAGTAGGGTCACCTCTACCTGGAGCTGGGGCCAGGTCTCAGAGTTCTTGGATAAGGGTCATCAGGATAGTTTGGACAAATCTGGACAGCACATCAGGCCCTCTTCGCCTGGCAGGAGGGAAATTCGGGAGCCAAGCGTGGGCTTTTCTGTGGCTTAGCAGAGGCAGCTGTGTTTCCTATCTGAGCCGGACTCAGACTCTCTCTTAGGCCAAAGTGAGGCCTGACTCGTTCAAGGGGTGAGGGAGCCGTGGATGCCTTGGGCATTTGGGTGCGGGTCTCCTGGAGTGAGGAGAGGACAGGCTTCTGCTCTGAGCGGTCTCTACACTCTCGCCTGGGTGCATTTTCTCCCCGTTCTTTCCTCCTGTCTGCCCTCCATGCAGACCATCCCCACTGGCTACTCAGGCTTCCCTGGGTCCCCAGGCAAGCTGCGTTCTCTTGCTGTTTTCCTCCTTCCTGGAATGTGCTTCTCCTTCACCCTTCCACCTGCCGGACCTCCCCTGACCCTGGAGGTCGAGAGACTCAAATGTAAGCTCACCTGTGGTGTCTTTTCTGCTCTTGCTGATCTGAAATGATGTTTTTTCTGAACCTAATTCTTTTTTTTTTAATGGGAAAAGCTTGTGGTAAAATGCATGTAACATAAAACATACCATCTTAACCATTTTTAAGTGTGCAAGTCAGTGGCATTGAGTGCATTCATACTGTTGTGTAACCAAGACCACCATCCATCTTCAGAACTCTGTTCATTTTGCAAAACCGCTAAACAGTTTGCTGTGCCCACTAAACAATTCCCCATTCCCTCTTCCCACCCGCCCCCCGCCTCTGGCTACCACCATCCTGCTTTCTGTCTCTATGAATTTGACCGATTATACCTCGTATAAGTGGCATCATACGGTATTTACCTTTCAGCGGCTGGCATATTGCACTCGGCAGAATGTCTTCAAGGTTCATTAGTGTTTAGCGCCTGTCAGAACTTCCTTTTTAACGCTGGAAAGTATTCCATGGTATGGACACATGACACTTTGCGTCTCCATCTGTTGATTGCTGCATTTGAATTGCTTCCCTTTGGTGGCTATTGTAACTAATGCTGCCTTGTTAGATAGATATGTTTTCTCCTAAAGGAAGCATCATGTAGCCAGGCAGATGGGACTGGAATTTAAGGCATGAAGAGGGCGGGAAATCTTCTTTCCAGGGCCAAGAACTGGCTCTTCCCTCCCTGAGACCCTCCACTCCGTTGTGGTAAGTGCAGACGCCCCGAATGTCCTCAGTCCTGGGCCACAGTTGTTCCTGCTTCAGGGGAGTGAGACTCAGCCGTGTCCCTTTGGGCCTGGGCTGCTTGTAACAGCACTTGAAGTGACATCGGCATTTGGGACAGAGTTCTAGTACGAGAGCTGCATCTGGAGAGTCCGCTGGGATTTGTGGTGGTGGAATGGAAGCTCTGTGATGAACCGTGCAAAGCAGACACGCGACGGGTTCCGAGAAACTTGCAGGTGGTAGAGCAGTCGTGAGACTGTCCCCCTCTCAGGGACTCCCAAACTCAGGATATAATTTGGTTTTTCTGAGATGGTCAAGGGATCTGTTTCCTCCAGTCTTATCTTTTCTCTTCTTGTGTTCACTTATCAAATCTTTATTGGGAGCTTGCTGCATACTGCAGAAGGCATCGTGAGGGATATTTAAAAGTGCAATGAGTTCATGCTTCACAGCTTCCACTATTTAGGAAGTGCAGTATGACACATAGAGGAAAATGATGATCAAAGTAGGTGGGATTGAGAGAGAAGTCTTTAATCTCAGATGCAATCTGGGAGAGCTGCTTGGAGGAGGGAGCATTTTTTGCTTGGATTTCACAGAATGCCTTTCTCAGAGTCTGTACTGGTATATTTCCTTGTTAAAGACACTTTCTTTTCTCAGGAAAAGAAAAAAATAATATTTGACTCCACAAGCTAACTGCTGCTACACCTGGGTTGTGGCAGTTGACCTTCGTCACCTTGACTTGAAAATCTGAGACTCTCTGAGTCCTTTTAGTTTTAAGATTTGATTTTTCCCAGAATTTTCAGAGGGTAGGAACCGAGTTGCAAACTTGCAGTACAATTGAGAAGAAACAGGTATGGAAAAAGTCTTGTGCATTTCTCCTTTTCTCCATCAGGTTTATATCAAAGCATTTTCTTTTCCGCAGATTCCCATCTTTGAATCTTAATCCTGTAATCTCAAGGGAATTTAAGAAACTAAGGGGCTGGTGCTCCGGCGAAGATGTGACTGGAGAATTTGCAGGCAAAACTAAACTTTTATGAAAAGGAGGACAGGAGTGAGCAAAAGACTTTAATGTGTGGGCAGGGGGGCCGTTCGGGGAATGGTCAGGTAAAGAGTCGACAGAAAGGAGAAGGACACTGATTGAGATTAGTTTGCTCACAGGATGACCTGGGACATAATTAAAATAAAAATAAGAGCACTCTTGGGCCATATTCTTTTACATAACGAGGAAATGGTTGGTTTAGTCTAGAAGCCTAGAACAGTGGAGGCTTGGGGAAGAATCATCAGGTTAATTATAAGGAGGTGAGAGAAATACCAAGGCGGGTGTGGACGATAAATTACGAGAAAGTTCCTGTCACTAAACCCATTTCTCTCGTTTCACAACAAAGTCACAGTCTTGGCTCAGCTTCTTCACACAAAGTAGGCTGTCAAAGTTCGTTGAAGGAACTTACTGATTCCCTTCTTCATTCATTCAGCACAGAGCACTGAGCACGTCCTAGGTAGTGTGCACTTTTCCAGGCTCTGGGGGACACAGTGGTGAATGTGTATATACTATGTGTATATATCAGAGGCTAGAGCCCCTTCTCTAAAGAAATCATTCTTGATGAAAGCAGTCAATAAACAAATTAAAAAATATCCGATAGGTGTGTGGTCTAGAGAAAAGTAAATCTGGGGAGGGGAACTGTATTAGTTCCCTTTGAGACTGCCATAATAAAATACCACCAACCGAGTGGCTTAAACAGCAGAAATGTATAATCTCACAGCCCTGGAGGCCAGATTCCAAGGTCAAGGGGTTGGCAGAGGCATGCTCCCCCTAAATGTGCTGGGGAGGCACCTGTGAGTCCCTTGGCTTGTGGCAACGTAACCCCGATCTCCATGTGGCGTTCTCCCTGTGCCTCTGAGTCCAGACTTTCCCTCTTTATAAGGATTGTTGTGCTGGATGAGGGCCCACCCCAATGACCTCATCTTAACTTCATCATCTGGAAAGGCCTTATTTCCAAATCAGGTCACATTCCCAGGCCATTAGGACTTTTAACATCTTTCTGGGAGACAGCATTCAACCCGTAACAAGGGTTAGGTAGTTGGTGAGTTGCTGTTTTATGTGGATGGTCAGGTGAGGCCTGAGAACTGGACATAAGACTACGGGGTCTTGAAGGCTTGAGGGAGGGAGCCGTGCAGACACCTGCTTTCTGAGCAGAGGCTAGAGGGGAGAATGTTCTTCCTGTCCCAGGAGCAACAGGAGACCCATGTGATGGAAGCCAGGGAAGAAAAGACGGACAGGCAGAAAGACAGACAGCCATGGATGTGAAAGATGGGGCCCAAGAGATTATGGGGTTTTTCCTGTAAGTCAAATGAAGAGCCATTGGTGATTTGAGTAGCAGTGTGTCATAACAGATGTACACTGTGTAAGCATCCTTCCAACAGCTCTGTTGGGAACAGGGTGATGAGGGCAAGGTGGAAGCAGGGGGAGCTGATGGTGGCTGGAAGCAGAGCTGGCGTGATGGGGGAGGAGTGAGACGTGGTCAGATTCGGGACAAGTCCTCAAGGAAGAGCCGGTGGGGCTGTGGGTAGCGTGGATATGGCTGTGAGGCAAGAGGGGACTGAAGGGTGCTGTTTAGGCTTCTGGCTTCTGCAGCTGAAAGCATGGATTTGGGGGTGGAGAGAATAGGTTTTGCCGAGATAGACACGAGAGTTTAAGATGTGTTAAGTTGGAGAGGGTTTTTGGCGTCCAAGTGGAGACAGAGCGCTAGAGTTCAGGGTTGGTGTCAGCTGCAGACAGTATAGAAAGCTGTGGTTTGGGATTTAATGGGCTGGGGAACCAACAGAGCTGGAGAAGAGAGAAGTTTCCAGGACGGAGCCTTGGATCCTCCAGCATTTAGAGGCTGGGGAGGTGAGGCAGAACAGGAAGAGGCACGGCCAGTGGGGTAGGAGGACATGAAAAGCAGGTTCCGTGACGTGGAGAGAGTGGGGATGGGGTGGGGGATCCACTTGGGGGGACCCCGGGATCTGACCACGGGGTGTGACCTTCACATGAGCACCTTGGAGGAGTAAATGGGATCAAAACCAGATGGTGGTGGGTTCAAGAGGGCCTGGGAGAGTGACTGTCCAAACTCGGTGTCTCCGATCCCTTCAAGGATTTACCTTTAAGGAAAAGCAGAAAAAGTGCAGTACCTAAAAGTGAAGGTAGGGTTAAAGGAGGGATTCTTTTTTTAAAGTGGAAGATAATACAGCATTTTATATCTTGATGGAGACGATGTAGGATGGATGGGAAGAGAAACGATGGGGAGACACGGCAGGATTGTTGAAGTGATAGCTCTGAACAGGCAAGAACTTGTGGGATCCAGGGTCAAATGGAAGGTTTAGCTGCATCCGGGAGGACACATGATGCATCCATAAGAACAGGAAGGCAGGCCAGGGAAGGAGGTTTGAAATGGGTACAGACATAGCCATTAGCTTGGAACATGGGGCAGTAAGAATGTATGGAAGGGTTGGTTTGTTTTTGGTTGTTGTTTCTTCTACGTTGTCAGAAACTAGAAGCAAGGGCACTAGCAGAGGGGGATGTTGATGATTCGAAGACAGAGGTGATGATGTTGCTACGTCCCCTTGGTGCTCAGAATGATGGGATTAGGGAAACATGGGGGGATGACCAAGTGTACCACTTGAGACCGGGGGTGCCTTTCATTTAAAGTGACCAGTCCCCAAGCTTGAATGTTTCCTGCCAGCCGTGTTCAGATGCGCAGGTTAAGGCTCAGAAGGGGAAGAGGGCAGTAAAGAGAGGAGAAGGGAAGGAGTCGAGCGAACAGGCAGGGAAGCGATGGTCACGACGGGCCCTGGGCTCTAAGCTCTGTGAGAGGAGAAGCGGGGATGAGAGAAGAATGAGGGGTGGAGGGAGGTCCTGGTGGGGCTGCAGGATTGTTGGCGTCCAGACAGCTCCAAAGAATGAGCTGGGAAAGTAGGCGGCCGTCATGACCGACTCATTAGGTAGAACAGCTGGGGTTGGGGGGTAGCGGGTGCGGTTAGAGGTAAGACCAGGTCTGGCATAACCGGTAAAGTGAGTGGCTGAGAAAGGACAGGGGGCCGTGCGATTGGAGGCCAGCAGGGTAAGGATACGAGAGGGTCGCCCACCTGGGTATCATCATAATCAAGGAAGATGCAGGAGCATAACGGGGAGAATTAAGAACTACATCTTCGGGCTTCCCTGGTGGCGCAGTGGTTGGGAGTCCGCCTGCCGATGCAGGGGACACGGGTTCGTGACCCGGTCCGGGAAGATCCCACATGCCGTGGAGCGGCTGGGCCCGTGAGCCATGGCCACTGAGCCTGCGCGTCTGGAGCCTGTGCTCCGCGACGGGAGAGGCCACAACAGTGAGAGGCCTGCATACCGCAAAAAAAAAAAAAAAAAAAAAAAGAACTACATCTTCAAGGAGCGAAGGGGAGTCTTCTGGAAGTCTGTGGATGGCGAAAGCATAGAGGGCTGCCCAGTGGTGAAATCTGAAGGCATGAGCTTTGCCATTGAGGGTGCCAGGGAGGAGGGAGGGACAACGGTTCGAGAACAGCTGTGAGGGGCAGGACGGACAGAACCCACCTGCAGGTCCTGTGGCCTGAGGTGTGCGAAGGAGAAGTGGTTAAGTAACACTTGGGAGGCCTGGAGGGAGAGCTGCGTCCTCGGGGGAAGCGAGGTTTCAGTCACAGCAGGAGGGCAATGGGGCCGCTCAGAGGAGGGCTCAGCATAGCGGGAGCTTGCTAGTGTTGGATGGCGGGGAGTGGGAGAGGATGGGGGGGTGGGAGAGGATGGGGGGAGTGGGAGAGGTGCAGCTGGGCCAGGTGACGCCCAGAGCAGAAGTGCGACGAGGGGGCGCCAGAGAGCCTTGGCTCCCGGTGGCGCCTGGCTTCAGCGCAGAGATAGCCGTGTTGCCCTCCAAGGCCGACAGAGCAGCATGGGGCCTTTGCTGGGAGCACGTGGTGGGCGTGGGCTTCTGGGCCCCCATCTTCACTCTGCTTCTGGTGCTTTGCAGCCTGGAGCTTGAACTCTGGGACCCTCCTTCCTGTCTGCTGCTGCCTGTGTTAGGGCCACGGAAGGGGGTTGCCAGCACATCCCCGAGTTCAGCAGATACGAGGCGGAGCAGCCTCCAAGTGGAGGCCAGCCTCCTCTTTGGAAGTTGGTTTAAAATGAGATGGCTTGTTGAAAAGTAACAATTGGCTGGATCGGGAGGTAGGCTCACAGGCGGGACACGTCCGGCCTGATGTTTAGTTACTGCCAGTGGTACACAGGCCTTGAGCTTTTGTTTCTTTCTCTAAATAGATTCTAATTGTCCAAATAGATCCATCCTTTGTTTCATGATTTGAAGATAAAAGATCACTTCTCCCTAATGATAAATGAAAAGAATGTTTTCTCAACTGAGAAAAAGGTTAAACTGCTATTCATCATGTTTTGTCTTCAAACCTTTGATAGAAAAAACTTGGGTTCTTACCATTTATAGCAATTAAAAAAGGTAGAGTTTTGGGTTAAGTAAATATAGTTTATGAAAGCAATTTCAACACATATGTGACTTGAATAGAAAAAAAGCTAAGAACCAGAGTCCACTCCATAGAAGGGCTGAAATATCTCTTCTAGGCTTTTTCTTCTTTTTCTAAAATGACTTCAGAGGAGAGAATCACTACTTAATTTTAGACTAACAAAGGGGAAGGGATTATGAGAAGAATTTTTGAAATAGGCCTTTTAGGGTGGGAAGAATTTAGGATGGTGTCTGGGAATTAAATGGAGAGAATGGTGGGGAGTAGAATTTGCATAGAGAGCTGGAAATAGAAAATATTTTATCAAGCCTTTTGCAAACAAGGTTTACGTTTACTTTTTTTCCTAATTGAAAAGTGATATGTGGAAGCTTTCCTAACAAAATGGTGGGTCTACCTGACTCAGACAAGATGTTCCCTTCCTGTCCAAAAGGCATAGAGATGCTAGATAAATTATTATAAAAGATACTTTGTAATCCCTAATCAAGTTATAAGGAAGGAGAGTTATAAGGCGACAGAAATGGAGAGAGAAATCCAGGCCAGAGCAAAGGTGGAAGCAGTGAGGGGTCCACACACGGGCCCCGGGGCTGAGGGCTGCAGGTTTACAGCCCATGGGGTGCAGCAGAGATGGGCTGGGCCTCCTGAAAGGGGGAGCTGGACCCTCCAAGGGCTACTCCTTTGCAGAAAACCTCTCCACCTACCAGTCTGGGGAAGCAGCACAGAAGCTGTGCTGTTGGGTGGGAGAAACACAGGATCACCCAGGCTTGTACCACAAATGTAAATGTAAACGATAGAAGGTCATTTGGTGTGAGGAGACTCAGCCAAGAAAAGCACGTAAAAAACTCCAGAAGGAATGAAACCTCTGGAGCCACAGCATAAACTCTCAATACTGCACCGTGGTTGGGAGGGTGGTTTCATAACTCAGGGCACAAGACGTTTCCACAGGGGAAGCAAAGAATGGTACACCATGAGGGAGAGTCTGTCCATCCCTTCAAAAAAAGTCTCTACTATAGAGAACAGACATGCGGTTGCCAGGGGGGAGGGATGGATTGGGAGTCTGGGATTAGCAGATGCAAACTAGTATAATGGATGGATAAGCAACAAGGTCCTACTATAGAACACCGGGAACTATATTCCATATCTTGTGATAAACAATAATGGAAAAGAACATGAAAAAGAATGTATATGTATGTATAACTGAATCACTTTGCTGTACAGCAGAAGTTAACACAACATTGTAAGTCAACTATACTTCAATCAAATAAATTAACAAAAGTCTATACTCACTCCCTGGTATTGTATTGTACACAGTATTACTAAATACTCCCTTTATACTGTTGATTTCTGCATTTCTGTCACCAGCCTGAACCTCTCCTCTTCACTCTAGATGGCCCTCAACTCCTGATTACCTTCCGGTTAGCTTCCCTGAGGTGTCTAATGGGAATTTGAATATAACGTGTGCGGCAGCTAGCCTCCAATATGACCCTAAATATCCAAGCTCCTGCCCCTCTCATATGGCCCTCTGAACCACCCTGAGTCAGAACCGCCCAGGTTGACTGCAATCAGACACTGGGAGATAATGAAGGTGTGTTGTTTAATCTGCTAAATTTGGGGCTCATTTGTTATGCAGCAATGGATAACAGATACAGTGCATCCAAAAGAAACTCCTGATCTTCCCCAAACTTTCTCCTCCTGCCGTCTTTCCTGTTCCTGTAAATGGTAATTCCATCCTTCCAAAAGCTCAGGCCAAAAACTTTGGAGTCATCTTTGAATGATGAGATAGGGTCTTCCCTATGTTTCTCACATCCCACATCCAATTTTTCACCAAATCCCTGATGGCTCTGTCTTTATAATATGTGCATAATCTGACTGCTCATCACCTCCATCAGTACTATCGTGGTCTAAGCCATTGTCCTCTTTTGACTGAGTTATGGCAATAGCTCCTATTGGTCTCTCTAATTCTTACCTTGTCCAATTTGTATGTTCACAACAAAGCGTCCCGAGTTATCCTAACAATATAAGTCAGATTCCCTCACTCCTCTGATCAGATCTCTCTAAAGGCTTCCAATATCACTTAAGACAAAAGCCAAAGCCCTTACAGGGGCTCTGATGCCTTTGTTCCTTGTCCTTCCTGTGACCTCACCTGGTACCTTCCCTCTGACTGCCTTTTCTTCAGCCACACTGACGTCATTACTTTCACTCCAGCAGGCAAGGAATGACACTGTCTTAGATGTTTACACTCGTGGTCCCCTCTGCCAGGAATAATGTTCTCTTCGATAACTACAAGTCTCTTCCAGGACAATTCTATTTAAAATGGTGGCCTCCTCCCCTGCCCTCCACCTTTCCTGCTTTTTTTTCTCCCTAGGCTTATCATCCTCTGACACCATGTATTTCACATATTTTATAACTTGTGTCTCTCCCTCCACTTGCAAGCAAGCCCCAGGGCACTTTGTCTCTTCTGTTCACTGATGTATTTCAAGTCCCAGGAGCAATGCCTGGTGCCTACTATAGTTTTATTGTGCTTTGCAGATACTGTGTATTTTACAAATTGAAGGTTTGTGGCAACCCTGTGTTGAGCGAGTCTATTGGTGCTCTTTTTCCAACAGCATTTGCACACTTTGGTCTCTGTGTCACATTTTGGTAATTGCAATATTTCAAACTTTTTCATTACTATATCTGTTATAGTAGTGATCTGTGATCAGTAATCTTTGATATTACCACTACAACTTGCTGAAGGCTCTGATGATGGTTAGCATTTTTAGCAGTATTTTAAAGTTAAGATATATTCATTGTTTTTCTAGACATAATGCTATTGCACACTTAATAGACTACGGTATAGTGTAAACATCACTTTTATATGCACTGGGAAACTAAAAAAGTCATGCGGCTCGCTTTATTGTGCTGGTCTGGAACAGAACCCACAATATCTCCAAGATATGCTTGTAGGCACTCAAATAGTTTTGGAAAAAGTAAATACTATAAATAGGAAGTAATATCAGAATGTTTGTAAAAAAGGAAAATCTAAAAGATCTTAAAACAAATATCTTAAAAATGATTAAAAGTGAAAGGAGTGAGAAGCATGAAAAACGCTTAAAATCAGTCAGACTTGCAAAACAACTGAATATCACTTCCAGAAATGAAAACCATAGCTACTAAAATAAAATTTTAAAAGACCATAAAGGATCAGAGTTAGATCTGAGGGAAGCACTCAGAATGGGGCACAGAGATATGATGAGATTAAAATTATGAAAAGAAGTTGAAACCTGGAATGAGAAGGTCTGACATGTACTGAATAGAAGTTCCACAGGGAGAAACTAGTGACAGTGGGGGAGAGGTGGTAATTAAAAAGACAATGGCAGAAAATTCTCCAGATTTGAAACAAAACATAAGTCTTCAGACTAAAATAATATAGAGTCCCAAGCAGGACTGAAAATTAATCTACACCTAAACACACTGAGGTAAAACTATAAAACATTGGGAGGGGAAGATCCTATATATAGTGAGAGCATAAAAGAGTACTCACAAAAGCACTATGAGACTGACAGCAGACTCTTCATAAGTCATATTGTTTGTCAGGATACAATGTAAATATGCTAACAGAAACAACCATTATCCTAGAATTCTCTACCCAGCTAAAATTATCATTCACCAGTGGGGCGGGGGGCAAATAACATTTTCAAAAGAACTCTTGCTGAAATAACTACTAAAGCGTGTACATCAGTAAGGAGAAAATCAAACACAGAGGATTGGAAAGGGGTTGGAGTTACAGTGCTATGAAACAAATAGAACATTTTGGTCATTCTAAACATTGACTTCCAAACAGATTCATTTGGAGGAGAGGGTTACAAACAGGGAGAAATTAAAATTCTAAACAATAAGATGGCAGATGGGAGGAGGGAGATCAGAATTGAATGGTTCTAAGACCTGGGGGTGAGGGATTTTGATTGGCTTGGGTGTTTTTTTTTGTTTTTTTAAATGTCAAGTGTGCATTTTAAGTATCTAAAAGCATGAACCCATGAATTACAATGTATAATTTTCAAGCTGGTGAAGGAGAAAAGGGGAATGAAGAAAACATAATCCATTTTAATAGAAGTCAGGAGAGGAGAAAAATCCTCAAAAATTAGGAGGAAAAAAACCCCCAAAAAACCTGTACCAGGAAAGCGCTAAACAAAGGAAATTTGCTTAGTGATATTCTGATCAGACAAAATCAATTTGAAGGCAAATTGCATTGGTGCAGATAAAGAATATTATACTGAGTGATAAGTGAAAAAATTCACAGGTAAGATACGGCAATGCTAGTTTAATGACCTAGGCTCAAATATATGAAGGTAATGGACAGGACTTCAAAGAAAAATTAACAAATTCACAATGATAAGAGATGTTAACGTATCTGTATCAGAAACTAATGAAAGAGAAGACAAAATATTAGTAAGGCTATACCAGATATGAACAACATGATTAACAAAGATGACTTAATGCTTAAGTCATGATTAACAAAGATGACTTAATGTCAAAATACATATTCCTGGATACAGCCTCCCCCATTTTTTTTTAAAGCACATAGAAACTTTATATTTATTGAGTATAAACACCACATAATTGACATCATACAGAACGTATTCCTTGACCACAACTCACTTTTTTAAGGTAAAAATGAAAATCCCCTATTCTTCAGAAACAAAATAAATATACTTACAAGAAGTGGTTAAAGATGAAATTGTGTTGGAAATTATGAAATAATTAGAATCTCATGATAATCGTTGCAATGTGTGCCAAAACATGAGAGGATCAGATTTATATAATAGGAAAAAACCATGAAAGACTGAAAAATGAACAGATTAATCATGCAAGTCACAAAGTTAGCAAAAGGGAAACCAAAAGAAGAAATTATATACAGAAGAAATTATATACAGAAGAAATAAACTGAAGACAAAAAATAATAAAGAAGGTGAACAAAAGCAATGCATATTCAGTAAAGAGGACAACACGAAGAAAGTAACAATCACCCATTATGCAGAAATGCTCTCTGTTAATATTTTGCTGCAGATCCTTCCAGTTTTATGTGGAGGCGATGGAACCAGTGCTAGGACTGTGACAAAGATGGCCAAAGAGAAGTGCTGTGCCTTTCCCTATAGAAAGTTTGGGTTTGGGGAGCAGGAAAAATGGTTTGGAATTGGCGATGGAGAGAAAGGAAGCCTTCTATTTTTTGGTCTTGTTGCAAATGGATTTAGGAGGAAAACACCAACTTGAGAGAGTTGCGGGGATACAGATATCATCGAGGCTTTCATTGGGTGAGGAAGAGGCAAAGGTTTCCAGAGAGGAGGTTGGGGCTATAGGAGAACTTTTGGGTCAGAAACGAGGAGTTGCAGAGGTAACGCTGAGAGGCTTATGGAACAAAGGAGTGGGTGGTGAACTGGGAAAAGAGTCTCAGTGATGCTGGATGATTCTGGCTTGGACACCTGGAAGGGACTGATCCCCAGGGAGGTGAGCGTGTCATGACTTGTCCTGGTGTGTGGTCTGGCAGAGAGCTGGTTAGTGGTGGTTTAAGTTATGGTCTTGAAACTGAAGACAGTGTGGGGACTGCTGGGGAAGAGGCTGGGGGAGTGGGAGACGGCACCTGACCTCTTCTGCGACATAGGTATCTACGTCTTCTGTCAGTGTTTTCTACTAATTTCTGGTCTACGGAGGGCACCGGTCTTTTACTATAATTATGAATTATTTTCTTTCCTTCTGCCGATCCCAGGCTTAGGGGCAGGAAAAAAAGGTTGCAGCCTGAGCCCAGTGTGCCATCTAGATCTGGAGATGGAACTTCCATTTTGACTTTATTTTCCACTGACAGTGGGAGTTTGAGTTCTCCCCTCTGCTTAGTTACTTCAAAGGCGAGTCTTTCCAGGGTTCACAGTTACTGATGAAAGCCTTCTAAAATGAACAAGAAGGCAGGCCAGGATATAAGAAGAAATCTCTAAATGAAGGGAGTTCAACGATAGTCCATTTGTCCATCAATTATGCTTCCCCTGTCACCCCCCCTCGCTCCCCGAAATGTGCTCTGCACTCCGTCCTCACAGAGACCAGCGGGAACAGGTTTATGTTCCCTAAAAACCCAACGTGTTCACTGTGGACTCATGAGGAGTCTTTGATCAAAAGCCCATTCCTGTAACTCAGATGACTCAGGCAGGATGTGCCTGCGCAGTTCTACAGGTGACAGTGTCCCCAGGTGTTCCCCAGACTTGCTGCTTTACAAGTGCATTTGCTCCTTGCAGACTGTTGGCTGCATTAGAAGCCTTGGGCTGAGGGAGAAGAGTGGCCTCTGGTTATCAAAGCTTTGTCTCAACAAACTGGCACCTCGCTGTGTCTGTCTTGGCTATAGAGCTAGGTATATGGACAGTCTGCCTTGGAGGCTCTCCAAAGTAGGGATAGTTACTGAATTATAAAAAAAAAAAAAAAAAAAAAAAAAACCTCCTTATAAGGAAGTTTCACCTAGGAGGAAGGCCCTCAGTGTCGGCTTAGCCAATAGCATGATAGGGTAGTTCCATGGTATTGGAGCCAAATATGATTCTCCTGCCCTCAACCAAAGGCCCAGCCTGGTTTTTATAGGCCAGACATAAATCTGAGAAAGTGTTTATACAACAGACCAGTTCTATCTGGAAAGCTTAAGAAACAACTTTTATAGGTTAATTCTTAGAAACTTGATTGGAGGCTGTTTAGAGAAGTCACTTGTCATGGGCTCCTTCTCACCTTATCTGGCCCTGTCCGGTTCATTCAGCAAAATAGGATTATTCATTTCGGGCTCCTGACATTCTTCTAGGCAGGCAGGCCTGCTTTACGATGCCCCTTCCAAAAGACAGGGGAACCTCTGTGACACATTTATTAGTGGGTCTCAGATCTCAATGCTGCTTTTCCTACCCTCCTGCACCATTTCGAGGTTTTAAGTATTCCCCCTTGGCGTTCCAGCCTTCAGTGAAGGCAGGGATTGCTGGAGTGAACCAGAACTCTCGTGCTGATGCTGCCTCTAAGGCATATCCTGCCAAGCCTGCCCATCTCAGTACGTGAGAGGGCTCTCTCCTTTTGGCAGATACCACTGCGTACAGAGCACGATGCTGGGCCCTTGGTGGGATGCAAAACACAGGGGCCAATGTTCTTGTCCTCAGGGAGCACTTTTGCTGAAGGAGGTGACGCAGGTATACAAATTACTATGTGACAGGATGAAAGGCATAAATGCACTGTGTGGGGATTTGGGTATTTAGAAGGAAATTAGCCCTTGGTTGGGGGAAGTGCAAGCTGGTGGTCATTAGGGAGTACTTGGGATTGAAGGACAATCTGGGTGAATGGGTAGAATTTTTGCTCAGTCTGGATGGTGGTTGAGAGTCAACCTACTGGGATGGGAAATCCTGGCACGGAAAGGAAACAGCTGGAAGTCGAGTTGAGTCAGAGAGGAAATGACAGTAGGGAAAGAATGAGAAGTGAGGTTCGAGGAGTCGGTGGGGGCCAGATGACAGGCCCCTGAAGGCGGGAGTGGGCAGTGGGACTTCGCTGGGGACAGTGCTGGCCACCCAGGGCTTTTCCCGGGAGGGGAAGTGGTGAGGTGGGAACAGCAAGAACAGGAGGGTGGCCAGGAACGCGTCCTCTCCCAGAAACAAGGGAGAAAAGATTCAAAAGTGGACTGTGGTTCAACGTGACCAGTACTTCCAAGAGGCAAAGGGAATGACGGAAAACATTGGGGCGCTAGCCCGATTTCGGGGGGGTTCGGCAGAGAGTGGTTGTGCATGTAGGGACAGCGTGTGGAAAATTCTGATGAGTAGTTCACCAGTGAGAAAAAAAAGATATGGACGTAGTGTGGGGGCCGAGGGGCCGAGGGTCCGCGGGGAATGATGTTGCGGGGGGAAGGGTCCGCAGGGAATGATACTAGGAAAAGTGGAAAGAATCAGTTGTGACAAAAGCCGGGACTTGGGGCTGGCTGGACACCCGCCTGAGTGTGAGTGCTAGGATTCTGAATGTGTTTTTTGTCCACCTGATTGGTAGGGCAAGCATTTCCTAAAATCGAAAAACCTGAAGGTGCTGGTTCATCTTACGTCATCACTAACCATGTTGGACTTAGAAACCTTGATCCAATGTGACTGTTATGGTGCTGAGAGTTGCCCCAAGGCGAGGGGGGGCTCTTGGGAGCAGATTGGGAGGTGCAGGCCTAGGGACCCTGAGGTCGCACCTGAGGCTGGCAGGCACCCACGGGGCTCTGCAGAACACGGCGAACGGCCGTTTGGATTATCTGCAGGTCAGATCAAAGGAGATTACATTGACATGTTGCCCCTTTAACTCAAGCATTTGGCAAACATCTCATTCTTTTTAGGGATGATTTTGAGTTTTGTAGAATTAAGACTTTTTTTTTTCCCCAAGCATATTTCTCTCAGTTTTCAAAAGCTTGGGTCCTTGTGGGAAATTTAATCCACATGTTTATGATTCATTTCAGCTCCACTCTTTTCAAATTTATCTTTGGAGCATGAGTTGGTACTTGAGAAGCCTTTTAAAGTTCAGGACTTTAAGAACCAGCTAGTTATTTTGCTAGCTGTGTCTTAAACACGTATCAAAAATTTCCATAAGACAAAACTCATAGTTTGTAGGGTCATCTGAATGTAGCAGACTCCCAACTCTCGGCATTGTATCTGCAACAGCAAATCCATAGGCAAAGGACGGTGAACGTACACAGGGGGCAGCCTGAAAGAGTGCTGGAGAAGGGGTAAGATGTGTTTATAGGAGTGTCATCCGGGTTGCTGCAAATATTCTTGGAGACAGCAGGCCTGGGAAGCATCATGGCATCTGTGTCCTCCATGGTGGGCCCTGATTCTTTTTATAGCTTTTTAAGCATAGATCCTTGAGCTGCTGGAACATTCCAGATCACCTCCAGACTAGTTCTACCCCCTCATGTTATAGATAAAATGGGAGCTCCAAAAGGTTCAGTGTCTTACTCAAGATTTCACACGCTTTAGTTTTAGAACTTCTGCAAGTTTTCACCACGTTTATTTTATTCCAAGGAGAAGAATATTTGATGGTAGTCAAGGTCACACCACAGGGACTCAGGGTTGGGGCTGGGAGGGTGGTGGTGGCAGTTTTGGGGGGTGGAGAAAGAAGCTGAACACTTATTTCCACAAGGAGTACCCTCTTTGAGTCTCTGTCTCTTTAAGATTGTCTCTTTGGGGTTATTTCTTGGGAAGAGGGGCGTGAAAAAGGGCTCTGAAGGAATGGGCTTTTAAAGCCTTAAACCAGAAGAGTGTTCCCTGGGGAGGGTGCAGTACTCTGACCTAAAGCTCTGTTTCTACAACCTTAGTTAACAAAGATTCTTAGGACAAGCTGCTTACTCTGTACACGGATGACTGCACTTCTCAGATGGATACATATTTCCTGTTCCAGAACACTAATGTTTATTAGATGAGCCAATGGGTGACCATTCTAAGTATGTTGGACCCACTCAGCCACTGCAGGGGAAATCTATTGACCTTGGATGCATACTTTGGCCCAGAACAACTACACTTGTTTATTTGGTTGAGTTGTAAAAAATGTGGGAAATAGATGCATATCAGCAAAGGTCTTGGTCTTTGTTCAGCAAGGAAACTTGTGGTGAAATTTATGAAGGTTTTTATCAGTGTGAGGTCAACAGAACATATTCACATACATGCCATTTAAAATAGCGTTTGTTTTATAAGTGATTATAAAAGTACTATGTTTGTGGTGGAAAACTTGAAAAATGCCAAAAGTGTAAAGAAGAAAAAATAAATCACTTATAATTAGAGATATTACTTCTTAGAGATAACCAATGTTAACATTAAACATTTGCACATTTCCTGTCTTTTTTGGGTGAGTTTATAGATTCTTTTGTTTTTTTGTACAAAATATACTATTTTCATATGTTGTGCACTGTTTTGTTTTTTAACTCTAAAGGTCAAAAGGAGAAAAAGATGTTTCATAAGCACCTAAGACCAATAGCTGTGGTTCTGTTGGGTCTCCAGGACTGGTATGAGGTCCAAAGCATTAGTTAGGATTCAAGGCAGCTGAAGTTCTTGGATCTTCATTTTCTAAGTGTGGCTCCCCTTTCTGTCTTTGCTTTTCTCTCCAGAACTGATTACCAACCTCGGTTTTCCTCTGCCTTCTAGCTTCTTCTAACACGTAGTTTCTCATTTCTTACGTTTTTGCCTCACACATGGCCCACTTCTACCTCGTAGCCTCGCTGCCCACATACCATTTGTGTGACGCTTTCCAGCTCAACCTATTCAGAGAGAGAAACTGATTTATTCAGCTTGTAACTCTTTATTCGAGCACAGCTTGGCACCCGGGCTGTGCCATAAATTGCTGGGCAGTTGGGTTAGTTACCTCTCTACTCTAGTCAGATATGGCTAGGTGATGAGATTCAGGTAACATTTAGAAAATAATATGCAAGGCAGTAAAAATCACCCCAAATCCTGCTGCTCAGTAATAAACACTGTTAGTGTTTTCATGATTTTTTTCTTTCACTCATCTTTATGAGATATGTGCATAGACACATATGTCTATAAGTATGAGCAAGTGTATATTTTAAAAATGTGGGCAGAAGCTGTTGGTCCTTGCGGGGAGGGCATGATCGAAGCCAGGCTTGTGGAGGAGGTTGCGGGGGGTGGAATTTGATCACATCCCATTTTTTAGCCAAACATTATATTTTGAACATTTTCTTGACATATCTAACTCTTTTTTAAAACCTGATTTGTAGTCATGTACAATAGTTCACTTTCTGGGCCTACCGCTAGTTTGTTTTACAATTTCAGTAGCACTGGGCACTTTTCTGGGTCTCCAGTGGGAAGAAGGACTCTGCTTCTCAGTTTCCTCCCAGTGGAGGGGTGTTAAATGGCTGAGTGGCCCCTAGCCCATCGACTCTTCAGGTAAATGGTTTCATGAAAATGAGGACACTTGCATTTGTCTGCCTCTTTCTTTTTTCTTTTTCAATTTATTTCCTTAGACCCTATGGGATTTAGTTTTTATTTTATTTTTTTTCGCGGTACGCGGGCCTCTCACTGCTGTGGCCTCTCCCCTTGCGGAGCACAGGCTCCAGATGCGCAGGCTCAGCGGCCATGGCTCACGGGCCTAGATGCTCCACGGCATGTGTGATCTTCCTAGACCGGGGCACAAACCCATGTCCCCTGCATCGGCAGGTGGACTCCCAACCACTGTGCCACCAGGGAAGCCCTGGGATTTATTTTGATACATGGCATAAGGAAGGAATTTAACCTTAAATCTTTTTTTTCCTAAAATTTTCACATATTGTCCCAGAACAGTTTGTTCACTATCCATTCTCTCTCAACTGATTTGGAATATCATGTAATTTATTTCCTTGATTCTCAGATGCAGTCGACTGTAAGATTCACCTCTGACTTAGAAACCGTAGCCATTTAAAATTCTCGAGTCGCATCCTGATATCAGAAATATTATAATCAAGGAATACGTTACCAAATCATCATGCTTACTCAGCTGTGTTCTGGGCTTTCTGTCCTCTTCCATTGACCTGTTTGGGAGCACGTTAGTTTAATAGTGATGAATTTAATTTCTTTCGGTGTCTGGTACTTTTATATAATCTTGTCCACTTGTTTTTCTATGTGATCTTCAAAATGAGTTCCCCCAATCCTATTACATTCTTCAAAGATTTGCACTAAATTTGCAGTTAAAATTGCAATAAGTTTGAAAGGAGTTACATATTTACAACATCATATATTTTGATAACTTGATGTTTGATGATATTAATTCTAATAGTTTCCCCCTGGTTTTCTCTAGTTTTCCGTGTATGCACTAACTTGATACTGAATATATTGTTAATGTTGTTTCTGGCTTTAATAAAAATGCTTCTGGTGTTTAACCATTCCATATGACCGTTGTCTCTTGGTCTGAGGCAGGTGATTTTTTATCATGTTAAGAAAATATACCAGTTTTCCCAAGAGTTTTAATTAGGGTTAAATGTTGAAAAATTGTTTAATACTCATTTGCATCTATCAAGGACATGCTGTGGTTTCTCTGTTTTTAACTTGATAAGTAGATTTTTAAGCATTTAGCCACGCTTTAATTTCTACATAAATTCAGCTTTGCTTTTGTGTATTATATTTGTCAATTTTTTTTAACATTCTGCGTCTTTATTCATAAGGGAGGTTTGGTCTATAGTTTTCTCAGCTTTTCATTTTCTTTTTTCTTTTTTTTTTTTTTAGAAAACTGCAGTGTAGAGGGTTTACTCAGACTCTTTAATTTATAGCACAATTTTGTCATTAGTCTGTGCCAGACACCACCATGTATTTATTTGTTTGCATATTATTCCCATACCCAACTGTCATCCCCTCCTCCCCCCTCCCCACATACATAACTTATTTCAGCATTTTAAATGTGCATTTGTTTCTCTGACTGGGTCCTTTAACAATGTGTCTTATGGTCATATGGTATGTATTGTTGTTATTTTATAGATCCCATGCTGTTTTTACTTTTTAGACTAAGCCCTGTGTATTTAGGATGTACCCTCCCTCGATGCTGTGTTTCTGCTGCACATTACTCTGTGGGTGTGTTCACATATGTAATTTTTTTAACTCTTCAGATGTGGTATCATGGTTATGCCAGCTCCATTAAGAAAAACCAGAGGCGAGCCATGTTTTATTTTTTAATATTTTAGCTAAGTGTGACCTGTTTAGAATACTTGTTCCTTGAAAGTTTGAAAAACTTCATCCATATAACCTATTTGCACCTGGTGTCATTTGGGGAATAGCTGTTATACACACACACACACAACTCTCTTCCATCACTGTTAGTCTAAGTTTTTGGCCTCTTATTGGGACGTTTTTAATACTGAAATATTTTTGAGAAAATCATTACTTTTCAAATCTAGTAGCATATAATATTTCTTATGAATTATAAATCTTTTTCATAATTATGGTTACATTGCTTTTTATACTTGTGATGCTTCATATTTGTGTTTTACTCTTGCTTTTTGAAACTCCTCCTTATTTCTGATATAGAAGTAATATATGCCTATTTAATAAGGGAGCTTTAATGATTTTCTTTTTGTGCCTTAACCTTGTCCAGAACTTGTTCCATTATTTTTTAAATGAAATGAAGTTCTTTATCAATTTAAATGCTTTTTAGTTTTCTAAATAAATTTTTAAAACTAATTTTATATTTATTTCTTTTACCTGCATTTTTTTTTTTTTTTTTGCGGTATGTGGGCCTCTCATTGTTGTGGTCTCTCCCGTTGCGAAGCACAGGCTCCAGACGCGCAGGCTCAGCAGCCATGGCTCACGGAGCGGCATGTGGGATCTTCCCGGACTGGGGCACGAACCCGTGTCCCCTGCATCGGCAGGCGGACTCTCAACCACTGCGCCACCAGGGAAGCCCTTTTACCTGCATTTTTAAGATTGATTTTCTTGGTCTCTTTCAGGTTAATGATTCAGATACTTAGTTCACATAGTCAGTCTTGTTTCATAATACTGCCATTAATTTTCCCCAGTATGTCTTTGGCCACAACCCTGACATTTTATGTGTTCTGTTCTTATTGTCATCATTGAAAAAATACTCTGTACTTGTAGTTTTGGTTTCTTCTTTGGCTCGAGTTATTTAAGAGAGTCTAACATTTCTAGTGTTTTTTTAAAAAAAAATTCCTCTGTTATGAATTTCTGGGTTTATTACATTGTGGTTAGAGAATGTGAGAATGTGGTCTGCATTATTTCTACTTTTTGAAAACTAGCAGGATTTTCTTTGCGACCTAATATTGATCAATTTTTGTTAGTGTTCTATGCCATTTGAAAAGAATATGTATTATCTGAATATTTCTGAAGTTTGCCTATATCTTTTAAATCGAGCATGTGAATGTAATGTATTTTTATCCTTTTCCCCCCACATACGTGTGTATGTGTGTTTGGTCTACTTGAACTGACAAAGTCTGAGGGCGTATATTAATGACACCCCCCCATCACTGTGGTTTTGTCAATTTCTCCTTGGGTTTCCAACTGTTTTTGCTCTATTTCATCAGTGGAATCAAGTGTCTTCCAACATTTCTTTAGCTCTGTTCTGTAGGGTGCTGCAAAGGACAGGTATGTTACAAAACAAAGACAATTTTTATTAAGTCTCATTTGATTGGTGTTATATTAGGGGAAATTTAGACCATATTCCAACTCTAGAGCTGGTTATCATTGTTATGTGAGTTTTCATGTTATCCTGTATTTTTGCTTCTTCCTTTGTTTAATCCTTCAGCATATGTCCACTCAGATCTCTCCCATCTATCTCCATTGAACACTGAATATATATTCATTGGAAACCATTTAAAATGATAGGTATCCCTCCCTGTGAGTGGATTCTTCTCTCCCACCCGAAAGAAATTGAGTTCTGCCCTGTGACTTGCTTTGGCTGATGAATGTGATCAGAAGTGACATATGCCATGTCAAAGCTCCATGCTTTAAGGGTCACTGCTTAATGTGACATTGTTCTTTTCTCTGCTGTCAGAACAGCATGTGTAGGTAGGGGCACATGTTCACCCACAGTCCCCGAATGGGGTCAACAGGGAGCATCCCAGCTCGAATGTCAAGACGTGTCATATGAGTGGGAAACACACCTTTGTTGTTGTAGCCGCTGAGTCTTTGGCTTTGTTTGTTAATGCAGCAAAACTTAGTGTAGCTGACTACTGTGTACTATGTACATCAGGCCCTGTTTTATCCATTGAGGGTCTAAGATCTAAAACAGACAAAGCTCCTTCTCTTGTGACTCCCCTTTTCAACTTCTTGGGAAGTTGAAAATGTCTGTGGGAAGTGCCACTAACCAGTATTTATATAGGTCTCAGTAACATTTGATAGTTTTCTGCATATAGAATCTGTACATTTCTTAAGCTTTTCCGAAGTATATTGCATTCTTTGTTGTGAACATAACCTTTTTCATTACATTATCTAAACACATGTGCATAGTGTATTGGAAATCTATAGATTTTTAAACATTTTTATTGGAATATAGTTGATTTACTATGTTGTGTTAGTTTCTGCTGTACAGCAAAGTGAATCAGTTATATATATATATATATATCAACTCTTCTTTTAGATTCTTTTCCCATATAGGTCATTACAGAGTACTGAGTAGCATGCTATACAGTAGGTCCTTATTAGTTATCTATTTAATATATAGTAGTATGTATATGTCAGTGCCAATCTCCCAATTTATCCCTCCTCCCTTTCCCCCCTGGTAACCAAAGGATTGTTTTCTACATCTGGACTCTGTTTCTGTTTTGTAGATAATAAGTTCATTTGTACCATTGTTTTAGATTCCACATATAAGCAATATCATATGATATTTGTCTTTCTCTGACTTACTTCACTCTGTATGACAGACTCCAGGTCCATTCACCTCACTACAAATAACTCAATTTTGTTCCTTTCTGTGGCTGTGTAATATTCCATTGTATATATGTGCCACGTCTTCTTTATCCATTCATCTGTTGATGGACACTTAGGTTGCTTCCATGTCCTAGCCATTGTAAATAGAGCTGCGAGATTTTTGTATGTATTATCTGAGCACTTTATTAAGCTTTCACATTCAAGTAGTTACGTAGTTTTTCATTGAATTTTCTAGGTATATAATCATATTTCTAATAGTAATTTTGCTTTTTTGCAATGATTACAACTAATTTCTATTTTATAGCTCATTTAATTGGCCAGATTTTCATAAAAATGTTAAGTAATTATGGTGATAGCAAACGTTTTTGCCTTTTTTTATTCTAATAGGAAAGTGTCTGTCTAGCATTTGACTCTTCAGATATGACTTATTTGTTTAAGACAAATGATCTTTGCCTTATTGAGAAGGTCATTTTCTGTTTCTCCTTTTTGTCGGTTTTTATTCTAAATATGTGTTGCATTTTCATAAGTGCCTGTATAGTGTCTGAGATGATCGCACATCTATCAGTGAGGTTCTTTGTTAATCGTTTTCCTAATATTAAAATACTTTAGCATTCCGTGACAACCCTAGCTGATTATGATGGATGATCTTTTAATATACACTTTCATTCAATTGGCTGGTATTTAGTGTTTTGGAATTTGTGTTCATAATTGGTTTGGTTTATAGTTCTTTTTTGTGGGTGCTATCTTTGTGAGGTTTTGCTATCAAGATGATTACTTGTAGACTTTTAAAAAAATACTATTCAGGAACAGTTTATATTGCATGGGGATTATCTGTTCCTTGAAAGTTTGAACTGACTTCATAATAAAACTGTCTGGGTGAGCTTCTCTTCAGGAGGTAATGCTTTAGTAACTTCCTCAACTTCTTTGATGGGCTTAGTTTTCAGATCAGGTTTTGTACTTCTTGAGTCAACTCTGCAGTGACTCCTTCTTACAAGGACTTGGTTTAGATCTGAGTCCATCACTTGACAGAGGATTCCATCACCTGATGAGACTAGATCTTTAGCTGAATTCTGCTTCTGGAATTGTATTTGCTTGGAGCGAAAATTTCCTTCTAACTACTGTCAACTTTAAAAATAAAACAGCCAGTTAACTTACCAGCAAAATGAGTTTACTTGGAAATAACCAGAGTGATTGCAATTCAGGAAATGCAAGCTATGGTGGACCATCGGCAAATAAAGTAGGGGGCTTGCTTTTCCAGAGAAAAGGGGGAGTTAGTAGGGGCTCTTCTAAATAGAAGTTCGTTGGAGGAAAGAAAGAGTTCAGGGTGACGATGGCTTTTCATTGGCTGAGCTTCTGTGTCTTCTGTTTGCTGGGCAAGAAAACCTTCCTTCCCTCCTGCGGGGGCAGTAAAGTAGAGGCACCTTCCTGGTGGAGATGCAAGGCACCTCTCTCCCTGTTTAGGGTAATTGATGACAAGTGGTAGGGTGTAAGAGCTTCTGCAGGTCTTCCTGACTGCAATTTTAGTTAAGATTTCCTTCCTTAATTTTCCCAGTACTGATAATGTGTCTGAAGGACAGAGGGCTGGGACTTCACCCAGTGGTATATCTCTTTTTATTTCTGCTCATTAGTGTATATTTTCATGTGTGCTAGGATTGGATTGCAGACTTTTGCTTTCACTGTACCAAAATCAGGATATGAGGTTGGTTGGGGGCAGACCCAACATTCTCACAGCCCTTAATCATTACAACTTGCTGGTACTCACCAAAAAGACGCTAGAAATGGCAAGCGGTTAGATTGGCTGAGGCTGGTATGTTGTCAACCATCCTCTTGCTGGACGTGAATGGAGCTGGGAAAGGAGCCTCACAGAGGTGCTCAGTGCAGAGAGCTGTCACTGTTGCCGCCGTGAAGTGCCTTAGTGTTTTCATTTCCTGGGGCTGCCGTACAAAGTCCCATGAACTGGGTGGGATGAAGAGCAGAAGTGGATCATCTCACAGCCCTGGAGGCTGGAAGTCTGAAATTAAGGTGTCGGCAGGGTTGGTTCCTTCTGAGGGCTGTAGGGGAGACTGTTCCGTGCCACAGTCCTAGCTTTTGGTTGACTTGCTGGCCATCTCTGGCTCATAGCTGCATCCCTTGACCTTCCCATGACCCTCTCCTTGTGTCTCTTCACGTCGTCTTCCTTCTGTGCACGTCTGCCTCTGTGTCCAAATTTCTGCTTTAAATAAGGCCACTCGTCCTATTGCAGGGGCCCTCCGAGCAATGACCTCACTTCTCTGTAAAAGTCCTGTTTCCAAGACAGTCCAGTCCTCACTGGGGGTGAGGACTCCAACTTGTCCTTTTGGGGAAACACAATTCAACCCCAAACACTGAGTAAGGCTGCCCATGGAAACAGAGTCAGAGGGCTCCCCTCCTGTCACGGGGACTGATGGCACCTGTGTCACGCAGCAAACACGAGTGGGCCGGCCACCAGCTGTTTTTCTTATTCCCCTCCGTCAGCCATCTTAGTAGGCAGTTTTTTCAAATTCTGTTGACAGACTGTTCCAGTCTTCTCAGTATTAAGTTTTGGGGGAATTTGGGGCCTCCGTATCTTTTTTTCTCTTTAACAGTATTTTTCTGGAAAGAGGAGAGGGGCTCCATCAGGCCCTGCTAGGTTAGAAGCCGGAAGTTGTAAACCAGATGCCCTTCTGTGTCCAGGTTCTATTTTTCTGCCCTGTCCTTCTTTCTTGTCTGAAGATGAGCCAGTGGTCGCAGCAGACCACACCTCTGACAGCGCCTCTGCCTTGGGGTGCCGGATGAGACGGGGAATAGCCCAGGGAGAGCATCCGTCATACAGAGCACGAAGGCAGAGACTTTTGTGGGCGACTGTTGTGGGTTTCTAGAGCTTTTCTGCACACTTGCAGCGTCACACCGATGGGCCTTGTGTAGCCTCTCCAGGGGTCCCCAGCTGTCTCTCCTGCTCACAACTCTACCTTCTGAAGCCTTGCAGTGTATGAAATGGCCCTTTAGGCCCAAGCTGTCCAGTAATCACATTTGACTCTCACCCTTCCCTTCTCGCTAGCTAAATCATGTGACATTTCAAATTTGGACTCTTCAAGTTCAGCTTACAGTTTTGGCTTTGACTAATTGTATCAAGGTCTTGTGGGATGCTTGTCAGTTTCCAAAGCATCCCAAAATGATCTCTTCTCTTTCCTCACAGTAAGTGGCTTTTCTGTTCGTTTTTCACGGCGATAACTCACAGGAGTCACTGGAGGCACAGGGGGCGACTCGGTCAAAGCCACACAGATAGCAGGAGAGCAAGGACTGCGACGCAGGTTTGACGGTCACCGGCTCCTTCCCATGAGGCCGTCCTGCTCCCTGCTACCTCGCGGTCCAGCCAGCTCTTGGCTCACTCAAGACCTCAAAACACCGCCGCCGCCTCCTCGGAGCCTTTCCAGGTTCAACCGAGGGGAGTAACTGACAGCTTTCCATTCTGCTGCCCAGCTGTGTAGATCAGGGGCTGGGAAGACCTCGGCTCCGTGGCCTGCTCTTGCTGGCCTAAAAATGTTTTTCACATTTTTAAAGGGTTGTGTGTGGGGGGGGAAGGAATATGTGACAGAGACCCATGTGTGGCTCACACTGTCTGAACTATTTACTGTCTAACCCTTTACAGAAAAAGTTTGCGAGCTCCTGGTCTAGATACCTCTGTCTCCCTTTATCCACTTTTAAAATTCACTCACCCTCCATCTGTTTTTATGACACCCATTTTTGGCATCTGTTTTTTTTTTAACATGGACCTGGGATGCTTGCTTTTGAATATTCAAAACTCCTGCTTGCTATTCCCTGATATTTTCCTTTCTCTTTCGGGTACTGAGGAATAGGTACCATGTGTTATATAAACTGTCTCTTACAATTTATTTGAGAAGAGAGGACCTTGGCATCAAATATATGTTCATATCGTACACCCAGTGAATAGTATATACAGTCAGTCCAGTACAAGGAGGAAGGTTCTTCAGGACTAGATAGGAAGCCCCGTGAGGCCAGGGAAGTAGTCTTGTCTTGTTTGCTGCTGTCCTCAGCATTTAGCACAGGTGCCTAAACTGGATTTGTGGGCCAACAGATTAGGAAGATTTTCGGTAGGAAATGGGACTTTGGCTGAGAGCTGAAGAAAGGGGTAAGAATGGAATAAATAGGAGTGCAGATGGTGCTTGGAGCAGGTAGAGTGACGTGAGAGGATAACCCAGTGTATGTCCTCACAGCCTTCACTAACACTGAAATAACAATCGGTATACTGGATTTTTATTTTGTTTTATTGAAGTATAGTTGATTTACAGTGTCATGTTAGTTTCAGGTGTAAACACAGTGGTTCAGTTATACATATGTGTATCTTTTTGGTATACTTAACTAAAAAACTTTTTTTTTCAAGTTCTCTTTTTTTTTTTTGAATTTTATGTTATTTATTTGGTACACTTTATTTTTTAGTAAATTTTATTTTCAGAGAAGTTTCAGGTTCTCAGCAAAACGGAGCTGAGAGTAGAGCTTTCCCGCATCATCCCCGCCCCTGCACATGCACCACCTCCCCGTTACCAGCACCTCCCACTGCAGAGGCAGGTGTGTTACAGCCATGAACCTACACTTGCACGACCTTGTGCAGAGCCCGTTGTTTACATTAGGGTTCACTCCTCTGGTGTCGCACATTCGGTGCATTTGGACAAATGCATAATGAGGTGTATCACTTTTATGGTGTCATACAAGGTGCATTTCATCTTTTAAAATTGGAGTATAGTTGACTTACAGTGTTGTCTTTCAGGTGTGCAGCAAAGTGACTCGGTTATACATACATATCTCTATTCTTTTTCAGATTCTTTTCCATTATAGGTTACTACAAGATATTGAATATAGTTCCCTGTGCTATACAGTAGGTCCTTGTTTATCTGTGTTATATACAGTACTGCATATCTGTTAATCCCAAACTCCTAATTTATCCCTCCCCCTACCCCTTTCCCCTTTGATAACCGTAAGTTTGTTTTCTGTGTCTGGGAGTCTATTTCTGTTTTGTAAATAAGTTAATTTGTGTCATTTTTTTAGATTCCACATATAAGTGATAGCATGTGATATTTGTCTTTCTCTTTCTTACTTCACTTAGTATGGGTCCATCAGTGTTGCTGCAAGTGGCATTATTTCATTCTTTTTATGGCTGAGTAATATTCCAATGCATATATGTACCACATCTTCTTTATCCATTCATCTGTCGATAGACATTTAGGTTGCTTTCATGTCTTGGCTATTGTAAATAGTGCTGCTGTGAACACTGGGGTGCATGTATCTTTTTGAATTAGAGTTTTTTTCTTTCCTGGATGTATGCCCAGGAGTGGGATTGTTGGATCATATGATCCAGCAAGAAATGGAAGCCTCTCAGTTTGCGTACTTTGACCGTTCCTTGGGCATCCCCACTGCTTGGCACCTTGCCTGCAACATAACAGGGATCGGGCCATTCTCTATTGAAAGGAATGATGGTCTGTAAGACTATGAAAGCAGACTAAGTCCTGAGAGTAGGGAGTCTGCAGTGCCAAGCTAAGGACCTTGAAACCCATCTTGCCTATAGTCCAGGGATCCGCAAACTACAGCTTGCGGGCCCAATCCACAACTGGCCTGGGGCTACCTTCACCCTCCAGCTGCAGAGCTGAGCGCCTGCTACAGAAATGGTGTGCAGTCCCTGGGCCCACAAAACCTAAAATATTTACTATCCTCCCCCTATAAAGAAAGATAAAGTTTGCCAACCTGTGCTGAACGGTATGGGCAAATCTAATAATGCTTTTGTGAAGGTGTTGCTGGCGCCATTGGGCACAACAGTTCTACCAATGTCCCCAAGTCCCAGTGCCCGCCCATCCCAGAGACATCCCCAGGCACCCCTGTGCTGGCCGAGGATGCACTCGGCCACATTCCATTCTCAAAACACATCGTGAGCCTCAGTCGTGTCTAAATAGCTCCTTTGCATCCTGCGCTTTGGCTAACTTCATAATTCTCAGAGCTAGCAAATGATTTCCTCGGGGATTTCCCGGCCTCCTTCATTGCTCATAATTCTCTTATCTTCTGAAGGTTAACAGTTTATAAAATGGATGCTTTGGCCAAAGTTGCGTAACAAAGAGTTACATTTGCCTCTTTGCTTCCCTCGCTCTTCTCTGGGGGGCTGAGGAGTGTACGGCATTTCGAAATTTGAATCTTGATGTTTAGTGCACGTTCTGACTTATTCCAATTTTATCAATAAGTTGTCATGTAGGAAGCCTCTTGGGGGATTTTCTGGTTGTTCACTAGGCACTCTTGAAACTCAGAACTTTCAGTCCCAAGGGTGCAGTTCAAGTGATGCTCCAGCGAGTAGGGTTGCCGGAAAAGGTAGGTTAGACCCAGAGAAGCTGATCTTTACAGGCCTGATGAGTGATGTTCTGTATGGCTCTCCCTGCTCAGCTGTGCACACTACTGTAGAAATATTCCGTATTTGTTTCTTCTTACTTGATTTTCATTATATAATGTTCTTCTTTAGACATGTTAATAACTTTGGGGATTCCTTTATTACCTGGTTTCAATCTCTTTAAGTTTTTCTGTTCCAAGATAACTTAAGGTGATGTCAGGGCCTTCAGTGAACAATAGGGTCAGAAATTTGAAGTAAAAGGTACCAGTGTGCGAATTACTCAATAGGACAAGTGTTTGAGCCTGGAATTTCATAGGGTGGGGTTTATATTATCTCATGAAGGTGTACAAGATGCTGCCACACCAAAGCTGGCTGTTTCTCCTGAAATAGGAGAATTGTCATGTCCTGAGTGTCACATTCCATCATCTGCCCCACCTCGCTTTATTAGGATTCTATGGATTACATAATAATTTTCCCCAAACATGGGCTTTCTTGCTCAAATTTCTAAAGCCTTTTTCTTGCACATGAGGACTTTGACTTGAGTGGAGATGGGTAAGGGGGTGTCTTAGCCAGGTAGGAGCAGGGACGTAGACACCCCTGGGGAGGGAAGTTGGTCTTTCTTCTGTCCACCTGGCTCCCATGCCCCTGATCCCAACTGAGCGGGGGATGGATCTGCTTAGCGACTGAGGATTCCTCCTGGGAATATAGGCACTGGTCACTGAGCCCATTGAGGTTTAGGGGCATAAAGACACTTGGCAGTTGGAAGTGGGTTCAGACAAGACCGGATTTCAGGGAAAAAAAACACCCGAGCCTCTATAAGGCAACCAGTGGTAGGGCAGAGGGGATCTAAGTCAAAGACTTAGAAGCAAAAGGATATTACTGGTTCAGGGCAGAGTCCGTAACTGATGCCAGAAACTCTTCTCTGATCATCGCAATACAGGAAAATGGGATCAGTTACAAAGCAGGAAGTTAAGTCCGTTTTTTTTTTTTTTGCACATCTGATGAGTACTGTGCGTACATACTGTGCATAGTACCAGCCATGCTTTATATTTTCCCGTAACATATGGTATCATTCTAGTTTATGTAGAGACCGAGAAGGAAGGTGTGACATGGTGATTTATAATAAGAAAGGCTTGTTTTGGGTTTTTGTCCCTGTCCCTGGCACAGGGCTCCTGAATCCTTGGATATTTCCAAAGTGATAAGAGCTACAAAGGTATCTTTTGTCATGTTAATGAGGCAGCTTTGGGATGCACCTGTGGATTCTGGCTGGTGGCCAACTAGGTGATTAGAGGGTTAGAAATTTCAGTTCCACCCCTGGCCTCAGTGGAGGGGAGAGGGGTGGCAATGACTTGATCATTGGTGCCTGTGTCATGAAGCCTCCATAAAAACCCCAAAGGGTGGGGGATCAGAGACCTTTTTCGGGTTGGTGGTATGAGGAGACTGAGACCGTACCCTCTCCCATCTGGCTGTTTCTGAGTTTGATCCTTTTATCATAAACTGGTAATCAAGGGAGTAAACTGGCTTCCCTAGTTGTGTAAGCACAGTAACAAGCTCATCAAACCCAAGGAACTGGTCCTGGGAACCTCTGATTTTAATTAAGCCAGCCATTCAGAAGCACAGGTGACGACCTGGACTTGCAGTTGGCATCTGAAGTGGAGGTGGGGCCAGTCTTGTGGGACTGAACCCCGAATCTGTGGAATCTGAGTTATTTCCAGGTAGATTGTATCAGCGCTGAGTTGAATTAAGACACCCAGCTGGTGTTGAAGAATTACTTGGTG
The DNA here is from genome assembly GCF_949752795.1 of Hyperoodon ampullatus. NCBI lineage: Eukaryota > Metazoa > Chordata > Mammalia > Artiodactyla > Ziphiidae > Hyperoodon > Hyperoodon ampullatus. The sequence goes on along the minus strand of NC_136932.1, from coordinate 35,377,456 downwards.
TGGGGAAAGAATTGCCTGGTGTACACAATGGAAATTGATGATCAGAATTGTAGATAAGGGGCCATGCTGGAAGGACTTAATTTTAGGTACCTGTAGTTTTTTCCATTTGGGAATTTGATGGCGAAAGCTTGGCTTCTGTGCACTGGTGCCAAATCGAATCTTGGAGACAGTTTTGGGTGAAGTAGAAAAGAATAGCTTTCTTGCTTTGCCAGGCAAAGGAGGACACAGCGGGCTCGTGCCACTCAAAACTGTCCCAACCCAGGGGGATTTGGTGAGGAGTTTTATAGCAGTGGTTCAAGGGCGGGGTTGCTGGTAAGGATCAGGGTGTGTGCGGGGACTGCATTCCTTTAATCTGGCCTCAGGTGATCTGATGAGTTTCAGCAGTTATTGAGGTTATCAAACTGTGACCTCCTCTCTGGAATGAAGAATGCTTCATCAGGTAGTTAACATCTTCCATTTGGGAGGTTTTAGTTCTTCAGAAGAGTTCAAAGATATTGTTATCTTGAGGGGGAACCAGGACGCTGCCCCAAGGCTGCACCATTGTTTCTTGATTGCTCCTCCCTTGTCTCTGCATCCCCCCTTCCCTGATTAGCAACTGTTTGAACCTGCCCTTTGGAACTCAGGGAAGGTCATGGAGGCTGAAGCCTATTCCCTACAAACAAGAAAGAGGGGACACAGGAAGGCTTCTGTGCTCAGGAGCCCCACTGGGTTCTGCTCAGTTTCAAAATGACTGAGAATGTGAGTGGACTGAATATTTGCATCACTCACAGATGAAATACTTGTGGGGGGGCCAGGCATTTTACTGTGGGGGGCCCTTGGCCGAGTGTGAATGAAAGGAAGGATGGATTTCTAGAGGTCTCCTCCAAAGCCAGAAGGGGCAGGCAGCTGCCATGGGCTCTGGGGCACCTGCACAGTTGTTGTCAGGGGCTCTCTGCATGTGACCGATGCTCCAGGTGACAGACACACCAAGGAGGCCTCCAGGATTCCTGCTTCATGGTGAGCAGTCAAGGACTCACATTCAGCTCGAGGTCAGCATCCCTGGGCAGCCCTGACAATATTTAGGGAGGCTAATTCATGGCAGAGGTGGAGCCACACTGATGGAGAACTAGAGCATCAAGATTGAGGCCAGTGAGTAAAACGATCACTCGGGTCTTCCCACAACTTTGGGGAAGTCAGGGATGTTTCAGTGACAGGATGCCGCGTCGTTACAGAGACAGCTTCCTAGGAAGAGCAGAGACTGGGAAGTAGAAAGAAAAATACACAGTGAAGCCAGTGATGGGCCAGAGTCCAGGTTTCCGGGTTGCAACCTTTGGAAGGGTAGAGGGAGATGAGTCAAAATGAAGGCCAGGCTGCAAACTGCACCTGGTAGATGGGGGAGGGGATGGCACGTGTATAAGACAGTCTGAACTGGGCCCAGCGGGTTCTGGGCTGATGGACTTTGACATGACAATATCAGGGCTGGAACACACTCTGTGTAATTCTACAGGGTGAGCTAAGCAAGTATTAAATGAAGAATTCTTTTTCGAGCAACTAGCATAATCTGCATCTCTGTTTGGAAAAAGTTGATCATTACTGTTTGGAAAAAGTGACATGTGCATAAAATAAAATCCTACAAGCACGGCCCATTATCTGTGTGACCTTCTCACTGGGTCTTTCACATAATGCAGGATGATGTCGCTTATTGTATGAAAATAGAGTATAGCCGAGTCCAAGTGTACACAGCCCCATTCAAGAACGGTCTACATTTCTTCACGCTTTGCAACTGATCGTATTTTACTTTTGAGGTGCCTGCCCCCTTCTTCCTCTGTGGCTGGAAAAGAAGCCACTTTTCACTTTTTTCCCATGGTCACCCCTCTCCCCTACCATGCCTTCTCCCCCTCACTAGACTCCCACAGCAAGGTAATCTATAGTAACAAGTTAATGTATATCTTTTATACTTTCTCTGTACACACGTAATTCAACCATATTGTATATGTACAAATAAACATATCCATATATTGGGGGGCTGTTGGACTTTTAAGCATTTGGATACTATGATACACACTTTTCTGCATCATGATTTTTTTTCCACTCATTTATGCCTTATGGAACTCCCTCCTCCGAGCCAATGGAATTTCTCTAATTTATTATTTTCAGCGGTTGTGTAATGTTCCATGGTGTAGCGGGACTATAGTGTATACAGATGTCCTTCTATTAAGCTGCATTCAAACCTCCCGCACCACACACACACACACACACACACACACACACACACACACAAGAATTAGTGATCAGAATATTCTTAGGGTTATAATATGGTTGAGAAGTAAGTCATATGTGAACAAATAGCGGTTGATAGTAGAAGCCGGTGAAAGATGAGACTGAGCTGCAGGACCCTAACCAGGGTCCTTGTTCTGCCTTTTGCTTCTTAGTCATTCCAGGACAGTGAGGTGGTCATCTCTCCTAGACCTCAGTTTTCTCATCTGCAAAATAGCAACGTGGACCTAGATCGTGATTGAACATCAGGGTGCCAGCAGGCCAAATCGCCCTCACCCCCCGACCAAGCCGTCTTGTCTGGTCCTTATTTAAATATTTAACAACATGGAAAAACCAGTACGTTTTCCCTAAAAACATGGATTTTTAGCTTCTCTCAAAAAAACAAGATTTGTTTAAAACTGCCTACATGCCAGTCCCACAAAGCCATGGTTGACTCAAGCTAGGTGGTGGTTGCCCATCTCAGGCGGGAAGCTCACCATTTCACTGCAGTCCCACCGTTCCCTATAGCCACCCTTCCAGCTGAGTTGTCAGCAGCCAGTTATCACTGAGCAAGCATGGTTGACATTTCTGGTAGAAAAATACACTGCCTGCGTCTTTGTGAAAAGTGGGAATACAGAAGATGGATGGAGAGGGCTGCATGTTTTGAAGGAAATGGCAGAGATGATATGGAGAGAGACCCGGTGAGGATGCTTCCAGTTGCTCCACCTGCCCACAGAAGCTCTGCTGAAAATGACACCTGATGTCCAGATGCTGAGTATCGTGGTCTGAACACAGGTTGGGAAAGCATTTCCAGACACAAGGCAGAACGTAAAGAAGAAAGAACTTATTAGAGGGAAGGGTCGCTGCCAGAACAGCGGGCCAACTTCCTAGTAGTCTGGGAGAGTTGAGCCCAAACATGTGCTATTGATCAGTCTTTATAGCCAGAAAACAAAGGAATGGTCCGAGGTGAAAACTTCGTTTACTGATTGGTCGAGGCACATATACCTTCCTTCTGTAGGGTGGGAGTGGGACAGGGCAGATGCCTTTCCTTATTTGGGACAGGTCCTGTTGCCCAGGTGGGCTCAGGAATTTCATAACCATCGCAACATGGCGCAGAGGGTGAGTAAGAGTCCGGGAGGGGGTGGAACGCTGAAACTTTTTCAGGCAGGGTCGTTCTTTGTCCTTGGAGCCCCACACTGGGGTCTGGCCCTCACGCTGATGCAGAGCAGAAACCTGTCCCGTCCCAGCTCCCGGGAGCCCAAGTCACTGCCCGTTAGACACAGCGGGTCAAGCTGCACCCAGGAGAGCAAGCCCTGCTCTTCGGAGAGACTTCTTTGCTCCTGCAAAGACTGTCTGGGAAGGTTTACGGTCTCTGATTTCTATATGGCTTTTGGCACATCGTTTTACTCAAAAGGAGAAAAGGAAACAGTGCAGTGCCTTCCAGCCTGAAACAACGAGCTGGCAGTGGAAGAGGCGGTTAAGTCATTCCAATAATATGCCAGGCTCAGAATAACAACATCTGTTCCCTTGGGGCAGTTAACAGAGGATTAAAAACAAAAAAGAAACCTTAGATTTGAATGCAACTAGATTTACTGACTGGCGACTGGGAGCGCCTATCAGGCAGCGAGCTGGTCAATCCTGACAGCGGATCTGTGCCTAGTTGTAGGCTGCACGGGGCTAGGATGCTAGGAGCAAAAGTGGGTGAGTTGGAGAAAAACGACCCCTGACCTCCGTGATTTATAATCCGTGCACAGAAACACTTTCAGTGCACTAAAAAGTGCCGTGGCTCTCCTGGCAGAAGCATCAAGCTCTGAAAGGCTCCTGCTTTCTGTAGGAGAGGTTCTAAATACCCCTGTAGGCTCGCCAGCCTTTGTTCCAGGCATTGGTGTGGCAGAAGCTCTAAAGCTCCCCCCTTTCCTGATGCCCTCAATTCTTCCCAGACCCTTGAGAGAAGTCCTCAATGGGTGTTCATCGTCAACACCTAATTTCCCTCACACTGTAGGGCAGAACTTCTTGCTTCCAAGAAATCTAGGCTTGTGGGAGGGGTAAGTCTGTTAGCATGAGGTCTTCCGTGGACCAGCCCCCAACCCACCTTCCCTCGCCCCTGTAGCTTACATGATGAGTTCAGGTTCCTTAAATTTGAACCTGAGGCCTGTCAGCATCTGGGCTTTGGCCATTGTCTCCTCCCAAGCCCTGTCGTCTATTTCATTCACAGGTGGCGTTTCCTCCCCCTGGATCACCCTCCCCTTCACCTGTGTAACTCCTGCAACTTCAAGGATCATTCCAGAGCCCCCTCTTCCTGGCTGCTTGCTCCACTCTCAGAATCACTTAAGTGCCTTTCCTATGTCCTTCCATACGCCGGGTGCTTGCATCTGTCAGGGCACTTAATACACTGCAGCGTAGACAGTAAATTCCTTCCCCATCTCTCCGTGGTAAATGCTACTTAGCACTTAATTAAATAAATGCAGTCATTTGTTCGGCATTTATTGGTTTGTTTGGTTCCTGGTATTTGTCTCATGGGCCGTTTAACAAAACCAGGCTTCATCTCCATCCTCAGTGGACAGGGGAGAAAAGTGTCCCCACATCCCTACAGTGTAGTGGGCATCCTATTGCCAGATGCAGCGACACCACAACGGCTGAAAATAAATGCATTTACCTGGCTGGTCACGGAGCTTCACCAGTTTCTTCTGCATCGTTAGTGTTTCCTTTCCATTTCTTTAGTTTCCTGTAAAGTGAGGGAACTTTTAACTCAGAAAGCCTGAAATTTTGAGTCACTCTTGTAATTGTTTTCACCTTTTCATGCCTGAAATACTGGAGCGGATTTCTGCACATTTGTCCACTTCGGTGGAAAAATTTGTTTCTACTGTAGACAATTTGATCCAGGGTCTAAATTCAATGACTCAGGAACAGCATTTCGGATGTTAAACTTTCCCGAAGAGTATGTGTTCTGGTATTAAACAAGCCTAGATTTGAACTGTGGCTCTAATATTAGTTAATTGACTTTGAGTGAGTTAATCTCTCTAAGCCTCGGTTTTCTTATATGTAAAATGGGGATAATCCTTTACAGTTCACAGGATTGTTGCTGAAATTAAATAAGATAAAGCCGACCTGCAGCATAATACTTATTAGCACATGTGTAGTGTTTAATAAATGTTAGCTTCTCAGTCATTATTGTGGCCCCTCACCCCTCCGTTCGATCTCACAGTGGCTTTATTATTAGTATTATCCTACTGAAATACTTGAGCATGACTCTTGTGGTATGTAAGAGTGAGTTATTTCTATTCAACCTGCTAGGGGTGGTTAATTAGCCTGTGAAGTATTCTAACCAGAATCAATACTAGGTTTGTCTAATTAACGTGAAGAATAAATAGTTAGAAGTAATTTCAGATTGATGAAATCAGTGGTGTTTAAGCTATATGGTTAACGGGAAATGGTATAACAGTCTGTCAACCTTGCACGAAGAAGGTAGAAGAAACCAACCAACCCTGAAGTCTGTGCCAGAGCTCACCAGCCCCACCAGCCCCACCCCTCCTCTTCCAAGGGGCTTGACTGCTCACAGGACCCACAGACATCCTTCCCCATCCTCTTGCAAGGGAGCATGTCCTGCAAGGGGCCAGTGGGGGCACCTGCGGCTGCCTCTCCCCAGCTTCAGACAGTTTGCACTGCTGTTTATGCCTGCTTGCTAATGAGCTTCTGCAATTTGGTCTAAGATTACAACTGGTAGCGAGGTTCTAATCAACGCAGTGGGAAGATCATCTTGTCTGTCTGCGACCACCAGACTTTGTAACAAGGATCCGACATCACCTGGACGCCAGACTGGCTTAGGAGGTTTTCTTCACCCATTTCTCCATTCTGTGCCCACGGTTTGCTAATTGCTTTCTCAACCAGTTCCCTGGCCCCTCACCTTCCTTAAGTATTGGGTCAGAACTTAGCTTATATAAAGTTTTCTTTATGTGCTCTATAACCAGTAAAGGCTTACGCTGATGGGAGGTACCCTAAATGCGCTTAATTTATGAAAGTTTTCTGAAAGATTATAGGTGACTTCCTGACTTTAAGATAAATGATATTTACATGTATTTCTTGATGAAAACACTGAAATGCAATGTTTAAAAATACTTCTACCACAATCGAAATAGAATTTCATTTTTTATAAATTTTACAGATTGATTTATAGATTTTTCCCCCCAATCTCAAGAGAATATGACCACTTTTTTTTTTTAATACTGGATGACTTGTAACTTCAGTGTACTTTTCTATCTCAAACAGGTAAATAAATATGGGATAATACCAATGTAACAAGTAACTATTGCAGTTAAGGTTGAGTTTCACAGGACAGCTTTTTGTAAACAAACTACTGAATTTTACGATGAGAAGACACAGAATAGCTATAAACGTGGCAAGAAAAGAACCTTCAAAGGAACTGGCTTAATGTTTAAATTCTTTGTAAGTTCAAGGTAAACGTCTTGCAAATATCTTCTAGCCATTACATCATCTACATAACAAGATAAAACGGCTTGGTGCATTATATTTTCAAAGGCTTGTGCCAATAGCTCAACTTTTCTCAGTCTTCTGGTATTACAAACTTGGTGGCCTTTGGCATCAGTTTTAATTGGTGCTAAGTTAAAGGATTTGCACTGCAAAATTTTTCTTTCTGTATTTTACAGTCACAAAGTGCATTTTTACAAAGCTTTCTGTTGACCTCTCCTTCCTCCTTCCCACTATAATATCTGGTCCTTTTCACAGCTGAGGAGGCTGAGGTTCAGGAAAGCTAGACACCCGACCAGACAGAACAGTTCCCATAGTGACACTTGTACTCTGATTTTCCCCAGTACAAACGACACACTAGCCACAGCCTGCCAGGCACCGGAGGCCAAGCATGGACCTCCACCTTCTGTCCCTGGATCCCATACCTTTCCATTCTACCTCACCGATATCGTGAAACGAAGAAGGATTCACTGATGGATGAAATTTCCACCAGGAGCTAGGATCTACTGACACCCTATCCCAGGGGAGCATATAAATGTCATAAAGTACGGGAAAATGTTCATATTAAAAATATGAATGGATGGAGTAATTCACCTGAAAGATCAAGGCATCTAGTCAAAGGCTAGAAGTTAATTTCAAGTGGACCCTAACGAGCGAATACCATGGTGGTGTTGTAAGACTGCAGGAGACAAGTTTTCCAGGGCTCTTATTTTATGCCCTGCCCACTCTCCTCATTTCTACCAAAACCTCTCCATTTTGAGGCATCCTGTTCCCCCTCTCCTTATGTTGCTAACTTCTTTGCCTCTGATAGCTAGCAAGCCGGGCATTTTGTTTTCTAAGAGTCTTGTAGTTTTGATCTTCATCACAGATTTTTCCAGGACTCTTAGTACCATGTTTTAAAATAGCCTCCAGGATTCCTGGGGGTTATTAACTTACAGTGTGATGGTTCACTTACACTGCAACCGTGCCTACACATTTTTTTTTTCAAGGTTCTATTTTCAAACATTAAATAACTATGTGGTGAGCGTCTTTCCTATAGTATCCTATTCCATGGACAGGCTGTAGACATGGCTGTCTCTTTGGGCAAGTAAGGAAGGGAGTGGGGTGGGGTAATTGAGCTTGAAGTGAGAAAAAGTGTTGGCTGGGTTTTTGTTTTTTTTTTTTTAATTGAGGTAAAAAATACAACATTTACCGTTTTAACCATTGTTAAGGGTACAGTTCAGTAGCATTAAGTTCATTCACGTTATTGTATAACCATCACCACCATTCGTCTCCAGAGTTGACAATTTTTTTTTTTTTTTTTGTGGTATGCGGGCCTCTCACTGTTGTGGCCTCTCCCGTTGCGGAGCGCAGGCTCAGCAGCAATGGTTCATGGGCCCAGCTGCTCCGCGGCATGTGGGATCTTCCAGGATCGGGGCATGAACCCATGTCCCCTGCATCGGCAGGCGGACTCAACCACTGCGCCACCAGGGAAGCCCTAGAGTTGACTATGTTTTAAAATGACCTGGCCCCTGAGACAGTTACGTGACCAAAGTAGGGAAAATGATTGTATTTGTCAGCTCAGAGGCTGACATACCACAAGACCATAGACTGGGTGACTTAAACAACAGAAATATTTCTCACCCTTCTGGAGGCTGGGAAGTCCAAGGTCAAGGTACTAGGAAGGTAGGTGTCATTCTGAGGCCTCTCTTCTTGCCTTGTAGGCAGCTGCCCTCTCACTGTGTACTCATGTGACCTCTCCTGGGCGGGGGGTGGTTCAAGGGGAGAGCAAGCTCTGGTTGAAAGCATAAGGGATCCATTTATTAAAAGGACTGATAGAAGGATAAATTGTTAGTGTTGCTTCATATGAAATTGGGGGTGCAGGAGGAGAGAGCAAGCTCTTGTGTCTCTGTTTTTTTTTTCTTTTGTCCATACCACAAGGCTTATGGGATTTTAGTTCTCTGACCAGCAGTTGAACCCGGGGCCCTGACAGAGCACTGAGTCCTAACCACTGGACTGTCAGGGAATTCCCTGGTGTCTCTTCTCATAAGGGCACTAATCCCATCATGAGGGCTCCATCCCCATAACCTCATCTAACCCTAGTTACCTCCCCAAATCCCCATCTCCAGATACCAACACATTGGGGGTTAGTGCCTCAACATATGGATTTGGGGGATACAAACCTACAGTCCATAACAGTGATTTATCTGATGGTTATGAAGGGCTCAGAAACAGCTGGGACTGACAGTGTCCTAATGACATTGCTTAAAAAAATAAAAGTATCAGAAGTAGAAAAGGAGCTACTCTGGGGGGAAGAAGGCAAACCAGTGGGCTTTAGAAACAGATGAGGACCCCACTCTCTGTCCACCTTGGTCATTCTGAGAGATCTGGAGAAATAAATGGCCCAAGGCATTGAGAGATCTGCTAGGTCTCGGTGGTGACTGAAGTGGACACGCGATGGCCGTCACTGCATTTTACTGCACAGATACTGAAAAGAAAGTAAATTGATTTGAGGAAGGAAGAACAGGGAATCAAAAACAGTATGTGGCTAGGAGCTGAACCAGAATTCTGCAAGTGTGAATTTAAGAAACAGTACTTTTTATACGTGTAGATTTGCATTCTTTTTTTGATACTCTTAAAAATTTGCTATATTTAGTATAACAGTATGCTGAGACTTAATTATTGTTTGGGCATATATCTACCCAGTCACTTCTATTTATTTATATTTTTGCTAACAATCTTAATGCATTCTTTTATATTTGATACATGCACATGGCACATAATTCCAAAGGTACAAAAGGATATCCAGCAAAATGTCTCCTCCTCACCCTGATTCCCCAGACACCCAAAGACAGCTACTATTTCAAGGTTCTTGTATGTCCTGCTCTGTGTGTATATGGACTTTTAAAAAATTTATTAAAGTATAGTTGATTTACAATGTTGTGTTAATTTCTGTACAGCAAGGTGATTTGGTTACACATGTATATACATTCTTTTTCATATACTTCTCCATTATGTTTTATCACAGGATATTGAATATAGTTCCCTGTGCTATATAGTAGGATCTTGTTTATCCATTTCTATATATATAGTTTGCATCTGCTAATCCCAAACTCCCAATCCGTCTTTCCTTACACCCACCCCCTTGGCAACCACAAGTCTGTTCTCTGTCTGTGAGTCTGCTCCTGTTTCGTAGAATAGTTCATTTGTGTCGTATTTTTAGATTCCACATATAAGTTATATCATATGGTATTTGTCTTTCTCTTTCTGACTTACTTCACCTAGTATGATAATCTCTAGGTCCATCCATGTTGTGGCAAATGGCATGATTTCATTCTTTTTTTATGGCTGAGTAGTATTCCATTGTATGTATGTACCACATCTTTATGTATGGATTGTTTTTACACAAATAGCAATATACTATGCATATGCTTTTCCACCTTGCTTATTTCACTGATATATCTTGAAACTCCTTTCATATTAATACAGATGGCGCAGCTTCATTTTCTGAAACATCTTTATGGTATTCTAATGGATAAATGAACCAGAATTTATTTTGGGGGTTCCTTTTGTGTATTGTCTGTCTTCACCCAGAATTACTTCCCTCCCTGAATGGAGTTAAGGATTGTGTTGTTTCCCACTGTATCTATAGCAATTCCAACAATGCCTGTTACACAGCAGGCTCTGAATAAATTTTCATTATGTGGAATGTCAACTGACTCCATCATTTCATACCTGGGCAAGTTGAGTTGCTGAGACAAGGGGTAAGGGTAGTTGTAATTTTTTTGTCTGTTGCTATATTGCCCTCCATGGGGGTCGTAAGGGTTTATTCTACCACCACCAGGGTGGGAGTGTACCTGTTTCCTCACACCTGTGCCAACACCCATGCCAACATCAGTGGCTGCCAACATAGAAGGCAGCCAAAGTGTGTTTGCCTCTCTGATACAGGGTATTTTTATCTTTGCATTTTTCTTATTGAGTGAAGTTACACGTTTTACCAGTCCTTTATGTGTGCTGTTTATAGAGAAAGGGAACGATCTCTTTGTGATATGTGTGAGCAAGCTTTCCCCCCACCTCTGTCATATATCTTTTGAGTTGATAGTATTTTCCATTCAGAACATGATTTTTTTCCAGAATGTTTCCTTTTGATGTAGTCGAATTAATCCATCTTTTTGTGCTTTGGGGAGGGGGTAGTCACAATGGGAAAGATCTTTCTCACTGAGATTATTAAAAAATATTTTTCTCATGTGTTCTTCAGTTTCTAGTTTTTTAACATTTAAATCAGAGATCATCTAGAATTTATTTTGGTGTTAGGAGTGAAGCAGGAGTGCCTTTTTTCTTTCTCCAATTGGCTTTGAATATCATTTAATGAACAGCTCATTTTCTTTTTCAGTGGTTTGCTGTGTCACCTTTATCACGTATTAAACTCCCATATGTTTGGGGGTTTATTTATGGACTCCCCAATCTTTACCATTGACCTACCCATCTATCAGTCATGAGGTTTGGGGAGTGTTTTCATTGCTGTTAACGTTTATGATCTGCACTTTTAGTTTTGATGACTCTTAGACCCAGAGTTCCAGGTATTATGACTTACTCTCAAGCGAAAAAGATTCTTTTCTATGCTTTGTAATAAATGACCACAAACTTAGTGACTTAAAACAGCAGACAATTATCATCTCATTTTCTGTGGATCAGGAGCCCAGACACGACACACCTTGGTCCCCCGGCAAGGGTCTCACAGCTGTAATCAGATGTCAGCGGCTGAGATCTCACTTCTGCAGACACATGACAACACGTGCTTCCTCAGGGTCAGCCTGGGAAGCTCTGACTTCAGGATGGTCCAGTCACTCTTTCAAGAATTTTTCACCTTATTAAGCTGGACTCATCTAAGATAATTTCCTTTTTAATCAAATCCCAATGGGACTTTAATTATATCTGCAAAATTCTTTCACTTTTTTTTCATATGATGTAACCTCATCAAACCTAAACATGGGGTTGGTGTCTCATCCCTTTGCCATGTCCTATTGGTTAGAAGTGGTCTCTGGCTCCACCCACTCGAAGGGAAGGGAGCTACACAAGGGCATGACTCATTGGGGGGCCACCTTGGGGTTTGCCCAGCACACGTTCCCCCAGCATTCCTCTGAGTTTGCCTACAGGACAGGTGTCTGTGTTGTCAGCTTTCCATTTCCAGTGCCTGCTGTGACTTTCCTCTTCTCTACCTAAGGTGTTTCTCCAGTGCCGTAGGTGTGCAGGGCAGCGAGGAATGCAGGAGAGAGGATTCTCTGGAACAGCCTTCCACTGAAAAGGGACGGGAATCGGTTGATAAATGCCCCAGCTTCCTTTTCCCTCTGTGGGAAAATTCTGAGCTGCATTCAGAGGGTCCCCAGCAAAACTGAGGTCCAGTAACTCCTTCCTTTACTCACTCTAAAAACACACTATTATTTTGATTTTTCTTTCTGCCCCATCGCACTTTCCCCACTTTCTCACATTTGTCATATTTGTCTGCCAAATAAACTACATTCTTCTCTCGGGGTCTGCTTTTGGGGAAACCCCCAAACAAAACACATGTGGGTTGGTAGACAGTGGGCATCTGTAGATTCAACCACATGGGGATCCAAGAATACTTAGGGAAAGAAAATTCCAGAAAGTTCCCAAAAGCAAAACTTGAATTTGCCTCATACCAGCAACTATTTGCATTGTATTTACATTATATTAGGTTTTTTAAGTAATCTAGAGATGATTTAAAGTATAGAGGAGAATGTGTGCTGGTTCTACGCAAATGATACCACAGCCATTTTATATAAGGGGGTTGAGATTACTCAGATATAATTTCAATGTGGGCTGTGCTATGGTCAGTGTTTGTGAGAACTCCCAAATTATCTAGTTTCTGTTTGCAGATTATGGAATTGGATATATGTAAATTAGGTCTACCATAGCTTTTTATTGCTATTGTTATATTACCCATGTCCTCAGTAATTTTTGGTCCACTTAATATGTCCTGAACCGAGGGATGTAAATTAAAATTTCCTTTTACTAATGTATTTTTCCTTTTATTCCCAGTAATTCTGCTTTATGATTTTGATGCTCTTATTTGATGAGTAGTTATTAATTACTGGAAGAGCTTATTGGGGAGTTTTTTTTTTAAATAAATGTGGCCTTACTTGTCTTGTTTAATACTTTTTGTCCTGAATGCAAACTTGCTTGATTTAAAAATTATTGTGTGTATGTTGCTTGATAACATTTGCCCATCTTTTATTTTCAACCATCCTTAATCACTTTGTTGCAGGTCTGACCCTTGTATACAGTGGAGAATATAATTGAGTTTTGCTCTTTGCTCTAATCTGAGAGTCTTTATCTTGATATGGACTCTTTGTTTACATTTATTTATATGATATTTGTTTTTAATTATTAGGTCTATTTTTATTTCCTCTTTCTCCTGTTTAATTGGATAAATGGAGTCAAAATATCCCTTCAGAAACTATTACAAATCTGGATCACTCTCCCAAATCTCTATTGTATTTTAACTACAGAATAGATATCATTTAAGGCTGTGTTGTACTTAAGTTATGAAGAAGCAAACATACATACGCCCATTCATATACATTCATATGTAGCCAATGTGATTGAAGCAGATTTTAAAGAAGATTTTTATTTACCTGATTCATTTAACTTTTAACTTTCCCTCTCAGTTTTATAGAAAGAGAACCACAGTTCTCACAATTAAACTTTTTGCAAATGAGCAATATTTGGGGATATAACGGAGACCTTTCACAGGATTCTCCATAGACCTAAGGTAAGGGCTACACAGCCAAAACAATTTCTTTCTTTCTTTCTTTCTTTTTTTTTTTTGTGGTACGAGGACCTCTCACTGTTGTGGCCTCTCCCGTTGCGGAGCACAGGCTCCGGACGCACAGGCCCAGCGGCCATGGCCCACGGGCCCAGCCGCTCCGCGGCATGTGGGATCCTCCCAGACCGGGGCACGAACCTGCATCCCCTGCGTCGGCAGGCGGACTCTCAACAACTGCGCCACCAGGGAAGCCCCAAAACAATTTCTTGCATTAACTGAAAGACTGATTCAGGTGTGTACTAAGATCTCAGATTGATTGCTGATCTGTGCCTAACAGTGGACATTATGGTTATAAAGTGGAAGGGCAGGAGCCCGTTATATTATACTTGATGTATTCTAGTTGATTGAGAGCCAGAGGTATAAAATGGGAGAGGAATACTGATGAGTTTCCGTAACATAGAGAGAGAGACTCCTCGGGAGAGATTGCTTCTCTTTTAAAATATTTTCTTGCCTTCTAAAAATTTTTGCACATGTTTGTATATGACTGTATATGTTCCTTTTGAAAATTCGAATTCCTTTCTTTGTTGTTTTTCTACTGCTTGTTTTTAGAACTGTAACTTTATATATTTAATTCATTATTTTTTTAGGCAGCAGCTTTTGACTCCTGTTTATAACAGTGATAATTAATATATTTTCCCTTTATCCTGTCTTCCTTTCGTTTCCTGCAACACTTCATTGTAGCTGAGTCTGTTATTTTTCTTAGTTCTTCCAAAAGTTACCTGTATAATTTATTTATACTTCTTACACCTTAATTGTTGTTTATCAGCTGCAAGTGGTAGAGCTCTGTGTTCACTCCTCTATCCTAGTATTTGGCATTTGTTAAATGAATGCTTGTTGGTAACTTGTGTTTTTTTCTCAGCTAAAATTCATAGTCATGACCTTGCCTAGTTCTTTCTATTGATTATAGTACAATATCATTTTTCCATCTATTATATTTGTTAAAATTATTCTCCTAGTTTGTTACTTTTTGTAACTTGTGATATACAGAAGTTTAAGTATTTTTATAATACTGTCACATTCATTAATATCCTTCTAAGTGTCTTCTTTTAATTTTGTGCCCAGTCTTCCCCCACTTGAGATCAGATGAATACTCTGATGTTTTTTCTGGTTGTTCTAAGGTTTACATATGACTCTACCTCTTCTGGAATTTATTTAGGGTGTTCTTTGTTGTTAGAACTGTAAATTTTCTCTTATGTTCTAATATGTAAAAAACGCTTCCTTGGTGGTAGCTCTGATTGGAATGTGGAGTAATATAGCCTCGTTTTTTTTTATTTTCCAAACCATCTATAACTAAACACTTCAATTTCTGCACTAATAAAAATAAAGAACCACCAGGTTTGGACAAAACTGTAAGACAGATTAAAGAAAACATTAAACTAGATTCATCTAGTGAAATTTCAAAACATTAAACTAGATTCATTTAGTGAAACTAGATTCATCTAGTGAAATTTCCTGCTAAAAATTTGAAACACAGGTTATACGTTGGAAGTTTATCCAAAAATGATTTTCAACATTTGCTGTGAGACAGAATGAAAATAAGTCAGAGTCCAAATTAAGCCCAGCAACCCTCACATATGGTTTTACGCTAATTAAATATTTTTCTTGACAACTGAACTAAAACTAAGCTAATTAATGATTATCCTCATAGATCATCCTACTATGACTTTAATCAACTTTTGGTTTTACTTAGCTATGAGATGGACTCAAAATAAATTACTCTTTTGAACAAATGTTATAACCAAGTGAGGGTTGTTTCATGTAATGCTGTCACTCACTGTCACAAAATTACCATTGTTTAAAACATCTCTCACAGTTGTCTTGTAAAATTGTCTTCAGGGCTGACAATACATGCCTTTTACTGTTCGCAGTATGCTTTGAGGGGAGGATATAAGTTTTGGCAACAGTCTAAAGAAATTTGGATTAAAGTTTGGGGAATACGTTTGCTGGATCTGCTGGATTAATTAGAAAAATGAGACTATGATGTTGTATCACAATATTATACTTAGCTTTAAGTAATATAAAAAGCCAGAAGGGTGGCTGAAACCAATGAATTTTTGTTTCTGATGTATTAAGAAGTCCGAGGCTGCTGGCCTGGGTTTCAGTTGCTCCACGATGCCAGGGCTCACATTGCTGCGATTCTTTTGGTCTCCTGACCGCTGCCCAGGGTCTCAAGGTGGCTGGTGTGTCTGTAGGCCACACTTCTATGTGCAAGGCTGGGAGAAAGGGAAAGAGCAAAGAGCTATGCCCAGGTCTTCCTCACTGATTGGGAAAACCAGTCATTGCTCCGATGTCGTCGGTCAGAACTTGCTTTCACTGCCATCCCATCAGCAAGAGCCCTGGGAAAGCAGGGGACAGGCGTGTCATGATTGGCTTAGCCTGGATAGGAGCACATCGGTTTCCAAAACAAAATAGGGGTTCTGATGACAGGGACAAAATGCTCATGGGATAGGCTGTCAACTGTGTCTGCCACACACGTGAATGGTGGTAGGCTGTCTGTGAGGACAGTTGTAAAAAAGAATTGCACAGGAAACAGTGGCAGCCTCTTTAGGATACTTGAGAAATGCCTTGATTTGGTCATATACCCTCTGGCACTTTGTTAAAGAAATAATAGCAGTGCCTTTATTCGCTTTCCAATTGTTAGTATTTTGGTCTTGTCTTTCTTGTTAAATTGCGTTTTTCCTTAAGATAAGGAAGATATTTTTTATGCTACTGTGGATGTAGAATTCTGCGTATTTTGTGGGCACTGAGGACATGCCTGTGTAATGATTAAATGGAAAGGAGTCTAATTCCACGTGTATTAATTCTCTGTGGGATGCAGCTGACCTTGCTTGGTATCTTACACATTCATGGATGACTGCTGATGTGGCGTGCTTGCTGGGTTAACCATCCCAACTGTAAAACGTGCCAAGATGCTCTTAGTAATGGAGTTTGGCTAAAGGAGTCTCTGGATTAATCACAGAACCTTAGCAATTACAGAAACCTCAGAAATGCTCGAAAGCGAACCTTACTGGCTCTTTTGATCAAATAGATGGAATCAAGAATTGGAAGTATAGAAGTCAGAACCCTTCGGCTTTATCGGAATAAGGTGATGTGCAGCGTTCCTGTTTCTGTATTTGCATGTTGTTATGCTTCAGGGCTTATGGAACCTGGGGAGTGAAGCAGAGAAGTGAACAAACGTGTCTATTCCTATAGCCAGAAAAGTGAAGTTCAAGGTTGGGCAGCATGAGAGGGTGTGGTGGAAGTTCCTGAGTTGGGTTAATTGCCGGGAAAAGAAAGTGAATAGGTGGTGGACAGGGGAGCATGAATCATTAAAGGTGGGTTCTGGGCCACTGCTCCGGGGCCCTCCCTTGGCAATGAGTGATAGAACAAAGGGAGCTGAAGGATCCTGTGCTAGAAACATCCAGAAAATGGCAGACTGAGCCAGGGTTCTTGCAAACGACAGCTAACCCAACCCAAGCTACTTTAGCAGAAAACTAACATGTTGACTCACGTAACTGACCAGGCCGGGGCTCAGCTGGGTGCAGAGGTGCCAGTGTCGTCAGTAGACTCAGAGTCTCTTGACTCTCCCTTGGTTCCATTTTCCTTGCTGTACTGGTTCATTTTCCCATGCGTCGTCCTGTCATGGGCACAAGGGCGTTGTCTCCAATCCTGTTACCACATTCTTTGAGCTTGATGTCTGGGAGGAAAAGAAGGAGCTTTCTCTCCAGACAGTGAAAGCCAAAGCTTAGAGCCCGGATTATTGAACTGCCTGGGGTCACGTGGGTCTTCACACCAATCCCAGGGGTCGGGAGGCACGACTCACTGCTTGGTTGAGATCAGTCAGCATCTGCCCAGACCCCCGGATGCCCAGATCACCCTCTCCCTCCCTTCTTTGTGAATCATCTCGACATATCCATGGCTACACATGGTGTACTGCACGGGGCGGAGAACAGCAGGTGTCAAAGCGTGGACCTGGAGCCCAGGCATCACCTGGGAACTTGTCGGAAAGAAAATCCTGGGGCCCCTCCTGTCAGACCTCCTAGAACAGCACATCTAGAGATGGGCCCCCATCTGTGCTTTGGCAAACCCTCCGGGAGTTTTGGTGTGGATTAAAGTTTGAGAACCATTGGCTTAGAGAAACCGACTCCTTCTGAGAAAGAGGCTCGGTTGGAGGGAGAATATATTTTCATAGCAATGAGGGCAGTTTAGCCAAAGGTCAAGTTAGATGAACTTTGAGAATCTATCAGATGCCAGAGAGAGAGAGGAGGAAAATAACTGTAAGAGGGATGGCTGTGGGCTGTCTGAACATGGCTATTTTGACCTTGAAAAAATGCACATGCATTTTTCTTCCCTTAGCACACGCTCTGCTGTCCAGTAATAATGCATTGTCAACAGACCCTATTAAAACAAACAGTTCTCTCTGGATCTTTTTTTTTTTTTTTGGTCTTCAATATTTTCTCTAAATAGTTATTTGGTAATACACATTTTTCTGTTTTGTGGAGTCCCTAAATAGCAGAGGTCTCATTCGAAGGAGCCAACTCAGGCCGCCTAGTGCCAGAACGTTCACGGAGTTTTCGTTTTACTAAATAAAGAACTGGAGCAAATGTCACCCTCGTGGTGGTACTGGGCCCTCGACCCAGTAGGATAATGAGGGAACTCACAATTCCCTTCCTCAAATGGGTGCGGGTCTTAGACTAAATGGTGCAGGTCTTAGACTAAATGGCGCCGGAGGGGAGTCTCATCCCCTGGTTTTCTGTTTCTTCCTGTGTGGCCCTCACGGATGCATTTGGTCACAAAATCAGCCCCTCCCTTTTAAAATCAGTTGATGTTGCTTTCGTGGATGTCACACGCCCAACAGAATCCTCTAAGATAGAAAGTGTACCAATATAACACTTAGCAGGAAAGGTGAACATTGAAAAAATGGCCAGAGGGAAGGGATAGTGGCCATTTTCTGCTATTGACCGTGTTACTTGAAGTCCAAGTTAGTTCGGCAGCTTGGATGATTTGCTCTTCAAATTCACCCCTACGGTAGCTTTCACCAGCCCAGAATCCAGGGTTCCTATCAACCTCTCAACTTTCTGCCTCTTGGAAGAGGGACCACGGCCTCCTTTACGGCCCAATGGCTTTTGCATTCCAGGCTTCATAGATGTATGGTCTTGCAGATAGAAGGGACTTTTGCAGATAGAAGGGACTTTGGCAGTTGACCATTTATCTGTTGGTTTCCTTTAAGGCAAACTCTGTGTTCGAATGTCACGTGATTACTTAGGATTCCAGCCTTAGAGAGGGTGGCCTCCGTTATGCATGGTTTCGGGCGGGGGGGACCTAGGTTACCTACCGTGGCCTCACAACACCTCTCAAAGGACATTCTCTGCCATTGGAACTGTCCCATCTTCCCCCACCCCTGCCAGCCAGAAGCAATATTCTGCAAATGTCAGCTCAGGGCTTAGCACGTGGGCTTAGGAGACAGACTACAGGTGTTCAAGTCTCTGCCGGGCCACCTGCTGTCTGTGCTGTTTGGGCAGGAAACTTAACTTCTCTGGTGTCAGTTGTAAAATGAAGATCATAATAGTATGAGAAGATTGTGGTGAACATAAAAGGAATTAATAGCCGTACACTGCTTAGGCTCAGGCCCGGTACGTGGTGAGCACTCAGTGTAAGCATCTCTTGTTTGTCCCTCTGTGGTGGTGCTTGTCACCCTCTGCTTCACATTCTGAGTTAGAAACATGACTTAGGCTCCCCTCCTGGATGGAAATGGTCGTCTCCAGGGCAGGGGCTCTAGCTGCTTGTCCTTTAATATTGTCCTCTAGTAGCTAAATCTCAGCATAGCGTCTTGGGCTTAATAGCAGCTCAAGAAAAGTGTGTTGAGTTAAATTGAAGCCCTTTCACCCCTGCCCTGAGCAGAGTTGGCAAATTCCAGAAAAACTAGGCCTCGCTGCTCCTTTCTTTCACCTAAGAGTGAAGTTCTCCAACTTTATCTGCTGCAGGACCCCTGCCAGGATTTTGATTCTCTGAATTCCTTTGGGGAAATTGTTCTTCTCGCCTCATCCCTGCAACACTGCCCACTGCTCACAGGCTCTCTCCCTTCTCCAGTCTTCCTGGGGTCTCCAGCCCGGGCTGCCAGTAGGAGTCCCACCATCCTGAAAAATAAAACACTGACCAGGCCTTCACTGGGGTCATCTGATAACATGCTTTCCCCCATGTTGTATCAGGGCCTGTAACTTTGTAACCCAGAGGAGTGGCCAGAGGTGGCATGTCAGGCCCTGGATGGAAGGTCGGGGGTTGGGAGAAGAGCCTTTGAGTTCTTCGTGTCCTGCCACGTTGGTGGTACATCACCCTCTTTTGTCTCTTTATGACTCTCTGATCCCGTCCATGCTTTAGAACTCACTTTCTTGTTCAGTAGCCAAAGAACCCCCAGGAGAGTGAAGAAGGAACCTGATCGCTGTCCCTACAACATCCACCGAGGTCTGTCAGTTACTCTGAGATTCTGGTCCAGGTCTCTGGTCCCTCTGCTCTGCTATTCCTGGTGGGGCACCCAGGGGTCTGGCTGATTGAGCAGGAGGACAGGAATGCAGTGCACTGTGAAAAGACTCAAGGTGAAAGTTTGGACGTCTAAGGTTACCACGTTCATTTCTAAATGTTCATTCCCTGTCCCCATGGCTGGTTTGAGGAACTGTCAATGGGGCCAAGCAGTGGGAAGGTGCGTTTGTTTCCCAGGGCTGCTATTACAAGGGCCACAAAATGCCTGACCTAAAACAACAAAAATCGATCATTTCACAGTTCTGGAGGTCAGAAGCCTGAAATCAAGATGTCAGCAGGACCATGCTCTCTCAAACACGCTAGGGGAGGGTCTGTTCCACATCTTCCTCTTAGCTTCTGGTGTTGCCAGCCATCCTTGGCATTCTTTGTGCCAATACCATACTGTTATAATTATTGTAGCTTTATAACGCACCATTGACTTCTGGCAGTGTAAGTCCTCCAGCTCTGTTGCTCTTCAAGATCGTCAAGGCCTTTAGCATTAGAACCACCTTGTTCATTTCCACACATAGACGCAAAACCCCTGCTAGGATATTGAATAGACTATTGACTCTTTAGCTCAGTCTGGAGAGACTTTACATATTTAATCTATTATATCGAGCCTTTAAATCCATGAGCATGGACTTTCTATTTTATTATATAGAGTGTCTAATTTCTCTCAGTAATGTTTTACAATTTTCTGGGTAGCTTTTTACATCTTTTATTTGGTTTATCCCCAGATGTTGGATATATTTTGGTGGGGTTGTTACCATGTTTAATATTTAATCTTTTTTTATTGCTAATGAATAGAAATACAATGTAATTTTGCATGCTGAATTTGTATCTAGTGACCTTGCTAAGTTCACTTACTGACTCTAATGACATAGTAGAGAAATGGTGAGTGTGAACATCACTGTTTTGGTTCTGATACAGGGGAAGAGGTTTAAATATTTTGTTATTAAGTGTTGTGTTCGATGTAGATTCTTCTGCGGATACCTTTGGCAGACTTAAGAAAATCACCTCTATTCCCAGTTTTCTACGTTTATGACTGGGTATTGAGGCTTATTACATGCTTTTATTGTATCTCTTCAGATGATCAAATGATTTTTGTAAATTCTGTTGATTGGATTTTGAAATGTTAAACCAACTCTGTGTTCCTGGAGTGAGCCCAACTTTACTGTGATGTATTATTTTTATATTGCTGAATTTGACTTGCTACCCTTTGTTGAGAACTTTTGCAATTTTGCTCATGAGAATTTTTGGCCTATAATTTCCTTATTTGTAATTTCCTTGCCAAGTTTTGGTAATAAGATTATACTGGCCTTATAAAATCAGTTGGGAAGTGTTCCCTTTTCTTTTTCCTAATCCCTAGAAGTTGTGTTTAAAATTGTTGTTTCTTCCTTACACATTCAGTGGAACTTGACAGTGAAGCTCTCTGAGATCAGAGTTTTCTTTGTGGAGAGGTTTTAAGTTATGAATTCAGTTTCTTTAAAGATACAAGATTATTTAGATTATGCCAGTTTATAAATTGTGTTTTTCTATGAATGTGTCTTGTTGCCTGAAATTTCAACTGTATTTGCATAAAATTGTTCAAATATGTACTTTTACTGTTTCTTGATTATCTGTAGGATCTGTAGTAATACCTCCCTTTTGAGGTCCATTATTGGGAATTTGTACCTTCTCTCTTCTTGATCAGTTGTATTTGTTGTATTACTTTTGTCAGTCGTTTTAGTCTTTAAGGAACAACTTTTGAGTTTGATTTGTATTACATTTGCTTTCTATTTCATCAATTTTTCTCTTCTAGTCATAAGTTTTTTTTCTTTCTATTTTCTTGGGTTTAATATGCTTTTTATCCCTATGCTCTTGAGATGGAGACTTACATCGCTGGTTTTAGCCTTTTTCTCTCTTAATACATGTATTTAAAGCTACAATTCCCCTGCAAGTATTCCTTTAGTAGTAGTCTAAAGTTTTGATATGCTTTGTTTTCACAATCATCTGTTAGACGTTTTATAATTTCCATTCTTATTCCTTCTTTGACCCATTAGTGATTAGTGTTGCCTAATTTCTAAGTGTTTGTAGATATTTTGTATCTTGTAAATTGATTTCTAGTGTAGTTTCTCTGAACACAGAGAATGTATTCTGCATGGCTTCAGATTTTTGGAATTTATTGAAACTTTATAAGCTAGTATATAGTATGTGGGTTAACTTTATAATGCTCCATGTGAACTTGAAATATGTATTCTGCAGTATTTTTTTAATCAGGTCATTTGTTCAAATTTTCTATATTTTACCTAACATTCTGTCTGCCTGTTTTATCAGTTACTGAAAGAAATGTATTTAAATCTCCCATTTGATTGTGGGTTTGTTATTTTTCTTTTCTTTATTTCTGTGGTGTATCAGCATTTTTAATTTTTTCATTTTTTTCTCCTTTATCAATTGTTATGTATTTTCTTACTCTTTAGTGTTTTCTTTTAGTGACAAAAGTTTACTTCCTTGACCTATATAAGTGTATAGAGAAATTGGCACCGTTATTCTCTTCACAAGGTTCCTCCCCTTTTTTGTGTAACTTTTATGTATTTTAATTTACACATATTTTTAACTCCGTAAGGCACTTTTATTGTACTGCTAATATTCATTTAGATTTACACACATACATACTCTTTTTGTTTGTCTTCCTTCCTTCCTGCACTCTGGGCTTTCCTCTGAGATTATTTCCCTTTTTTTCCTTAAGAACTTCCTTTAGCATTCCTTTTAAAACAGTTCTGCTGATGACAGATTTTTTGTTGTTGTTTTTTTTTGCGGTACACAAGCCTCTCACTGCTGTGGCCTCTCCCGTTGCGGAGCACAGGCTCCGGACACGCAGGCTCAGCGGCCATGGCTCACGGGTCCAGCCGCTCCGCGGCATGTGGGATCTTCCCGGACCGGGGCACAAACCCATGTCCCCTGCATCAGCAGGCAGACTCTCAACCACTGTGCCACCAGGGAAGCCCAATGACAGATTATTTTAATACTCATCTCACCTTTGTTTTTTGGTTAAGGAATAGTTTCCCGAGGCGGTCAGCTGGGTTAACAATTACTGTCTTTCAGCATTTAAAGGATATTTGTTGGGAAAGGCGGTGTTGCGAATGCATTTTTCCAGCCCCCATTCAGCTACATAAGAATGGACCTTGGGTTTGAAACACTTCCCTACCAGGTGATAGAGCCCACACAGCATGTGCTAGACTTACCACCTTGTATGGGAATATTTTTCTGTTTCATGCTCAATGGGTGCTCTTTTGGCTTTGCTTAAAGTATGTCTGTCATACGGCACCTGAACAACCCCACTGTTTATCTGTCCTCCCCAGGGAGGGGACAGGGTTCCTTCCACTGTGGCATGAGAGGTGTTCATGTAGGCACATTGCCCTGTGTCACCTGGTGGGAGAGACCTGCTAGCCGTAGGGGGTTGATGCCCACTGTTGAAGCTGATCTTGCTCTGTCCTCTGTGTAAGGGAAGTGCTGTTCCATCCAGTGCTTGACTGCGTTAGCTTCTCCTTGGAGTCTCTGATAGGAAGAAGCAGTGGGCAGAAGTGTTTGGAGTCTTCTCGTGGGATTGGCGTTTGGTGCTCTTGGGGTTGATAACTGGATCACTTACCATGCACCACAGTAGTCTGCTCCACAGTCGTCCATTGTCTTCCGACTTATATCTTTTCTGTTAAAGTCATTTGTAAGTCTTAGTGAATCCTTAGAAGGAAAGATTATCTCTTCCCTCTGTTGTTGGTTTATGGCAGTTCTACCATGATAGGCCAAGGTATGACTTTCTTTGTTGTAATTCTACTTGGCTATGATAGTGTTTCTTGAATCTGTGGCTTGACACCTCTCTTTAGTTCGAAATTTTTTCTTTTAATAACTTTCTCAATAAAATTTCAGCTCCATTTTTTCTTTCTTTCTGGGATTTCAACTACATGTGTGCAGTTTCTACCATGACCCAAGTGTCTCTCAGACTCTTCTCTGCACTTTCTTTTCTTGTTGTGTTTCATTGGGGAAGCACTGCTGTGTCCTTTCTTCAATGGTGTTTAACCTTTTGTTAAGCCCACTTAATGGGTTATTAACTTCAGGTGTTGACTTTCTCAATTCTAGATTTCACATCTGATTCTTTCTCACAGATTTCAGTTTTCAACTGAAATTCTCCATCTTTCATGTATTTTACCGAACATACTCATTTATTTTAGAAGTAATAGCTGGTAATTCCAATATCATATGTGAATCAGTTTCTATTGTCTTTTTTCCTCTTCTTTCTATTATCTTTTTTCCCTCTTGGTTTTTGGTCCTATGTCTTTGTATGCCTGATACTTTTTGACTGATTGCTGGACATTGTGTATGAAAAATTATATAGGATCTTAGCCCTTTTCCTCAGCCAATTAGCACCTTAGCTTTTCAGCCCTGTGATGCTTTGAAAGTAGCAAAAGCCTTGTGTCTCTCTACTCTCTCTGATCTTGCCTCATTTCCTGGCTACCTTGTTAGTGCTTAGATTCCTTTAAACAGATTGCTTATTTTTTTAAAACCTAACTATTATAGTTTTGTTAGCAGTGGAAGATACAAGCTAACTTTTCATAGCCAGAAGCATAAAATATTTCTAAAAGTTTTCATCCTTGAGTTATCAAACCCTTTTGTTCCGACTGTTTTAGGATCCCAGAACCACTAGTGCAGTTAACCCATGTCCTTCTGTTAGAAGACTCTGGAGTTACATGTGACAGACAAGAGCTCGCTTACTCTTCCTTCTTATTCAGTGCACTGGTCATCTTTCAGGGGGTGACAGAAATAATTAAAAAAAAATAAGACTCCTGCTGGAAGATTCTTTCAGCATTGAATTCTTAAAGGGATATGTTTCAGCCTTCCACAACAGTAGAAGTTACATTTACCAGATTTCTCTGTGGTGAAATTAGAGATGTGGCTCTTGTGGTTTCTATTAGTGGAGACAAGTGACAGCTTTCTCAATATTCCATGAAGTGAGAAATAACAGGTTGAGGGAGAAGCGCTATCACACAGATTTATGTAGAACTGTGAGAACAGAGAATGTGTTTGAAACTGGGCCTTGCACTCTGTCGTGTCCTGTTTGGGTTTGATTTTTTTTTTTTTTTTTCCGGTACGTGGGCCTCTCACTGTTGTGGCCTCTCCCGTTGTGGAGCACAGGCTCCAGACGCGCAGGCTCAGCGGCCATGGCTCATGGGCCCAGCCGCTCCGCAGCATGTGGGATCTTCCTGGACCGGGGCACGAACCCGTGTCCCCTGCATTGGCAGGCGGACTCTCAACCACTGCGCCACCAGGGAAGCCCGGGTTTGATTTTTTTTGAACTGAAGTGTAGTTGATTTAGATGTTTTGTTAGTCTCAGGTGTACAGCACAGTGATTCAGTTATATATTCTTTTTCATATTCTTCTCAATATTCTTTTCCATCATAGGTTATTACACGATATTGAGTACAGCTCCCTGTGCTCTACAGTAAGCCCTTGCTGTTTCTCTGTGGTATATGTAATAGTGTGTCATCTATTAACCCCAAACTCCTCTAATGTATCACTCCCCCCCCTTCCCCGTTGGTAACTGTAAGATGGTTTTCTAGAAGTCTGTGAGTCTGTTTCTGTTTTGTAAATAAGGTCATTTTTGTATCGTTTTTTAGATTCCACACATCAGTGATATCATCTTTGTCTTTCTCTGACTTCCTTCACTTAGTATGATAATCTCTAGGTCCGTCCATGTGGCTGCAAATGGCATTATTTCATTCTTTTTTTATGGCTGAGTAATAGTCCATCATATATATGAAAACATACACACACACATACCACGTCGTCTTTATCCATTCATCTGTCGATGGACATTTAGGTTTCTTCCACATCTTGGCTATTGTAAATAGTGCTGCCATGAACATTGGGATCCATGTATCTTTTCGAATTAGAGTTTTGTCCGGATACATGCCCAGGAGTGGGATTGCAGGATCATATGGCAACTCTATTTTTAGTTTTTTGAGGAACCTCCGTACTATTCTCCATAGTGGCTGCACCAATTTACATTCCCACCAGCAGTGTAGGGGGGTTTGTTTTTTCAAGTTTGGGTTTGATTTTGAGTTTGGTTTGTTTGCGGGGCTGTATTGGATTCCACATTCTTTGCATTTGTCTGTGCATAAAAATGGATTCTCTTTGTATAGGATCGTAATCATTAGTTGACAAGTTTAGAAGTTAAAGATAACATTTCTGGTGACAGTTCAGAGCTAAGTCTACGCACACCTTCCCATCCTGGTGTCTGAAAGGAGCCTGCTGTTTTTATGAAGAAAGAGGATTAAGATTGCATTTCCCTAAATAGCGATTAACTTTAGATTTTTAGTTCAAAATTATAAGAGCATTGCTTCCCACAGTATTTTCGTAGGTGCTCTCGGTATGGTTAACATGCTTAATATATTTAATAGGGCTTTGGGGTGTGGGGTAATAAGGAAGGGAAGGGTTCCCGGCTGAAACAACAAGGTTAAACAACCAAGTTTATTTACCAGGTTACTTCTCAGACGTGTGTGTCTTTATAATATACATTGTGGTTCTCCAAGATAAGAGTGAATATAAAAAGAAGAATTTCTGAAGTAAATCTGAACTCTGCCTACCCCTAACTTTCTTCTTAATTCAAAGGAAATTCACACTTAAAAAAAACAAAAAACAAAAAACAAAAACCACAGGTTTGATGCTGCTGCTTGGGAGAAGGGGGTTGGTGAACACATGTTGGACAAGACAGCCTCAGATGAGATGAGAAATTCCTTTTCTTTCCACTCACAGTCATTTTCACTCTTGTCATGTTAAGAAATACTTGTTTGTGTGGAGTTTTTTGTTTTGTTTTGGTACTGACATCAAGCCTTTGGAGGGAAAGTTTCTGTAGAAACGAATCAACCAGCCAAACAGAATGCTCACAGCTCATCTGTCCACTTGGGAGTTAAGTGTAGGTGATGGGAAGAAGGCAGCACTGGCCATGACACCCCTGGAGAAACCCCTTTGCCTGAGAATAGATACCCTCTGATTTCCAATTCACCTGTTCGCTTGGTTTCCCAGTGGTGACTGGTGTGTGGGGCTTGGAATGATCCTGAGAAACCCCAAGTCCAGACAGACCTCTCCTCTGAGGATAAATTCCAAGGTCAAATCATACCAGATCATGTCTGTTCCCTTATTCAAGAGCAGCCATAAGAGGAAAAAGAAGTTACAATGAGTCAGCCTGGGGGCAAGGGAGATAGTGATTATTTACTTATGTAATCAATCAGTGCCTTTTAAAACACTATTTGAAATCTTCTCTTATGAGATCACAACATCTATGAGTTACTAAATGTTTATCATGGGTGTGTGTATGTGTGTGTAGGCTGGGGGGGGGGAGTTTAACCCCCTATTTAACTCCCTTAGGTCTTGCACAGAACAACAGCTCCTTGTGGCTATCTGAGGTGGTGATGAGGAAGGTCAGAGGGAATCAGACATCCAATTTAGCATCGATGACATAGCCACCTATTTAAGATATATTGGAATAAAGGGAAAAACCTTGGAGTACTGGGGCGAGAAATCTCAGACAACAACAGACAGCAAATCCCATTGCGCCAAAGCTCGCCAGAGCCCCAGAGCCAGCCATCCCTGTCATTCTGAGCAGAGCTGCTCCAGTGAACTTGGGTGGCAGTAGAGGGCGGGGGGCAGGGGGCAGGCTGTTATTTTCTTTGACTCTTCCAGAGAAATTTCATAAATAGTTTGCATGGTGTGTCAATCTGTGCATCTGGGAAGCATCACGCATTCTTGGCACTGCTGCTCTGGGACGTTCATCCGTCACCTCTTGCCGAAGGAGAAGGGCTTGAGTCTCTCTATTTAGAGTTTTGGATATTTTGGTGTCTGTTATTTAGAAAGTTGTGATTGGCATCTCTCTTCACGCTGAGATTATTTTTGTCCACAAATAACCAAAGCCAGGTTCCCTACAGGAGGTGGCAGGGTGGTGACTGGAGCGCTTACGTAGAACCAATTGCTCTCGTACAGATCTCATCCCCACGTTAGTAAAGGGGCAGGGGGTCTGGACATTGGAAATTATTCCGGAGGAGTTTGGCCTGATGGTTTTTTGTTTTTTTTTTTTTGCAGTACGCGGGCCTCTCACTGATGTGGCCTCTCCCATTGCGGAGCACAGGCTCCGGACGCGCAGGCTCAGCGGCCATGGCTCACGGGCCCAGCCGCTCCGCGGCATGTGGGATCTTCCCGGATCGGGGCACGAACCCGTGTCCCCTGCATCGGCAGGCGGACTCTCAACCCCTGCACCACCAGGGAAGCCCGGCCTGATGGTTTTGATTGTGTATATGGCAATGCTGGGAATGCAAGCACACTTTCTCTGGGATACAGAGCATAAAACTATGGTTCCTTTGACGATGTTTTGGCTTGATTTTTGGAAAGGGAGATGACAGATAAGGTATTGAGGTAAGTTACTGTCAGTTTTTAATCCTAGCACTAAACCTAGTTTCTCTCTGACCTCCAAGTGGTGGTGTGATTTTTGGCAAGACTTTAACCCGCTTTACGATAGAGTTGCTTTTTTCTTTCCTGACAAGCCCAGTTAGGAGAGGACCAACTGCAAAAGTTTTGAAGATAAACCTTGAAAAGTAAAAGACTCTAAGACACTGAGTTTCTCCTTTTTCCTCTCCCATCTGCTGCTTTCCATCACCATCATCGTAATGATCATTGTCATCACCACCACCACTTCCAAAACTGTCTTATTGACACTTGCATTAACTCTTATACCTTCGCTGTCATTCATGCGATACGACAGTATCGTCAATCTTTCTGAAACAAATAATTCGATTAAGATATCATTCTAATGAAAAACTTTTAATTGGATGATCAGTATCTTTGCAGCCCTGTGTCCAAGGTCTTTTCAAAGGGGGTCCAATTCCTCCCTGGCTTCAGCACACTGTTCTGCTGAGACACTGAACTCTCGTATGTCCTCAGGGATTCCTTACATCTGTACTGTTGTTCTCAGGGCCCCCCCTTCACAGAAATGCTTTTCCTTCCTCTCCTTATATATAAATGCTACTCAGCCTTCACGATGTAGCCGAGATGCTACTTTCCTCACCCAGAAGCATCACCTTTCTCTTCTCTCTTCCTCCAGCACTTAATCTGTTCCTTCATCGTGTCACATCACATTTTTCTTAGAGTATAGTTTAAAATATGTATTCTAACTTCTTTACTGAGTTAGAGCCTCCCTGAGAACCAGGGTCACAGGCTGCGTCTAGTCCAGTGCAGTGTCAAGTGGTGCTTTACGTCTTAACTTTATTCCAGTCATTTCTCAGAGATCATTTTGTGAATTCTCAGTGTTTCACTTTACTAATTTGTAAAGGACATTATGTGGTTCTGCATTGTTCTTATAAAAATATTCCAATGGGGTAAATTTTTCTGCATATAGAGGGTGGGAATGGGATAGGCCTGATGCAGGGGGCATCATTTGAGTCCCCTTGATATGGAGCAATAGGAAACCATTCCATTGCCATGCCAACACCCCCCATCCCTCTCCCGCCAGTCCTTGCACCTGTCCTGGGTTCTCCAGCGTGCTGTCAGTCATTTCTGTCTCATTAACTCCTCTCCATTACGAAGGTAGGATAGGTCAAATAATCAGCCCGAGTAGGATGGACAGTGAGGAAAAGTCACAGAAGAGCTTAAATGATTTGTGTGGAGTTGCATAGCTTGATGGTGGTAAGTCAGGGAATGATCTAAAAATTTCTTCGTTCTCATTCCATAAATTTCTGCTAGACCAGATGGTGATTTCCAAACTGTAGTCATTCATTATCTACTGTCACAATTAAAAAAAAACTCTGTGTATACTCATGCTTTGGTTTATTTAATATTTTTGTTTAAAAATATTTTTGTTTTAAACTTAAAAATGTTGATTTCCAAGGAAACATTAATTTATTGCCATAAATGGAAGGCTAGTGCTACCGCTTGCCATAAATAGGTCACCTTAAAAAGAAGTATCATGGCTATAAAACTATGTTATTAAATTCTGAGCCATCAAACAGCAAGGGCCGATAAGGAGCCCAGAGTAAGCAGAAACTGAGCAGAAACGATGGGGAATGAGGAACCCCGAGTAAGTGAAAACCATAATGAATTGCGAGAACATGGTGAGGTAGTTGGTATATAACACTGGGTGTGGAAGAAGCAGAATTTGATAGGAACTGAGTCACCTCAGTGGCAGGGCATATACGGTGTATGACCAGTCACTAAATCTCTCTGGGTCTGGAAGCCCCTTCCAAAGCCCAGTTGACCTTTAAATTTCCATGAAGTCTGACATGAGTGCTATCTGGATTCCAGAGAAATTTTTCTGTTTGTATCCTTACACTTGCTAGGCTGTTGCTTAAGGCAGTTTTAATGAGTCTCTATTCTTTGAAAGTAAATGAACCTAAGAGAATTGTAAAGATGTTTATTCCTCCTAGATTAATTGCTAAAGTTAACACAATTCTAGTTAAAACAGGAAGGATTTATTATTTTTTTTAACCTGACAAAGTGGTTTTAAAGTTTGACAGGGGCAATAAAAGGCAAGCCTGACCATGAAAATCCAGCAAAAAAAGAATGATGGGGCACATACATTGCCAAACTTTAAAATGGTTTATGGGGATACAATAAAAATAGTATGAAACTGGTACAAGAATGGACCGACTAGAAGAAGGTTGAGACCAGAGTTGAGAATACAGTAATGGTGGCATTTTACATCTGTAGGAAGAGATGGCTGTCAGAACACTTACCAAGCCACTACAGAAAAAACCAAATTAGTCTTCCCCTCAAACCACATACCAGTCCAACTCCAGACTGATGAAAGTATTAATGTAAAATGAAAGCACAAAAGACTTTCAAAATTCAAGAGAATCTGATCTAGGGGTGGTGGAATTGCCTTCCTGTTCTTCATGCGGGGACAGCTTCATGGGCATCAGATCCGGACCATCCTCCACTTACCTGGGTCTCCCTGTGTCTTCACATCATCTTCCCTCTGTGCGTGTCTGTTTCTAAAAACCAAATTTCCCCTTATAAAGGACACCAGTCCTATTGGATTAGGGCCCACCCTCATGACCTTATTTTAACTCGATGACCTCTGTAGAGACCCCCATCTCCATAAGGTCACATTCGGGGGCCCAGGGAGTGAGTGGGACAGAATTCAGCTCATGACAAGGCTCAGTGTGGGTTCTCCCTCTGTGATGGATTCGACCCTACAGTAATCTTCCCCTTAATCTGAGTTCCTTCTCGCATGTGTAGAATCATAAGCAAAAGGTTTTACATTTCATATGGATGGGTTCTCTAGTTGTTTTTCCTCCTGAGGTTTCAGCTTTTCTAAAACTCTCTCCTTCATCCAATTGCTTTTCTGCTGGTAAAGCTGAGCATTCTAGTTGCCCAGCTCCCCCTTATTCTCAGGGCTGTGGAAAGAACCAGAATCCTTTTTCCTTGCATTCAGCTCGTAGGATAATATCAGTGACTATGAAAGTGACAGCTTATCTTTGTGTGGTATCTGATAGTTTATGCAATTCCTTCATTTGCATAATCTTATTGTCAAAATAGATAAGGCAGACCTTTTACAAGCAGATCTTTATGAAGGAACTGAGAGGAGGGGAAGAGTGCGACACCTCAGATCAAACTCGTGATGGGCTGATGGAGGACAGATTGCTTCTGTGGGATGACGAAGGCGCAGCCTCAGAGATGCTCGGCTGGCACAGGCGGCCGGACCTGCTCTGGGACCCCCATCGACCCTCCCAGGAGAGCCGCACCCTCAAGGGTGCTTTGCAGTCTGCTTTATACAGGTTCTTGGCAAGCCCTCCCAGGGACGGTGGATGCAAGACGCATGCTGTGCGCCCCAGCCCATCGCTGCCCCCAACCATGTGCTGACCTGCAGGCCTCCCCTCACCAGAGCTCATCCAAGCCTTGAGGAGCTCAGCAGATGAAACGATGGCAAGATGCAGATTGTTTTTTTTTTTTAATTGATGTTAGTATAGTATTTTTTAATGAATTTATCTCTTTTTATTTTTAAATTTATTTTTGGCTGTGTTGGGTCTTCGTTGCTGTGCGTGGGCTTTCTCTAGTTGCGGCGAGCGGGGGCTGCTCTTCATTGTGATGTGCCGGCTTCTCATTGCGGTGGCTTCTCTTGTTGCAGAGCATGGGCTCTAGGTGCGCAGGCTTCAGTAGTTGTGGCCTGCGGGCTTCAGTAGTTGTGGCTCGTGGGCTTCAGTAGTTGTGACACGCAGGCTCAGTAGATGTGGCTTGCGGGCTCAGTAGTGGCTCACGGGCTCTAGGTATGCAGGCTTCAGTAGTTGTGGCACGTGGGCTCAGTAGTTGTGGCTTGCAGGCTCTAGAGTGCAGGCTCAGTAGTTGTGCATGGGCTTAGTTGCTCTGCGGCATGTGGGATCTTCCCGGACCAGGGCTCGAACCCGTGTCCCCTGCATTGGCAGGTGGATCCTTAACTGCTGCACCACGAGGGAAGCCCAGGTTCGTTCTTTAGGGAATACATCTGACTGGAAATGAAGGGCCAGGGAGGGAAAGATGTTATCTATCTTCCCAACAGCTTCAGAGTGTCACATGAGCTCGCTGAGGCCAAACAACCATGACGGTGGTGGGGATGTGATTGCGAGACAGGCATGGCTAGACTGAGTGGACGTTCTGGACCTGCCGTCCACATGAGGAGGTGTGGTAGCACAGGGCCTGACAAAAGAGAAGATTATGTAAACTCAGTCAGTCCACAGGGGCCCAGAAGGCGTGTGTGTTGCCAAGACCCTCTGCCTCACCTCAGGCCCATTCATCATCACAGGAGCCAGTCTCACCCTCAGTGCTTCCGGGCTGCTGGCTTGGCTGACCTCTGGCTGGGGTCACGCAGTGAGCACCCTTCCCCCGCCCCCCCGGCTGGGAGATGAAGGGTGGGGGTAGGAGGGACAGGCTGGGTGTGTCTCCCCTCTCACTGTTTCTGAAGGTTTCTCCGGCAGCCCCTGCATCTCCTCCGTGGCCCCAGTTGCCATCTGACAAGCCCCCGTGCTTCCAGCTTCTGTAGGTGACCCCGGCTCCTGGGCCCCATCACCCCCCTCCCCACGTGACCCTCCAGCGTGCGGCAGCAGGAATTTCTTGCTTTTGCTGATTTTGGAGTTACCATCCCCTCCGCTCATTTGTCACCTGGGAAACCAGTTTCCTGCCTGAAAGCCCCTCTGTGTTAAATGTTCATGTGGGGTTTTGTTTCCTGGGTAGATCCCGATGGATAAACCTTCCTAGTAAGAAAGAGCCACAACTTTCAGCCATCGTTTTGGGAGACGCCTTGGCGATGCTTCTCTGCCCAAAGCCCCGTGCCCTTCAGAGAGCCACAGGCCCCCAGCTGCTGTAAGCCTTTCCTTGGATCGAAGGGTTGGAAAATTGGGCTCTGTGATCTGTTGGACACATGTTTACATGGAGGACCGGCACAGTCCTACAGATTTCACGGCTCCAAGACGTTAACTGACTTCCAAGTTTTATATATTGGAATGTTTAAAAAATAAATTTGGCTCAAAGATGAAAGGGCTGGAAATAATTTCCATGTCCTCATTTGTGTGCTTCAGATATTACTAGTGACATCTGTAAATAGTTTAAACCTTTCTTCACCTTCTATATGTCAAGATAAAAAAAGGACATTTTAGATAAGAGCTAGGGAGGCGGGTGGAGCTTCTTTCTGGATTGGGGACTGATGATGCTCTGATGATACTCAGTGATGGTCACTGGACGTGTTTCCAAAGCGCGCAACAGAGTCTCGTGTGAATGTTTGTTCGGTGGTCATAGGAGTTTTTCACAACAAAACCGTCCTGGGCTTTGTCCGCCCTTCCCTGCTGCCTCCAGTCCTGTGATTTACACCCACCATCCAGTACAACCTCCCTCTGCTCCCCACCCTGATGCTGAGTCCTCATCCAGCTTAGTCTCCCACCTCCCTCCCTCTCTAGGGGGCACTTCTCTGCTCCTGTTCTGTCTTGTGGAAGCACATCAGGGATTTTTGACCTCTTTTGGATAATAGGTCCCTTTGAAAAATCTCATAAAATTGTGGACCCTCTGGAGGGGGACCTCCACTAACCATATGCAACTTTTTAGCAGGTTAATACTTCTGAAGCCCATATGTGGATCACAGTTGGAGACCCTGCTATGTATGCTGGACCTCTTGGACCAGAGCTGCTTCTAGCCCCTAACCTTAACTGAATTGCTTTTTCTTTGAGGCACACACCACTCCCCATAGAATCCTCCTTTATGGGAACCCTGAATCGAATTGAGTTCCATTTCAATGCATTCCTAATTTATTTCCATTGTGGTCAGAGAACAATACTTGTAAGATTTCAGTCTTTTCATATGTATTGAGGTTTGTTTTATGGTCTATCCTGGGGGATGTTCCTTGTGCCCTGGAAAATATTATATATACTGCTGCTGATGTGTGGGGTGTTCTATAGATGTCTGTCAGGTCTAGTTCATTTACAGTGTTCAGTTTGTTTATATCCTTCTTGATCTCTTGTCTAGTTGTTCTGTTCATTATTGTAAAGGGAATATCAACATCTCCAACTATTGTTGAGTTGTATGTTTCTCCCTACAATTCTGTCAGTTTTTGCTTCATGTAGTTTTAGGTTCTATTGTGTGATGCATATATGCTTATAATTGTTGTATTTTCCTAATGGATTCACTCTTTTATCATTATAAAATATCCCTCTTTAGTAACATTTAAAAATTGTAAACTCTATTTTGTCTGATATTGGTATAGCCATTCTGGCTCTCCTAGAGTTGTTATTTTCTAATGTAACATTCTAACTTCTTTAATGCATTTTTAACTATATATTTTGAGTTATTTTTTTAATGGTTACTCTAGGGTTCACAAGATACATCTTAAGTCATCAGAATCTACTTCAGATTTACACTAACTTAATTTCAGTGAGATACAGAAACTTGGTTACTGTGTTTCTCCATTTCCTCTCCCCTCCTTTTTAGTGTCATTATTGATCATGTCTGTGTTACAAACCCAGCAATATATCATTACAGTTGTTACTTTATAAAATTTTATGTCTTTTAAAGAAATGGAGAGGAAAAAAGCAAGAATGCATTTATAGAGTTTGTTACATTAACTTTGTTTACAATTTCTGCTTCTCTTCATTTTTCTTGTGACTTCCAGTTACTCATTCTATTCCATTCCATTCATTTATTCCCTTCCTGGGCCAGGAAAACAAAACAAAACAAAACTATCTTCTTTTTACTGTTGTGGCCTGTCCCGTTGCAGAGCACAGGCTCCAGACGCACAGGCTCAGCGGCCATGGCTCACGGGCCCAGCCGCTCCGCAGCATGTGGGATCTTCCCGGACCGGGGCACGAACCCATGTCCCCTGCATTGGCAGGCAGACTCTCAACCACTGCGCCACCAGGGAAGCCCCAAAACCATCTTCTTAAACTTGGCTCCTGACATTTCCAAAGCATTGTTCTACCATAGCTCCTCCAAGTTCTGGCCTCTTTGGAAATCTGTCATCCACTCACCTGACTCCATTACTTTCCTCAATGAGTTCATGCCCTGGCTTAGTTTTCTTTTGTGCCCTGTTTCTTGGTAACTTCTGATAATATGTTGGTCATCGTTCCAGCTGTAGAACTTGTAGGTGTAGGGGAAAAAAAAATGTAGGCACTGTACATGCCTTCTCTGATCGGAGCCTCTTCCCCAGAGTTGAAGCCCACTAAGCCTGTTCTTTCTTCTCATGGGAATTATTGCCCTCATCCCCCAATTTTGCCTGATGGTCTTAGTTCAGCATGTGTGGATTAACATGCTTTCTTTCCATGGGAAGCCTGTGTATAATGTTCTTCCTGCTGGTGCATTGAATTTCTTTCTGTTAATATTTTTTATTTCTTCTTTACTAATCCCTAAACTTGAGCCTCTATAGCTCACTTGCAGCAGCCTCTATAATGGATTATTTGCTGGGTTTTGATGGCCCAGGACTCATCCACTGTAGTTTCATTTGGGAAACTCTCAAGCCAAAATACTTCGCAGTGGAGTTGACTCCATCTCAGCTGTAGGGGTGGACATCCCATGTAAACATAACCACACAGAATATCACAGTCCCCTGTCCACAGTGGTTGGTCCAGAGATGGGTACAAGCAAAGCAGAGAAAATGAGATGCAGTGAGACCTGTGATGGGACTGTCAGGAGAGTCACAGCTCTTTAGAATGGATGCTCTCGTGACTCCTCATGTGGAATCTGCAAAGCCTCCAAACGACTGAGTCTTAAGTCATTGCTTGAGACTCTTGATCAACCCACACCTGAAGCTTGAAGAGCACCAGGGCATGTCTATTGCAAGACCAGTGAATTCCTTTTTTTTTTTTTTTTTTTTTTTTTGCGGTACGCGGGCCTCTCACTGTTGTGGCCTCTCCCGTTGCGGAGCGCAGGCTCAGCGGCCATGGCTCACGGGTCTAGCCGCTCCGCGGCATGTGGGATCTTCCCGGACCGGGGCACGAACCCGCGTCCCCTGCATCGGCAGGCGGACTCTCAACCACTGCGCCACCAGGGAAGCCCCTTTTTTTGTTCTTTTTGTTTTGAGTAGTTTGAATTGGATTTCTGACTTTTGCCACCAAAAGGTTGTAACTGGTAGGTCTCCTTCACAACTGGACATTTTAGGATATAACAAAAGCAAGATATCTAGATGAATGAAAAGTCTTTTGATTCTCCTAATAATCTCAAGCCAGACAGCCTCTCTTCCCATCACATGCCAGTAGAGAGATGGGCAAAGGACATGATGAAACAATTCACAAAAGAAGTGGTACAGAAAGCTAGTGTACAAGAAAGAAAAATTAACCTCATTGTTAATTGATAAGTGCAAATTAAACCAAAAGATACTGTTTTCTAGCAATGAAATTGACAGTCTTGACCAAAAATAATAATTTTCAGTGTCATTACCTGGAAACGTATATTCTTAACCATTTTTAATGGTGCTATATATTACTACAACTTCCCTAGAGGCAATTTGGCAATATAAATGTAAAGCCTGGGTATTATGAATAATCTTTGATCCAGGTATTTCACTTGTAGGAATAATTGAGGTGGTTCACAAACATAGAACTACCTGGTTATTCTTTGTGGCACTGTATACAGAAGCAAAAATCTTAGAACAAAAATATCCAAATTACAGGAGGTTTTGCCTAGTAATTAGGAAGTGACCTTGTACTAGCATTTAAGTTGGTTGAGAATTGCTGACTTTTAATGGACTAAGTAGTTCCCTAGGACCAAATTTTTGAACATTATTTCAGTTTCACTGAATAAACATTTTTTTGCATGCCCACTATAAAAAAATGAACTTGACCATGGCTGAGAGCCACAGAATACAATTCCTATCCTCAAGAAACTCCCAGTCCAGTGTAGGAAAACAAGCAGCCACTGATGACATATGTAAAGATGTTAAATGCTGTAAACCTAAGTAAGTGGTAGAAAGTCACAGGGGAGGAAGAGATTCACTTCAACAGGTAGAATTCAAGAAAGCTTCATGGGAGAAATATTTGATTTAGCCTTGTGGAACAGCAGGACCCTAGGAGACCATACGGCTGGTGGTCTGTCCCCGCATGCTTATATCTTATAGTAAAAGAAGACCGTGATGGGAAGCTCCTAACCCTGGCTGATGCCACCCTTTGGGCCTGGAGATCTGCCCACTCCCTGGGAGCCCCCTTCTCTCCAGGGAGCACTGGCCCAAACAGCTCGCCTGTGGCCCTAAACGCAGTTGGCTCTGTGCTCATTCCTGGGAGCTCAGCTTGTGGTCTGCGTGTGCTTTCCATTAGATTTATCTTTGCAGAGAGGCAAGGACGAGGGAGATAGAAAACTGGGAAAATTCGCCTTGAGTTCCTTCAAGTGAGAGCCCGATGAGGTCTCCGAAGAGTGTATATGTAAAAATCTTGGCTTTGTCTCTGGGCCCCATATGTGTGCCATGGTCCTTCTGGTGTGGTAGGAAAGGCTGATCACGCCACGTGGAAACCATTGTATCAGAGCCTTGCTCCTCTCGCACTGCCGTGCCTTTTTGGATTAAGAACTGTGGCTCTGAGATCCCTGGACCATGTGAAATACAAGACCGATCTTGGGCTTGCAAAGGCCCGGTTAAGAGAGCGGAAACTCAGCAGAATCTGGAGGAGAACAACAAAAAAGGTGTGACTCACCAGTTCCCATCCAGGGAGTGCTCAAGAGACCCAGCGGAGTTTGTAGGCATCAGTGCAGCACAGAGCATGTCTGCATCCCTGATCCTAACAGTTTTAGTGCAATAATATTACAACAGAAGATCAAATAGAGGGCAGGGCGAGATGTTGGCAGTCTAGCAAATGGCCCCACAAAGTTGGATTTACCCAAGTGAATAACACATCATGCTCTAGAATCTGGCCTCAGTATCCTTGTTTCATCAGACTTCATGATATTTCTTAGGGGCTGATTCACAGTAATAGAACCTTTTGAGATCAATAGATAAAACTGCACTGGTGTCTGTGGATTTCAGTGAGGGACAGTGCGCCAAGTCATCCTCACTTTGCTACGTGCCATTGTGTCTGCCTGACGCGCTTCCCTGTTTCCCCTCTTGCCCAGCAGTCTTTGCACAGATGATTCCTTTCCGTTATTTAGGTCTCGGCTTCATGGCCCAAGACACTACTTCCATGAAGATAATTTTGTAGGAAATAAACCAAAACAATGTATAGTGGCTCAAAAAAAAAAATCGTTTTTTGCTCATGTAACCAACGAGGGGCAGGCAAAGAGGTCAGTGAGGAGACGCTGCTCCAGAGTCAACAATGGTTCTAATTGCAGAGGTGGTTTTTCAAGGTCTCTTGAAAGCTGTCTCATCCAGCCAACGAGAAAGGGAGAAAGTATGAAGGAGGACACGTAGGAGGTTTATATGAGTAAAGCCTGAAAGCACATCACCTGCACCCTCGTTAGTTAGAACTCATACCTAAGTGCAAAGGAGGCTTGGAAATGTATTCCTGTATGTGCCAATGAAGATTAAACACTTAGATTTTGGTCAGCAGTCCCTGCTATTGTAGTTGTGTTCCAAGGGGTAGCACTTTTATATAAACTGTTATAAATGATGCCCCCAGAGTTGTGTAATATATACTGTATTCCTGGTGCATACAGCAGTGAGTGGTGGTAGTGGGTATTTGGAGGTGATTACGGTAACAAGGGCTAGAACATCTCAGGTTGACGTGGTTAGCATATGCTTTCTTCATGTGCGGAATTTCAGGGGAAGCCAGATTGTAGCCAGTGGTTTCTCTGGGTGTGGGCAGTAACTTGAGAATTTAATGAAAACAAGATAAGGCGCTATGATGCTTCCATTCCTACTATAGGTAGATTCTTGTTCCCGTATCTGGATACGTTGAGTCCCTAAGTCAGGGCACCCTTTCAAGCAGATAAGTTTGGGGTGGGGACTGCCCACATTTGCCACTACCATCCTTATTTTCTACTCAACAACTCAATCAGGCCACGAGAGCTGTGGTCTGGGAGACTGTGCAAAACTCTTACTGTGTGAATTATCTGGTTTGATCCATTAGTTTTTTTTTTAATTGGAGTATAGTTGTTTTACAATGTTGTATTAGTTTCTGCTGTACAGCAAAATGAATCAGCTATACGTATACATATATTCCCTCCTTTTTGGATTTCCTTCCCATTTAGGTCACCACAGAGCACTGAGTACAGTTCCCTGTGTTACACAGCAGGTTCTCATTAGTTATCTATTTTATACACAGTGGTGTGTATATGTCAATCCCAATTTCCCAATTCATGATCCATTAGTTTTTAGCTGAACTCTCAGACTGCTCTAAGGAGGTCTTGCCCAACCCACGCTTGTTAGCAATTATTAGGTACTTTACCATTTACAGCGCGTGTGCTCTTAAAATATACCATTTGCGCTTCCCTTGTGGCGCAGCGGTTAAGAATCCGCCTGCCAATGCAGGAGATACAGGTTCGAGCCCTGGTCCGGGAAGATCCCACTTGCCGTGGAGCAACTAAGCCCGTGTGCCACAACTACTGAGCCTGTGCTCCAGAGCCCACGAGCCACAACTGCGGAGCCCGCGCTCCACGGCAAGAGAAGCCACTGCAGTGAGAAACCTGCGCACCACAACAAAGAGTAGCCCCCACTCACTGCAACTAGAGAAAGCCCACACACAGCAACAAAGACCCAATGCAGCCAAAAATAGGTAAATAAATAAATAAATTTATTTAAAAAATATACTGTTTGATTCTCACTGCAACGCTGGGAGGAAGATGACAGCTCCCTGGCTCCCACTTTTTTTTTTTTTAATTAATTTATTTTTGGCTGCATTGGGTCTTCATGGCTGCACACGGGCTTTCTCTAGTTGCGGCAAGTGGGGGCTACTCTTTGTTGCGGTGCGCGGGCTTCTCATTGCGGTGGCTTCTCTTGTTGCAGAGCACGGGCTCTAGGCGTGTGGGCTTCAGTAGTTGTGGTGCGTGGGCTCAGTAGGTGTGACTGGCGGGCTCTAGAGTGCAGGCTCAGTAGCTGTGGCTCACGGTACCAGCCGCTCAGCGGCATGTGGGATATTCCCAGACCAGGGCTCAAACCCGTGTCCCCTGCATTGACAGGTGGATTCTTAACCACTGTGCTACCAAGGAAGTCCCTAGCCTGGCTCCCACTTTACAGATCAGCTCAGAGAGGGTGTGACCTTCTCCAGTTCACACAAGAAATGGACACCACTGAGATCCCCAGTTCTCACCTGCACCCCCAACCATTCCATCTCTACTTGCTCTTAACCACCATGTAAAGATAGGCTTATGTCACCCTTATCCTATTAAAAAAAAATAACCTCACCCCTTGATCCTGCACCCTCTTGACTTTGTAATCACGGGATTTCTCTTGATGTCCACGTTTCTCTGTTGTGACATCCTGTATGTCCTGATTGCTCCCCAGCCCAGGGTGACCTGGCTACTGCTGCCAGCACTCCCTGCCACCTCTTTGTCCCCAGCCCATAAAATTACTTGAGCATCTTTCACTTGACTGTTACCGCTGCCTTCTTCCACAAGCCTTAACACACACACAGAATTCTGATAAACTACACTTTGTACTGGTCCCTCAAATAAATTGAGAATATGTATGGTGCATTATCAAATAGATTTTGGAAAGGAGAGGACTTCAGTTGGGACCAGGTATTCAAGATAAATGAATCCTCTCACAATTTTGCACATAAGAAGGTTGGCAGAAATTTTGTGCAGGCATTTCATATCTTATTTTGTGCAGGCATTTCAAATCTTATTTTTCTTCACTACTCACGTGTTTCCGGTTTCAAGCATTGTAGGACACATATACTGTGATGTGACCTCTGGCCTCCCACTTTCATTTCACAACGCTGGCTGAGTCAGCACGGTAGATAGTAGGAGTATTCCTAAAAGCTGTTCCTATGCCAGAATGGCAAGCAGTACCTCAGCTCTTTATGGAAGTGACGGCGGACCCCATAAATATATCCCACTAAAGAAGAATGAAGCGCATCCCTAGCTAAACTTCTTTTAGTCTAATTTATAA
Organism: Hyperoodon ampullatus; assembly: GCF_949752795.1. Lineage (NCBI taxonomy): Eukaryota > Metazoa > Chordata > Mammalia > Artiodactyla > Ziphiidae > Hyperoodon > Hyperoodon ampullatus. The sequence continues at coordinate 35,335,913 of NC_136932.1, read as the reverse complement.
GATGCCTCCCCAGGGTGACCCAACACCAGGGTAAGTATAATAGCGGGGGAGTCAGAGTGAAAAGACAGTAGTCATGGCTGATTTTCCTTTTTTTTTTTTTTTTTTTTTTTTTTTACCAAACAGGAACTGTGTATACACATGGCTAAGTCCCCTGGTAGGATGTGGAAGGCAGCTCTGTGGGTGATGGTCCCCGAACTTGAGCTTCCTGGTGCATCTCTTCTGACTTGGTACAATGCCATCTAGACCCAGTGGGAAAGAGCAAAGGTGACTTAACCGCAAGGTTGACTTAAAAGCCCAATGGACCGAAAACTGATTTAGTATCTAGTGAATCCTGTCCTTAAGTTTTGAAAGCCAGAAACACAAAGCAGTCTGTTCTTGCTAAGGCCCCGTGCCAGTACGAGGTCTGTCTGCCCTTGGATCCCTTCCTGGTCCTTGGCCCGCTTGCTCCCCCTCACAGAGGGGCTGACCTCCTGGGCTGCACCTTCTCCTCAGCTCCAGGCTCTGGCTCACTGGACAGGCAGGTCCTCCACGGTCATCGGGTGCCCCTGTGCCCCACGTCAGCACCACATCCTTGGTGTCTCTAGCCAAGGTTGGCCCTGGCCTCCTGCTGTAGCTCATCTCCCAGTTAACTCACCTCCATCACCTTGCAGTCCGTTCCCTCTGCTAATATACTTGAAGTGGGCTTTGTTTTTCTGCTTAAACTTACCGGCCGAGAAGAGCCTCTTTCCTAAGATATTTGGGAACTGTTGACTTCGGGATAGAGGAAAGTTGCTCTGAGCCAAACAGAGCAGAGGCAATTACTAAACTGCCATAAAGAGTGTTACCAGGTGCACATGCTCTCCGGATCCCAGAAAATTCTATAAAGTGAGAATCTCTTTGCTATTAAGAGTGACACCCCTAGGAAAAAGTCAAGGGTGGTGTAAATATAATAACATTTATCTTGTTTTATAAAAATTAAGAATATATATTTGATATACAATATAAATAAATATGTATATGCATACATGTATACAAATTTAAGAGAGAATACTAAACCATTTATTCCATTTAAAAATTAATGAACAGGGCTTCCCTGGTGGCGCAGTGGTTGAGAGTCCGCCTGCCGATGCAGGGGACACGGGTTCGTGCCCCGGTCCGGGAAGATCCCACATGCCGCAGAGAGGCTGGGCCCGTGAGCCATGGCTGCTGAGCCTGTGCATCCGGAGCCTGTGCTCCACAGCGGGAGAGGCCACAACAGTGAGAGGCCCGTGTACCGCAAAAAAAAAAAAAATATATATATATATATGAACAGTGTGATATTGTGATTTATAATAAGAAATATGTATTTTGGGGGTCTTTGTCCCGTTGCTGGCACAAAGCACCTAAAACCTTTGGAATTTCCTAACTGATGGGAGCTATAAAGGTGTTTTTGTTAATAAGGTGACTTTTGGATGGCACCTGAGGATGGGGGCAGGTGGCAGGAAAATTGGCCAGTGATTGGAGGTTGGAAGTGTCAGTCCCACCCCCTGACCTCTGGGGAGGGGAGAGGGGCTGGAGGTTGAATCCATGGCCAGTGGCCAATGATCTAATCAACTGTGCCTATGTAACAAAGCCCCGTTAAAACCCCAAAAGGATGGGGTTCTGAGAGCTTTTGGGTTGGTGAATATTCTGTGCAGATTCCCTGGAGATTCTAGAAGAGAGTGGTACTCTCAGAGAGAATATGGACGGGCCATGCCCTTTCCCCATACCTTGCCCTGTGCATCTCTCCTGTCCGGCTGTTGCTGACTTTTATCCTTTTTAAAATCAGCTGGTAGTCTAGTGAGTAAACGGGTTTCTTTGAGTTCTCTGAGCCACTCTAGCAAATGAATCAAACCCAAGGAGGGGGATATGGGAACCTGTGATTTAAGCTGGTCATTCAGAAGTACAGGTGACAACCTGGACTTGTGATTGTCTTCTGAAGCAGGGGCCCATCTTGTGGGACTGAGCCCTTCACCTGTGGAATGTGACGCTATTTCCAGGTAGATAGTGGCAGAGTCTAGTTGACTTGTGAGACACCCAGCTGGTGTCGGAGAATTGCTTGATGGTGTGGGGATCCCACCACACCCCAACCCGCATATTAGAACTGATGACCAGGATCCAGTTTAAAGAGGAAACATAATAGTGCTTGGTAAATGTAACCAGTGTATGGTCAGCTAGGGAAAAACGAAAGAGCTCAAGAAGTAGCATGGGAAGGGAAGGAACAGAGCAGTAAGAGAAGGGGAAAAGAGGAAGGACAGCAAACACAATGTTGTGATGATGGAGGATAAACCACAGATGGAGGAAACAAGTATATTACGCTTATAATCAAACTGTTTAAAAATGTAGGTTGTCCAGATTTGAAGATGAGAATCTACCCCATATCAATTCATGTTGAGCCTGGAGGTAACTGGACTAAAGGCATTAGTGAAATTTTACAGACGGTCAGAGATCTGAACCACAGTGGCATTTGGATAAGTTCTTTCACGTATTCTACAAGTAAAAAAATTTCCATGTGAGTGCAGTGGTTTTAAAGCTTAGAAAAATAGCCATCTTCCCTATCCCCAAATCCTAACACCAAAGTTTGAAAAACATGCACAACAATAACCAATGCCCTATCCCATTGATAAAGCATATTTTAAAAACCAAAATCAAGCAAGTATGGTAAAAATATTAAAGAAAAAAAAAAGAAAAAAGAAAAGGGAGAAAGACAGTGAGAAGATGTTTAAATATTAGGAAGAGTCAAAATTGCCATTGCTTTGCAGGTAATTTACAGGAAACCCAAGCAAATAAGTGAAAAACAGTTACATTTATGAAAAGAGTTCAGTAAGATGGTCAGTTATAAAATAACTGTAAAAAAATCAATAACTTTTCTCTGTGTCAGCAGGAAACTGTAGGCAATAATCTCATTTTCAATGGCAAAAAAATATATATATATATAAAACATTCTAGGATTAAATTTAAGGAGGAAATGTCCAGGATACACAAAAATATGACCAGACATTAGTAAGTGACAAATGATTTCACTGCACTGAGAGACATCCCATTTCTGGATGGGAGATTGTAGTATCGACAATCTACCTCAAATTAATCGGATGTTCCATGAAATTCCAAGAAAAATTCTAATGTCTTACAGAGGTTGCCAAAACAACCAAGAATATTGTGAGGAAAAGAAAAGAATGAACCTTTGCTATCAGAAATGAACATATGTTAGCGATCTACAATAAGTAAAACTGAATGGAAATGGCTTGAGGTTAGTTGGAAGAGAATAAGAGCTTAGTGTGTGATTGCGTCATAAACTTGCTAGATTATCTAATGGTGTTGGAGCAAGTATTAAAAAATTGATTACTATTTCATATTTCAAAACAAAATAAACTTCTTGAGGCCTTAAAGTTTCAGCATAAAGAATTTCAAGGATTTATCTTAAGAGATCAGAAATGTGGACTAAAATTTATTGGCAGGGATGATCCATGGAGCGTTTTTAGATCAGTGAAAAGTTAGCAACTAGCTCCAGCCTCAGGATGTGGATTCAGAAATCATAGAAAGTCCATAGGATGGGCTAACACACAGCCATTAAAAAATGTTGTATTTGTTTATATGGGGAATTTTAAATTTTATTATACAAAGCAAAAAAAATAATGTAAACACAATATTCACCTGTTGCCTTTTAAGAGTATGTATGAAAAAAAAACACTAGAAAGACATACACCACCATGCTTACAATATTTCCTTTCCTCCCACTCTTCTCCCCACAAGATTAGTTTCTGTTTCCCTCATCCCCCAGCAGTGGTCCAGAGTTACCTCAAGTTCATGCAGACAACAGAAAGATGGGAAATCAGTGATTCCTCCAGCCTTTAAGTAGTCATTTTGCATTTTTCAATGGAAGTAATTTTAAGGCACAGATGCAGGATCTAAGGTACTTAGAGGGAGGCTGGTTAGGTTCTGTGCATCCACAAAAGAGCTAAGCTTCAGTAAAATCAGTCAAGCTATGCAGAGAGTGGGCCTTGATTTTTTTTTTTTAATTCAGATTACAGACACTAGACAGGAAATGATTTAAACGGCAGAATTATACCACCAGATCTTTGTGATACTTGGACCAGTGCTTCTCCCACTAGAAGGTACACACAAATCAACGTGTGGATTTTGTTAAAATGCAGGTTCTGATTCAGGAGGTCTGGGTAAGGCCTGAGAGTCTGTATTTCTGACTAGCTCCCCATGCGATGCCGGCCCACTTTGAGTAGCGAGGGTTTTAGACAATTCTGATACCTCTTTTCAGCTTGGTTTTAAGTGATTGTCATTTTCACCATGATCCTCTGAAAAACAACAATCCTTTTGTGCTCATGTCCTTTCTCCGGGGACCTGACCTGATTGCTTTGCCTTCCTAGGAATGAGCGTTCTACCTGGGGCTTGAGTCGAGTGTGGGGTTAATGCCTCACGAACGCTGAGAGCAAATAGGGAATAAAAAAAATGCATGGAAAAAAGAATATTTTTTATCCTAGGCAAATACTTCAGTCAGATAAAACAGAAAATATCTTTATGAAACTATTAATAAATCCCCAAGACATCTCAAATTAAACAATGGCAAGAAATGTTATGTTTGTAGAAATACATAAAATTCATTTGAGGTCAGGACATTTTATGGTGTCAGCCAATAAAGCAGATGAGAGATTCCACTCATTTGAATGCGCCTGGGATAAAGCTGTCTGTCCCTGGACCCAGGAGCTGGGAGTTCTGTTCTGGCTCAGGTAACTTAAGGGGCAGCTGTGGCGGTCATCCTTTGGGGTCGGTCTGATCAGTAGGCTCTTGGGTCCAGGACGTACTGTGGAATGGCTGAAATGCTGTTACATGAGAGGCCCAGGGAGTGATGAATTACTTAAAGTGACTCAGAGTGGAGCTTTGCAGACCCATGGAGTTGTATTAGGGTAATACTAGCTACTGTAACCCATAGACCCCAGATTGCTTCCATGGCTCATAGGCAGTGCAAGTTTCTCTCTCCCTCACCTGACAGTTCAAGGTGGCTGCTCCCAGTTGGTGGGCAGCTCTTCTCCAGCTGGTGATTCAGGGCTCCAGGTTCATTCCATCCTGCATCTCCCTGTAGCCCACCCTCACGGAAGGAGAACAGGGGAGGCATACCTATTTCAGTTTCTTTGTCCCTTATGCAATCACATGGTCATCAGACCCTTGGCATTGGTGAGAACCCAGTTTCAGGGCCACGTTAATGGTAGGAGGGCTGCTGGGCAGTGAGCGCTGGCTGTGTGCCAGGAGGAGAAAACTGGTGCTTGGTCAGCATCTTTGTCACAGTTGATACTTACTGGGCGTGAGCAGATCAGGGCCTGAGCCCCCAACCCCAGAACTCTGGCTTGAAATAGAAAGGATGGCTTAGAAAGCCACAAGCAGGGACAGCCTCAGGTTCTTCTTGGTAAAATTGTTATGGACAGCAAATGGGGTGCTGGAGGGGAGTTTTAAAATAATCCTGGGGCAATTACATTTTTAGCTTTAGTTTCGGGATAGTTCATTTCCTCTGAGATGCTTGGCCTGCAGTTAGGAGAAGCCCTCATCATGTGGTGATGGGGCTTCAGACACCAGGATACCGTGATTCAGATCCTTAAAGAAGAACCACTATAAACATGAAAAGCAGAGAAACGGAAGCCCACAGTGGTGTTCCCCAAAGAGGGGACGGACTCCCAGCCAGGCTGTCAGTCTCCTTAGCTCTTGGAGTGACAGGTGGGGTCCAGTGTGGCTGCAGCTCGGGGGGGGTCGAGTTGCCTTTGCATGAATTACATCTCATCTGACCCCGTGTGGTGGTGGTATCTGTGTGCGCCTTCATGTGGAAACATTTGGGAAGCATTTCTCTATGTAAAGATACGCGCGTGTAGCATTTTCTAAAAACTTCACACGTTGCTAATCTCATGATAAGATAACAATTCTCCATGTGCTAGCATCAGTCCTGGCTTAATATACCACCACTTATTTTATTCTCAAGCTTCAATCTCTCCTTCACTCCATAAGCATTCATTGAGCACCTACTGTGTACCAGACACTATTTTAGGCACTGACTTGTAAGCCTTGACCTTCAAGGTCATGTTGGCATCAAAATATTTTACACTGGCTGGATTTTATCCTTAGAGCTGCCTCTACCTTTTTCTCTCTCTCCCTTAACTGGGTACACTTTCCCATTACACTGATAAAAATAAGTCAGAGCAGATGTTAATTGGCCCTTAATTACCCGCCTGTGTTCCCTGAGGAATCCTGAGCATTTTCTCTCAGGTATACAAATAGGACACCTAATACTTACAGAGATGTATCTCTATACTGGAAGAAAAAAAATGAACCTCAGTGACAGTGTTTTTCCAATCAAAAGACAGGAATTTTCCAACCAAAACAAAGGGAAAACCTCCATCCCTCGACAGGTAGATTACTAAGTAAAATGAACACACAGCTGCCAGGTTTTTACATTAAACACTTAGTTTCTGTTTAATGTCCTCTTTATCAAGATTCTCATACTTCATCAGACACACTTGGCCTCAGGGAGTTCCTTAGAACTGAGGAACTCGGAGCTCGCCTCTCTTCCAGAACCAAAGATGTTTAAACAACATTTAAACAAAACAAAACAAAACCGAAAACTTAACAAGGATTTTGAAACAGAGATTGATGGTGGTTTCAACCCAGGCTCATTCCTGCGGGACTCGGCCCCGGGTGGCCAGCCTGAGCTGCCAAAGCCAGCAGTGTGGCCGGCTCTTGGGCCTGGCCCTTCTCCGGACAGCAGCCAGCTCATCTGAGGATGCTCTGGCACACGCTGCTCCCAGCAGCCCAGAGGCCTCTCTGGTACTAAGGCTGTCGCTGAAGATGCCAGAACAATGCTTAGAGCATTAATAGCCATGTAGAGAGACAGCTGCTGCTATTGACACTAGCACAGATACTTCTAGGAGAAAAGGGCTTCAGGGAAACCCCCGGTTGCAGTATCTTAAGTTCTGCCATCTAAGGATCTTCTCCAAAGAGAGTGAGGGTTGCCGGGTAGGAGGCCAAAAATACCATCTTAGAGTTGGAGGAAGTCTAGGAGATACAAATGAACCTCACGGTGCTGTTCCTTGATCCCATTTAGGGTGGCTTAGGGTATTAGTGTGGGTCTCAAATGTTCCAGCCTTCAGTCAGCCTCAGACTAATGAGCTCACTTCCTCTCGTGCTGGGCCCTGGGTGGCGTGGTTCGTTCTTTCTGGACCACAGATCGGCCCCAGTCTTCCAGGTCTCATCTGTCTCTCTGGGGTAGTCTAAATATTGATTTAAGGCTTCTCTCCCTCTTGACTCGCCCTTCTTTATCAAGCTTCTCTCTCCCTCTCTCTTTCTCCAGGCCCTGGCTAACAAGCTGGGCAAACTTTCCTCCACGTCTGATCCATTTCTCAAGTGTTTTCGCGTTGACCTTTGAGCAGTCAGGGGTGTCGTGTCTCAGCATCCCGCTGAGACCCGAGTTGCTTTACATCTCACGGCCACATTTTCTTTGACTTACTGTCAAGTTCTCTAATTCTTTCTCCTTGCCCCTCTCTATCTGAAATAGACACTTAGAAGGGTTTCCTCTCAGCCCTTGACAAATACCGTCTCCAGTTTCTCTTTGTTTGCTGCTTTGCTTGCAGGGGGAAGGGAGGACATTATAATTTGGCTACTTCTCTGACTCCAAAAACAAGGAGCTAAATGTAGTTACACAGATTCGAAGCAGGTTTAACAAAGGGTCTAGCTGAGTAACTTGTTTTGGATAAGCTGTGTGCAAGATTTGGAAAACCAGAGAGTTAAAGGCTGTTCAAGTTTCATTTCTTTCTGTTTACAAAATACCTATTCGATGAGGCCTTGAGGGATTTATGCACGGGTCTGGTCCTGAAATGAATTAGAAGGCTGACACCGGGCTCTGGGCTCCGTAACACTGAGATATTTGGAAAATGTGTTCTTTGCTCTGCCTGCCTTGAAAGAGCTGATAAGCTGAGCTGGAAAGATGGGCACGAATAGCCCAAGGAACAGTGCAGGGTGGTGGGATGCTTTAGCCAGTGTTGGGCAAGCTGGGATGACTTCCTGAGAAGGTTGGACTTGAGCTGGACTCCAAGGAGTTTTAGGTAGAGTGGAGAGAGCCACTCTGGACCAAGCCCTGGAGGTGTAAGATTTGTGAGGGACGTGGGTACAACCTGGTTTGGGTCGGGGAGCTAGGGGTTTGGGGACAAGTGGACAGACAGGTGAGACAGGGCCCTTGTTAGCAGGAAGCACTTCTTGTTTGGGAGTCTGGAATTCTTAACAATTTGAGGATACACCCTGACTGCAGGCTGAGCAGCTAAGGGGAGAAAAATTCCACTTCCAAGCACTTTTTCTCAGTGAGGTGTCAACAAGGTGTCATCACCTTGATCAGTATTTTATCTAGTCCTTCAAGGTGTTCCTATATTTTGTTTCTTTTTCTGCTGAGATTTTTCTTGGCCTATGTTTTGGAAAGTGCTTCTCCTAACCTCCTCTCTTCATGTCAGGAAGTAACAGTTGGGTTTAGGTCTGTGTGAACAGTTTTGTTTAGGTTATCTCAACCAAAAGCAATATTGTTTCCATGGAAAATCCTATTCAGTGGTGGCACTGAAATCCCATTGCTTGGGGGAGCTCTCGAGATATTTCTTCAATTAAGAAAATTCACATAAGAATTCGTGTAAGGAGTCTTCCTTGCAAATGTATTCTCCCTCTGAACCTGAGGTTCTTTCACGTCCTGACTTAGGGAATATTGAGGATGCAGTGTACTGGGTCCCGGGCCTCAGGACACTTTGGGTGTATTTCTTAAGTTCTTTGCACCTCACTCTTTTCACCTGTAAAATGAGAAGAATAAGTTAATTGGTCATTTTGTCTTTAATGCTCAAGCTCTGTGGTCTGATGTTTTGTAAAAACCCAAATCTAATGGCTTCCATCTCAGCCCTTTTTAAAAACCAAGCACCCTTTCTATCAGGCTTGGATGCCCAGTGACAGAGTTTGAATAGGTGGGCCGTGAGAGGCTGTTAGAGGTTGTCTCGCAGGGTTGTGTCTAAAACTGGCTTCCCCAACGCCCCTACTTCCACTGTTTTGTGTGGAGAACGAGCAGGGGAATCTTTTTAAGACAGAACTTGCAGCGTGCCATGTAACACTCCTCTATCAGAGAGTCTCTGGTGTCTTTTGTACCTTTTATAAGATCAAACTCCTCTCAAGTTCATGTCCACATCTTCTCCATCTTTCAGGATCCAGTCAGATCCATCTTTCTCTAACCTCCTCTCCAATCACCCCATCTTACTTCACTGTATCTTACCTGGTCAGTCTGACTGGGGGTGTGTGTGTCATTTTTTTCTGTTTCTTGAAGGTTAATTTCCACCCCCAACTTGCCCTTCCCCAACTAAATAGATGGGTATCGCTCCTCTAGTGTGTGTGTGTGGGGGGGGGGGCTGTGCTTTTTAGTATTCCCTGGAGCCCAAGCAAAACACGAGGCACCACTTAGCCTCTCAGTAAATATGCACTGATTAATTGATTAAGCTCTACAGTATTGGGGGCAAGAAATGCATAAAGATGGACCAAGAGACATTTTAAATTCCAGTTACCCTGCATCTGCTGGGTCAGGACATCTATCCTTGTGGGCGATTTTCTTTCCGACAACAGTCATTTCAACAGTCACACCAAGACAAGGAAATGCTCTGAAACAGAGATGGTGCCAATGCCTGGACTCTGTGGACCACCCACCGAGGCTCCGAGGGAAAGGAGAGAAGGCACCGGGGAGTGATGAAACGGTTCCGAGGATGCAGAGTCCGGACAGATGGATGGAGGACCACAAGGTGACCCAACCAGGGCAAGAAGGAAGAGAAGAGGCTGCTGTAGGTCTGAGGCCGCAAGGAGTTTATATGGATCAGTTTATACGATTGGATTAATACTGTTTGGCTGGAAAAAATAGTGTAAATAAGATGAATATAAGCCATCTGGTTGGTATGTTGGTGCAGAATGGTTGAACAGTAAGTAATGGAGAGACAGGTCGAAAACAGTGGGATGCATTTTAGCTTTTGAAGACTTAATACAGCTTTGTTGTTTAAAATTTGGGGAAATTGACTAGCTTCCTGCCATAGTGATAATCACACAAGGTGCAATGAACTGTGCTTAAGCGTGTGGCCCCATCTTGCCATTGTGGTCAATGTTCTCTGAAGTTTCTCAAAGTTGGGAGCAGACAGTAGTGTTTCACGGCCGGCCAACTTGCGATGCCTGAGCCCCGCCAACAATTTTGCGTTGCAGTTAATTAAAATTTACAACAGTTAATCTGGCAACAGCCCTGTATTTAACAATATGGATAATTGTTTTGCCAGGGAAGTTTTTCCATATGAATGGTGACCAGATCCCATAAATGCCTGTAATTTGTGTTTCTTTACACAGTGAAGCTGAGCCTTTACATATTGTCTCTGCTTTGTTAGGTGTCCGGTAACCCAGAAACATAGCCAGCGTTAACAGTTCTCTGTGACACCGAATTAATCCTCTGCACAAACATGCACACGCACACACATGTACCTTAAAAGACAGACGTTCTGGTTTGAGTCCTTGACAATGGATTCTCCTTTCCCTGAGCAGTCCTGCCCACATCTTTGCAGTGCGGCCCCTCCCATAAGAGAAGCCCTCTCTCCATTGCTGGATGTTTCTTATCCCATCAAGGACCACAAGGGAGCCTGAACTTTGAGCCCCACCTGGCTGTTGGGTGAGAACACGGGAACCACTCAAGAGGGGCTGAGGAGGATGGAGCCCCGAACTTGGGAGAGGGTCCTGGTCTGGCAGGGCCGGCCTGCAGGTGAGCGGAAAGGTCCCCTGCCTCTGGGGCCCTTGGGGAAGAGAAGAGCCAAAGATGAAGCAGTAACTCTTCAAAATGCCTTGTGTTGCCCTTAATTTTTTTTCTCAATAGTATAAATATATAATTTTTGGAAAAATTGAAAAAATCACATGATGCGAAAAGAAGAAAATAAACGAGACGTGCTTTTGTAGTTCCAAGCAAAAACCACTTTTACCTGTCCTGTGTCTCTGCCTGTGTGTGCACATGCAGAGTTCCCCCCGAATGGGATTGCACTGTTTTGTAATCTGCTTTTTCTCTGACTAGATCACAGACATCTCAACAACTTGTTTCAAATACATTCAAGGCGTGATCTTAAGAATTGCATAACCATAAATGTTGACTGGATCGCGTGCTTGCTATGGATTGGAGGGCTCGCAGGAAATTACTTTTTAGGAATTCGATAATTCAGCCTCCCACAGGATGGAAGGTAGGGTTCCAGGGATAGGGATTCTCTACCCACGTGTTGGAAATGGCTTCAGGCTCTAGGTGGGTTTGTGGTTGATCTATCTAACATTTGCACAGCACTGTGTAGGTGCAGAGCACGTGTGCACCCTCGTTTGAGATGGGTAGGAGAGGTGTCTTAGGCAGTCCCGGTCGATGTTGAGGAGATTGTCAAGAGCTTGCACGTCTTGACCCAGGTGGAGGAAGCCCCGCTCAGAGCCTCGACTCATAGACTGGATGGTCCTCAAGCTCAGGTCTTTTGACTCTAAGTCTCCATCCTTTTACATTCTTCCTAAAAAACAATTCTTTTTGATGAAGGTTTGGGGGTCATTGTGTTACCGGAAGGGGAACCTCTTCCAGAGCCCGAGACTGGATACTTGTCTAACACTTGGAAATGGATTGTCCGAGGAGACACGTGCACCGACAAAGCAAGAGACTTTGTTGGGGAGGGGCGCCCGGCAGAGAGCAGCAGGGTGAGGGAACCCAGGAGAACGGCTCTGCCACGTGGCTCACAGTCTCAGGTTTTAAGGTGATGGGCTTAGCTTTCCGGGTTGTCTCTGGCCAATCGTCTTGCTTGTGCCCATATTTGGTCTGACTGGGGTCCTTCCTGGCGGTGTGTGCATCTCTCAGCCAAGGTGGATTCCAGTGCGAGGGTTTCTGGGAGGTTGGCAGAACATATTATGGGCTGGCGTCTCCTCCCTCCTTTCGGCCCCTCCCGAATTCTCCTGGTTAGTTTTCAGTGGCAGCACCGTGTCCCTTATCCGGACCTCCTGTTGTGAGACAACTCGTGCAAGCAGTTTCGGTTTCTGTCAGTGGAGCCCTAAGAACTGGATGAAAGATTAAGCCAAGAAGCCCTATTCTGCCCTTCCAAACTCTCCAGTCCTAGACCTGCGTGCAAATAAGTACAAGCGCTCTTCCTCGTGTGCAAGTGGCAGAGTTCCCTGCTCAGTGTGGGTGCTGAGCACCGTCACCTGCATGGCTGACCATGGCGAACTCTGCCCTTTCCACCTGGGGACACTTGAGAGCAGCCTGTGAGGGCCGCCATATGTGAAGGGCTCTGGTGGTGGGAGGGGAGATCCTTGCCACTTACTCACGAGCAGATTCACTAGGAAAAATCTTTGGGGCCCGCCTGACCCCAGGAATGCAGCCCACTCGGCTTCTGTCGTTCCTACCAGGGCATAGTGACACTGTCCGAAATGGTTATGTGTCTGTGGCATGCTCTGCCACCCGTCCCTTTGGCAGGCTCCGTGGGCTTCTTCTCACTGGTCTGGCATCAAGGGACTGGGAGGCTGCAGAATTGGTACCCATGTGTGTCTCCAGCGTCTGAGCCAACATTTCAAGGAAGTCAAATAGTGGTTATTTACAAGGCACTGATATAAGTTGCTCTCTACAAATCATGTATTACTATTGAACTGAAAGCGATGAGCTCATGTCTGAAAAAAAAAAAAAAAAAAAGGCCTTAATGAAATGATGGACCTTTGGCTTCTCCTGGAGCCAGTTTGTTCTGGAGGGAGGAGGGAGGGAAGAAAGGAGGGGGGGCCTCTCACTCCCCTTCCAACAAATCTACCATAATCTTATAAAATAGGGGGTTTTAGCTACATTTTCCAGTAAGCTCAGTGACTTCACTTACATGGGAAAGATTTATGACACAAGTTCACTACCATAGATGTCTCTGACACTGAGTCCTTTGACCCTGCAAGTATTCTCCCTCTGGTGGAAATTTTTTTTCTAAGTTTGAACTCTGGATTTTGAAAGAACAGTCCTATTTAAGGAGGAATCCTGTCTAAGGAGTTGGGGATGATGTGAAGTGAGTTTCATGTGGCCCAAGCTCAAACAGGCATGGTTCCTTACAAGTATCTGAAACCCAGAAATAATTCTGACATCTTTTAAATCAAGAAAATGACCTGTCTCAGTTTTTCTGATTGAACGCCCCAAATGACATAACCTGCTTGTGGATTTAAAAAAAAAAAAAATCGAACTCTGAGATGTTCAATGTGGCATGACTCTGAATTGAGTTTTCCTGAAACACACACACTCAAGATCTGTTGCCCAGAAGAAAGAAGCCCACATAGTTTTTAAATTAAAACAAAACAATGACAACAAAAAACAAATTCGTAAGATTTTCACATTTAGCTGGGGAATCAAGGACTTTTAAAAATGAATATAATAGGTAGCACATCCATAATTCAGTATTATGAACAAATAAGAGACATAAGATCAATCAGGGCAACACTGACAACTAGAAATTTCTGGAAAGGAATAGTGGACAGTGGAGAAGAGACATTCAGGGAAGAAGTAGGGTTCAGAGAAAGTGAGATGCAAAGACCCATTCAGCCCCTGCATCCCCCTTGATGGTTCTTAATGCCTGTTCTACTCAAAGGCTTGTGAAACCTCTATCCCAGTAAACTTCTGGATTCCCTGAAAACTTTCACAGCCAGGCCTTTGCTTCTGACCACTTAAGTTGGAATATTTATTTCAGCTTTATTTAAATACAAATCACATTCCATACAATTGACTCACTTAAAGCGTATAATTCAGTGGCTTTAACGATATTCCCAGAATTGTGCAACCATCACCACCTTCAATTCTAGAACATGTCCATCACCCCCAAACGCAGGCTTACTTGATGGACTAAGAAAAAAAAAAAGCCACCCCCAAAACACCCCTTTCTTTTTGGCTCTGGAGTCTTTTACAATGTACTTTTCAAATTATTTTTGGCATATCTGTTCTACTGATAATACATTAATAGAAAAATCTAATTTAAATCAAGAAAATGACCTGCTTCTAAGAAAACAAAAAACAAAAAACACTCCACACACCGTGGAGAAACGCACATGTTTTGTAGGTGGAATTTGTTCTCTGAGAGGCTGTGTATATCTGTAAGAAATCACCTAGGGACCCTTTTCTGTTGTCCACATTCCCATTTCCATCTGTAAAACATCTTTTTCGTTTAGTCTTTCTTTCAGTGGTTAATTCAAGCTCTTGGCATTTTTGGTGCTTATTTCACATCTATAGAGATGACAACAGCCTCCAAATTTCCCTGTCTTCATAATATGAATGAGTTTTAACACAACCAACCCGTTTTTTTCTTACCCAAACCCCATAGTTGACTATGGTTCCTCTCTTTGAACTTGAATAACCTTTGCGAAGGATCTTTTTGGGAATACCCTATAAAAGTAGGGTGCTGAATTATTGCGAGATTATCTACGCTTCAGAATGTCAATTCCCTGAGAACCCCCTCCCCTTTTTTGGTACAATAGGTGATTTTTTAAAGCTTCGAAGATATTTGCACATTAAATGTTCAAATTTGTATTTCCTTTACACACCTGTAGGCAAAAATTGGTTTTAGTGGAGGGCAAGGAATCCCTAAGGGTTAATTTTCTCATCTAGAATGTGACAAGATTCCTAGAATTAAGCTGAAAGCTGAGGTCAGTCTAAAGGCTGGAGGCTTTTTTATACCTAATTTAAATTGCCCTGAGAATTGTTTATAAAAGCTTCTAGAAGTGGAAAAACCAACAACAACAAAGGGGTAGACAGAAAGAGAGCCACATTTTGTTTTTCTAAGCCGGTTATATATATTTCCAAGGGTTTAGCCCTAGAAAAATCTGAGGAAAGTATGTGTAATACAGTCACTGAGAGCCAAGTGGCTTTTATTTACCTAAAAAAGGGTCTTACTTGAGAACGTAGTTTCCAATAGAGTTCCTATTCTTGTGGTCAACATTTTTTAACATTCTAAAATTAGCGAGGCAAACCTGATCACTTGATCCCAAGAAGAATTTTATTACCTTCTCAGTGCTTGGAGCATAAGTGGACTTGGAGTGATTGAAATCAAGCTACAGGTTAAAAAATCTTCAAAAATCAGGTAACCCCCTTGAGAAAGCACAGGATCTCAGAAGGTGAAGGTGGATGTCGTGTAGCCCTCGGTTCCCCTCGCCTCCCGGGCTCCCCAGTCCACGAGGAGGCCCTCCTCCTGCCCCGGCCTCTACCCTGCTTGGCTAATCCCGTGTTACAGTTACGCAGGGCTGACATAGCTTCTCTTCATTCATTCGCTGCCTGCTCTACTAGACAGAACCGCTGCGAGGGAAGGAGAATTGAAATTGCTGTTTCCATTGTCTAGAACTGTGCTTGGAGCCCGTTAGGAACTCAGCAAATATGTGCTGAGTGTGACTGTGTGTGTGTGTGAGTGAGAGAGAGACAAAGAGAATGAAGCAAAGAAAATATTATATTTTCAGTTAAAAATCGTGCAAGCTTGGTTTGAAGAACAGATTTGAAGGGACTGGAGTAGATGTGGAAAAGCACTTGGGAAGTTATCCAGGCAGCCCTGGAGAGAATGTCTGGGTGGAGAAGGGTGTAAGAGATGGTAGCAAAGAGACGTGGACCACAGTGATCTGAGAGAGATTTCAGGTGGGTGATGGATGGGCTCTGAGAACTGTGGGAGGGGCATGTCTGACCTGACCTCAGGGAGGGGTGACGGTGGGGCTGCAGCGTCCACAGAGCAGGACCCACTCAGCTCTCTCCCACACTCCTCCCCTCCCCCGGTCCCCATTCCCCGTCCCCTCCCCCCCATCATCCTACTCCTTCAGACCTTGGGCCTCGACCTGAACTATTACGTACAGACTCTTAATTGCTCATCTTGCTGCAGGTTTTGGGTTTTGAGTCCGTTCTCCTTTCAGACGTACATCCCTAAAATGTGATGAAGCACATCTCACCCCCTCTCAGAGGTACCCGCAGGAGAAAGAACTGTCTCCTAGCTGATCCTTCATCCTGCTACTCTGAATCCTGTGCTCCTAATATTCCTCTCCTTTGTCCTCTGTAAATTTCTTTTTTAAAAAATAAATTTATTTTTGGCTGCATTGGGTCTTCGTTGCTGAGCGCGGGCTACTCTTTGTTGCAGTGCGCGGGCTTCTCATTGCGGTGGCTTCTCATTGTGGAGCACGGGCTCTAGGTGCGCGGGCTTCAGTAGTTGTGGCACACGGGCTTCAGTAGCTGTGGCACGCGGGCTCAGTTGTTATGGTTCACGGGCTCTAGAGCTCAGGTTCAGTACCTGTGGCGCACGGCCTTAGTTGCTCCGCGGCATGTGGGATCTTCCCGGACCAGGGCTCGAACCCGTGTCCCCTGCATTGGCAGGCAGATTCTCCACCACTGCGCCACCAGGGAAGCCCCTGTAAATGTCTTAAGTCTGACAACGCCCCCACCCCTGAGCAGTGTAGGCTCTTGTGAGCATTTCTCCTCTGGAACCCTATCCTGTTTACTGCCAGACCGTTCATCTGTCCATAGCATTCAGTTCCTTGAGCGGACATTTATTGGGTACCCACCCCACTTGCAGAGAATTCTACTAAATAACGTACGGGCAGGAGTCCTTATAAAGCATTTTGGCAGTTTGTCACATTAAGGAAGGATCCTTTCTTTTTTCCAGTTCTTATTAGTTATGGATGTTAATTTTAACAATGGTCTCACCATTGCTGAAAAGAGAAGTACATGATGCAGTTAATTGTTAGACTTCTTCTTAAATTATTTTGCATCCTTTAGTTAAATCAGACCTCCCTGAGGAAGGGTATTCTTTTAATATTCTGAAGAATTTTTGAGTTTTTTATTGAATTTTTGTTTCATTGTAATTTTGTCTTATGTATTTTATTGACCTATAATTTTTCTTTTCTGCTACAGTGTTTTTTTTTTTTCCCCCAACCAATGGATCAGGACCTTGAAGAGTTTATATATTCTTGTAAGTTTTTGGTCCTTGATACATTGGTTCTTACCTTGGCACATTTTCAGCCCCAGGCCTTGTTAGGTGGTAAATTCTTTGAAACTTATTCAATCCTTTCGGTCTTTTCAGGTTTAGAGTTTGGGGGCAGCGGGTCCTTTAGTAATTGTACTTTTTCCATATGATTGTAAATTTCATCAGGTTTAGAAATCTGATGGATTGATTGGAATGTGGTATTTACTTATCCTTGGTATTTATTACTGTGTTACATTTTTTAATTCTAATTTCGTTTTCTTTAGTCTTCATTTTTCCTGGTTAGACTTGTTGGAAATTTGCCCGTTTTATTGTTTATATTCCTTCAAGATTAAACTTGTTGATTTATTATTTTTCTTCTATTTCTATTTTTAAATAAATTAATTCTAATTTTTATCTGCAGTAATAAAAGCATTTAGGGCTATTAATTTTCCTTGGAGCATAGCTTCCACTGCTATACATATTTTGGTATGATCCGTTCTTTTCTCTTTTCTCTAACTGACTTGCAATTTCAATTTTGATTTCCTATTTCTTTGGTCCCAGAGTTATTTAGGAGAACATTTCTTCCTAGTACTGAAGGTTTTTCAGTCATATTTTTTATTTCTAATTTTACTGGATTATGATCAGAGAATATAGCCTAAAAACTTCCTTCTTCTTTGAATTTGTTGTGCTTTCTTTGTGGCCAAGTACGTAACTGATTTCTGTAAAGGGTCCATGGATGTGAGGGAAAAAAATCTATATATCTTCATGTATTATTCAATTGTGTCCAAAAAAAAAAAACCAACTTATTTTCTGTACCCCAGAACTGTCTGATTTTGAAAGAGAGACATTAAAAATTTCCAGGACAGTTGTTGTTGTTTTTTCTTTTAATCAACCTTTCTTGGACTCCCTAATCATTAATATCATATGCTTTGGTGCTATGTTTTTATTGAACATACAGGTTTATGATCATTGTTTCTTCATAAATTGTGTTTTATTACTACACAGTGTTCCTCCTCATTTTGTTTTGGGCTTTTAGCCTTAAGTTCCACCCCGTCTGATATTAATATTGTCATCTCTGCTTTCTTTTTGTTTGCATTTTCTTGACATCTCTTTGCTCATCCCTTGATTTTCAACGTTGCTTTTCCATTTTAAAAAACTGTTCCTTATTAACAACATATATCTGGGTTTTGTTTTTTAACTCAGTATGACAATCTCTGTGATTTAATGGGATAATTCATCCTGCTCACATTTGGTTTAACATATGATGCTTAATCTCATTATGCCCCTCTTGATGATTTGTTTTACTTTATGATTCTCCTTTTTTTTTAGCTGATTTTATTTACTTTCTGGTTTTTTTCTTATCCATTTAAAAATTCTACCATATTTTTCCATTCTGCTAGGGATGAACATTTTTTGACCCTCATACTCAAGCATACATTCTCCACTATTTATGGAAGTAAGAGTTTCCTACTTTTCCATATTAAAATGTGCAATGAACTGAATAGGCCCATCCAAATTTTATATGTTGAAATCCTAACCCCTGATGTGATAGTATTAGGAGATAAGGCCTTAGGAAAGTAATTAGGTCATGAGGATGGAGCCCTCATGAATGGGATTAGTGCCCCAACAAAAGGGACCCCAGAGAGCTCTCTTGCCTTCTTTCTGCCATGCGAGGATGAAATGAGAAGCCACCCGTGTATTAACCAAGAGGTACGCTCTCAGCAAACACCAAATATGCTGGTGCCTTGATCTTGGATTTACCAGCCTCCAAAACTGTGAGAAATAAGTGTCTAAGCAACCTAGTCTATGGTCCTTTGAAATAGCAACCTGAACTAAGAAAATTGGTACTGAGGGGGTGGCGTGCGTTCTAAAAGTGTGGAAGTGGTTTGGGACTGGGTCGTGGGTAGAGGCTAGAAGAGTTTTGAGGCACCTGCTAGAAATAGCATACATTGCAGTGAATGGAGCATTAGAGGCAGTTCTGGTGTGAGCTCAGAAAGAAAAGAGGGGAGATGCAAAGAAAACGTCCATCTTCTCAGAATATGAATAATCATGAACAGAATGTTGGTAGAAATGGGGATGGGGAAGGCCATTCCGATTTGGTCTCAGATGGAAATGAGGAACAAGCTATTGAATGGTGGAGAAAAGACCATCCTTGTTATAAGTGGTACAGGATGTTACTGAATTCTGTTCATGTTTAGTATTTCGTGGAAGATAGAACTTCTGAGCATGGAGTCAGGTATTTAGCAAAGAGATTTCTGAGTGTTGAAGGTACAGCTTGGCTCCTCCTGACTCTGTAGAGCAAAATGTGAAAAGAGAGAAATGCCTTAAAGGCAGAATTGTTCAGTGGAAAGCAAGCAGAACTTAAAGGTTTAGGAAATTCTCAGTCCGTATTCCAAAAAAATGAGAAAGTGTGTTTGGAGGCCATCACTCATGATGTGGCCGACTGACCATTTGACAAAGAGATGAGTGTGGGTGGGAACCATTGACTTAAGCAGCCATCTCAAAAGCAGCCCAGAACGGAGGTGGAATTATACCAGCAGAAACATTGCCAGCTGCGACTAAAGGAAACCAAGAAAACAGGACCAAATGGAGGAAGACCGTGGGACTTCTTAGATCCCACAAGACTGGACCGTAGAATGATTGGGCTGTGAATGTGTGCTGTTCTTCAAGATGAGGGAAGAAGGGACCCCAAAGTTTCAAAAATTCAGAGATCCTCAGGGCTGTTACTCCAGCAGACGCTCAGAATGTATGGACCCCGGGGACAGAGCTGCCTGCAGCACCATGACCCTCATGAGCCCCGGGGGGCAAGGCAGCCCAGTGGAGCCAGGGGGACACAACTCTCACCCTAACAGAGACCCCAGCATGGACAGGGCCCCCATCGAGAGCCTTGGCATGGGGGGAGGCACACTGCAGAGAGCTACAGTGGGGGGAGCCCGCAGCCAAGCGGTGGGAGTGAGGTTGCAACGCCAGTGCGTCTGGAAGATGCGGTTGCTGCCCCCTTGGGTCTGGGTCTGGAAGGCAGAGTATCAAGCCAAAGGAGTTTATTCTTGAGCTTTCAGATCTCATGGAGCTTGCCTGGCTAGATTTTGGACTTACTTTGGACCCGTCACCCCTTCCTTCTTTCTTCTTTCTCCATTTTGGAAGGGGAAAGTCTGTCCTGTGGCTGTCCCATTATATTTTGGAAGCACATAACTTTTTTTCTTTTTTCCTTTTTTTTTTTTTTTTTTTTTTGCTGTACGTGGGCCTCTCACTGTTGTGGCCTCTCCCATTGCGGAGCACAGGCTCCGGACGCGCAGGCTCAACGGCCATGGCCCACGGGCCCAACCGCTCCGCGGCATGTGGGATCTTCCCAGACCGGGGCACGAACCCGTGTCCCCTGCATCGGCAGGCGGACTCTCAACCACTGCGCCACCAGGGAAGCCCTCTTTTTTCCTTTTTTTTAAAGTTATTTATTTATTTATTTTTGGCTGTATTGGGTCTTGCTGCATGCAGACTTTCTCTAGTTGCGGCGAGTGGGGGCTGTTCTTCATTGTGGTGTGCAGGCTTCTTGCGGTGGCTTCTCTTGTTGCGGTGGCTTCTCTTGTTGCAGAGCACAGGCTCTAGGCGTGCAGGCTTCAGTAGCTGTGGCATGCAGGCTCAGTAGTTGTGGCTTGCGGGCTCTAGAGTTCAGGCTCAGTAGTTGTGGCGCATGGGTTTGTTGCTCCGCGGCATGTGAGATCTTCCCGGACCAGGGCTTGAACCCGTGTCCCCTGCATTGGCAGGCGGATTCTTAACCACTGCGCCACCAGGGAAGCCCGGAAGCACATAACTTTTTGGTTTCACAGGTTCACAGCTGGAGAAGAGTTTTGCCTCTGGGTGAAATGCACCTTAAATCTCACCGATGTCTGGTATAGATGGTGTTTAGATGAGACTTTGGACTTGAGAGTTGATGTTGGGATCATTGAAGACTTTGGGCGCTGTTGGGATGAAATGGCTGTGGTTTGCATGTGAGAAGGACATGAATCTTGTGGGGCCAAGGGTAGAATACAAAGGATTGAATGTTTATGTCCCCCCTTCCCCCCACATTTGTATGTTGAACTCCTCACC
Source organism: Hyperoodon ampullatus (assembly GCF_949752795.1). NCBI lineage: Eukaryota > Metazoa > Chordata > Mammalia > Artiodactyla > Ziphiidae > Hyperoodon > Hyperoodon ampullatus. Next base: position 35,314,836 of record NC_136932.1, on the reverse strand, counting down.
CCCAATGGGATTGTACTAAGAGGTGGAATCTTTGGGAAGTAATTAGGTCATGAGGGTGGAGCCCTCCTGAATGGGATTAGTGCCCTAATAAAAGAGACCCTAGAGGGGTCTCTCACCCCTTCTGCCATGTGAGGATACAAAGAGAAATTGACCATATATGAATTGTGAAGTGGGCCCTCACCAGACCTGAATCCGCTGACTCCTTGATCCTGGATTTCTCAATCGCCAGAATTGTGAGGAATAGGTGTTGTTGAAGCCACCCAGGCTTTGGTACTTTGTCATAGCAGCCCGAATGGACCAAAACAAGATGTTCTATTACTGAACTTCTTCTCCAACACTGATTAGAGAATATTTTTACTCTCCTCCTTCCCCAGGGTCTCCAACTCCTGTGTTCTAAGAGAGATTTCAGAACTTTAATTTCACGTCAGTATTAGCTTTTCTCTTACTGTTGGTCTCTTTTTCAAGAATCATTCTGTAGCCGTCTCTGGAATTACTACAATATATGTTAATAGGACCAATCCCCCTGCTGGAAACTAAAAACTCTGGAGAAATATGCTTTAAAAATTATGCTCAACAGCATCAAAGAAATGACAAGATCATTGAGGAATTAGGAGGTCAGATTCTAAAGGACCCGAAGGAGGTAAGCAGAGCTGTGAAGTGACTTTGGCCTTGAAGGCATTTGACAAATAGGTAAACTTGCTTTGATTGTAGTGGCGAAGTGCCCCAAATAGAAAACAACAACAAAGAAGCAATCCTAAGAGGTTTCTCGAAATGATCATTGAAAAGAAGATGCTTCTATCATAAATTGATATTCTCAGAGTCAAACCCTTAGGAGAAAGTGAATCAGATGTAAACTTTCCACTCTGCCCCCACTCCCAGGGGACAGCAGGGAGAGTGTTTGGTTGTTGTTTGTTTTGTTTGTTTGTTTGGCACTGAGCAGAACAAGGTGGGGAGGAGGGGGTATCTCTAAGGAGTTGTAGTCACCACCTTGCCCTGGGCAGATTTGCCAACGTAGGGTAGCACAAAAGGCCACCCCTAAACATGCCACTTTAGCATAAGGATTATTTTGAGTTGTAAAAAACTGAGAAGACACAGATACAGTTAAAGCTCTCTGCCCTCTCCCTATTTGCCTAAAAGCGGGGCATAGCTTTATAAAAGGGCCCCCCGCCCACTTTCTTCTCTACTAGAAAGTACAAAAGTAAATCGTCAGAGACAAGTTTAGATCCTGTCAACCCAGTGGACTCTACATAACAGACTTTACTAACTGGCCCTTATGGGTTTCATTACTTCCCTTCCTTTCATTCTTTGCCTTCCTAAAACTTGCCACCCTAGAAACACAGAGTCCTTTGCTTTACATTGTCACTTCTCGAAAAATGTATTGTTCCTTTGCCAAGAGGCCATATAAGCCCAATTCTAACCACCCTAAAGTTACTCATATCTGGGTGCTCCTGCCTGTGTGTGTGTATGTGTGTGTGATGCACATGTTAATAAACTTCTGTTTGTTTTTCTCTTGTTAATTTGTCTTTTGTCCGTCTAGTTTACAGGGCCCAGCTGGAGCTTTTAGGAGGGTAGTAGGAAAAATAATTTCTTCCTCTTCTACATCACATGTGTCCAATACACCTGAGGGAGGTCAAAAACGTGGTCTGCTAATTCAGCTTAAAATTGCCTAGAACCAATAGTGTCCCCAGGCACCTGACAGAGGCAAAAGTAAATTCTCTCTTCATCCCTGCTTCAAAGAAGTTCCACAGATGATTTTCTGAGGAAAACAGAGTGTTTACAATAATACAAAGCACACAAGAAAATGAGACACCATGAGCAAGAAGCTGCAGAAACAGCCAGCAATGTAGACTAATAAGCATTTAGATAATGGAATTACCAGGCAGATAATAAAACAATTTTTTCTATATTTAAAAAGGCAAGTTTAGAAATTTCCTCTAAGAATGAGAATCTCTAAAATCCTGACCTAGCATTTTCAAAAAAGAACCAAGTGGAATTTCCAGCAATAAAAATATAAAAAAGTGAAATTAGAAATTATATCAATGTGTTTAATAGCAGATTAGACACGGCTTAAAGAGTTTGTGAACTAGCTTGTAATCAGATCTTGGAATAATGCAGCACAGTGACACTTCCAAACCAACAGTAGAGAACTGGAGAAGGTGGGGAAGGAGAGGGGAGAGGGAGAAAAGGAAAGAAAAATCCAATTTTCTCCTAGTTTGGAGGGGATAAACTACAGTGGATGCCCCCAATTCACCGAGATGCCCCAAATTCAGTGGCTTAAACACAGAAAAAATTCTCTTTATGCAGAGAGAGCCATTCTCACTAGATACTGCTTGTCAGTTGATAGCTCTTCTCCATGTGGTAATTCAGGCTGCTTCTCTCTTAGGACTTGGCATCTTCTGGGGTCTTATCACTGTATGTGTCCAGTGGCTGGAAAGGAAAAGACTGTAGTGGAGACATACCTGTTTAGCTTGTTCAAAGCCTCGGCCCAGAAGTGGCACAGATCCCTTTGGTTACTGGTGAACAGCCATGGTCAGTAGAAGCTGCAAGGGAGGCTGGAGAAACGTAGTCGCGAGTGACTGGCACTTCTTAGCTTTATCTGTGGACCATAGAAGGGGAACACAGGTTTGATTGACAGCTAGTCATCTTTGTTTCTCCAGGAGATAGAAAGACACAGGAAACCTAATCTGAAAAAGTACCCTCAGGTGTAGTAGAAACTAATATTGATATGATTGATGTTTTGATTGTTTTTTAATAAACATTTAAATTATAATGTACTATACCTTCAGAAAAATATACAGATTCTTGGTGTGCAGCTTAATAAATTATCACAAAGTGAAAACCCCCACCCAAATGCCTCCCAGACCAAGAAATAGAATATTGCCAGCACCTGAGAAGCCCTGCTTGGGAGCCCTTCCAATCACCATCCTGAACCTTCTCTTGAAAGATAACCACTATCCTGACCTAAAACACCTCAGATTAGTTTTGACTGGTTTTGAATTCTATATAAATGTCATACTATATGGATTCTCTCCTGTCTAGCTTCTTTTGCTCAGAGATTGTGAAATTTACTCATAGTTACATATGGTAGTTGTTCATTCTCTTTCATTGCAGTATGACATTCTGTTGTGTAAGTATTCTGTAATTCATTCATCCACTCTATCTTTGATAGATGTTTGAGTTGCTTTTAGGTTTTGGCTATTATACATAGTATCCTTTACATATGTGTGCCTGCGTGTGTGGGTGTGTGTGTGTTTACCAGTATACACATTATTTAATTGAATTAGGTAAGTACCTTAACAAGTGAAATCTACAAAACACATTTGGAAACAAACTATTGACTCTTGAAGTACCTAATTCAGTTGGTGGGAATGGAAATGCACAGGTGTACTGCTTGCTAGCTTTGAATTGGGAGTCAGATGTGAAGAAAGACTCGGTATTTTCTTTACCATGTTGATATCCATTTGACTCAGCACCATTGTCACAAATCAAGTGTCTCTATTTTTTTTTTTTTTTTTTTTTTTTTGCAGTACATGGGCCTCTCACTGCTGTGGCCTCTCCCGTTGCGGAGCACAGGCTCCGGACGTGCAGGCTCAGCGGCCATGGCTCACGGGCCCAGCCGCTCCGCGGCATGTGGGATCTTCCTGGACCAGGGCACGAACCCGTGTCTCCTGCATCGGCAGGCGGACTCTCAACCACTGCGCCACCAGGGAAGCCCCCAAGTGTCTCTATTGATGTGGATCTCTTTTGGGACCCCCATTTTGTCACATTGTTCTAATTTCCTATCTTTTTTTTTAACATCTTTATTGGAGTATAATTGCTTTACAATGGTGTGTTATTTTCTGCTTTATAACAAAGTGAATCAGCTATACATATACATATATTCCCTATCCTTTTCTTACTGTCTTATCACTGTAGCTCTATAATGAGCCTGATACCCGGTAGCATTCATCTTCCAACTTTGTTGTTCTTTGTGGTTGTCTTGGCTATGCTTGGGCTTTTATATCCCCGTACGAAATTTAGAATGTTTGTTAATTTCTTCAGAAACTTGCTGGGATTTTGGAGTGAGCAATAAATCTGTACATCACTTTAGGGAGAATTGAAATCTCTACGAGTGTTCTAATCCATGAACATGGTATATCCCTCTTTTCCTTAAGTTTATTTAAGGCTCAATGTTTTGTAGCATTTTTTTCTTTTTCTTTCTTTTTTTTTTTTTTTCAGTACGCAGGCCTCTCACTGTTGTGGCCTATCCCATTGTGGAGCACAGGCTCTGGACGCACAGGCTCAGCAGCCTTGGCTCACGGGCCTAGCCACTCTGCGGCATGTGGGATCTTCCCGGACCAGGGCACAAACCTGTGTCCCCTGCATCGGCAGGCGGACTCTCAACCACTGCACCACCAGGGAAGCCCAATGTTTTGTAGCTTTTTTTGTGTAGAGGTCCTGCCCAGTTTTTTGTAAAATGTATTCCTATGTATTTAATTCCTTGTTTGTTTTTGTTGCTGTTTTGGATATTATTTCAAATAGTTTTCTAATTTTTTCTTAACAATACAGAATGCATTTGATCTTTATATGTTAACTTTGTATCCAGCAGTTTTGCTGAAATCAGTTTAATTCTGGTGGTGTACTGTAGATTCCTTGGGATTGTATGAGAACAAAATCACGTTGTCTGTGAGTAGTATCTTCCTTCTTTCTAGTCTGTATACTTTTTGTTTTCTTATGGAGCTGGATGAGCTCCATCACAATATTGCCAGGCAAGCTTGTCTTGTTTTGGATTTCTGGATGAAGGTTTTCACTATTTTACCATTAAGTATGATGTTTGCTGTGAGCTTTGATAGATACCCTCTATTAGATTAAGAAAGTTCCCTTCTGTGCCTAGTTTGCCAAGTGTTGGTGATTTTTTAATCATGAAAGTGTTTACTTTTATCCAAGTTTTTAATGCTTCTCTTGAGATGATCACATAATTTTCTCCTTTATTATGCTAATGATGTGATTTACAAGGGTGGATTTTTTTTTGAATGTTAAACAAACTTTGCATTCTGAAATAATCTCAATGTGGCCATAATGTATTATTCTTTTTCTGTATCATTGTTTATTTATGTTTTCCTAATATCTAGGATATTGTACTTTTGTTGATGAGAGATACTGACCCGTAATTTTCCTTTCTGAACTTGTCCTTATCAGCATCAAGGTTGTGCTGCTCTTGTAACAGGATTTTTGAAGTTTCACATGTTATAAATTATCTGGAAGAATTTGTGAGATCTATTTCATTTCTGTATATTTGAAAACATGAAATGCTGAAGCTATCTGGACTTGGAGGTTTCTGTGCTAGAAGATTTTTAGATTTTCTTTAGGAGACATATAACCATTCGTATTTTTAATATATTTTATGACTCTTTGAAAACTTTTGGTTTGAGTAGGAATTTCTCACCTTTATCTAAATTTTCATATGTATTGGCATAAAGTTTCCATATAATTTTTATATTGTACTTTTTTTTTTTTTTTTTTTTTGCGGTACGCAGGCCTCTCACTGCTGTGGCCTCTCCCATTGTGGAGCACAGGCTCCGGACGTGCAGGCTTAGTGGCCATGGCTCACAGGCCTAGCCACTCCGTGGCATGTGGGATCTTCCTGGACCGGGGCACGAACCCGTGTCCCCTGCATCGGCAGGAGAACTCTCAACCACTGCGCCATCAGGGAAGCCCTGTATTGTACTTTTAACCTCTTTATCTTCTCCTGGCTTTACCTAAACTACTTCCAGTCTTCCATTTTCTGTGAATTTATTCTTTTTCTAGCCTTTTGTGATGGATTCCTAATTTGTTTTTGGCCTTTATTCTTTTCTGATATATATGTTTATGGCTGTAAATGTCTATCTTGAGGTATGTGGACTGGTGCTGGGAAGATGGAGTCATTCAGGAGTTCCAGGGAATGTTCTGCAGATTTGATATCCCTTTAAGTGGTTGTATCTGTCCTGGGTTTTGTTTTATTCAGATTTGTTTGGTTGGTCTTTCCCAGCCATGACGAAACCAAAAAAAGAAACAATGACTACTAGGTCAAGAATTTTATCCTCACCAAATTGTTATCTTTGGATTACTGGCTATCAGACAGACAGAGCCCTCGGGGGCTTACCATTTTTACAACTTGTAAGGGCTTTCTACTTGGACTGCTGCTTACTGGGACAGTGGCAGCATTGGGAAACAGAAAAAAAGATCCGCTGAGTTGAGGAACATTGGAGGAGTTGGCAGAATTTGGTTCAACAGCTACTGAAAGAGATTTAAGAAGAGGTTAACAGAGTATTTTATTTGCTCAATAAATATTTACTAAGTGACTAATATGTGCAGCGAATAGTGGGCGGGAAGTTGTTGGCAGCGGGAATACGAGGCAGTTTGTGTCCTGGTCAGGGTCACAATGGGGAGGAGGAAGGAGGATTGACATACATTCCTGGCTCTGATTGTTCAGAAATACTAAGGAATGTCCTTAGCTACACTATTCTAAAAGGTGCCAGCCATTCGGGAAGGGCTTTCTCTTTCTTTGTCTCTGTCATTTCACATTTTAGCTGGGTGACTGAAGGAAAATTATTTAATGTCTTTGTTATCTAACATGCCCCAGTTTCATCATCTGTAAAATCCTTTTTTCTCGCCTTAAATCAAAACGAGAAAATCTCTGTTAATGTGCTTACCATTGGGCCTTGAACAACCCACATCAGATATTACTGTTACCTCTTAGTGTTTCATGTGCTTCTACATCCTACACCTGCCCCTTCCATCTCTCCATTTCTTTTTTCCTTCCATGTAGCTGACTATAATAAAGAACATGAGAATTATTATCAGCATTTTAAGAAAATTTACTGAAGTGGAATGTTTCCTGTTCTTGATTTTAAAATTATATGTATGACTTTTTTTTTTTAAGATTCCACATATAAGTGACATTGTGCAGTATTTACCTTTCTCTGTCTTATTTCACTGAGCATAATGCCCTCAAAGTCCGTCCATGTTGTTGCGAATGGCAGAATTTCTTTCTTTCTTGTGGCTGGATAATATTCCATTGTGATTCACACACACACACACCTTTTTTATCTAATGTATAATGTGCTGAGTGTAGTTGATAACACCATATTGTATTGCTAAGACAGAAGAACTTAAATGTTTTCACCACACAAACAGAAGGTAATATGTGAGGTGATGGATGTGTTAATTAACTCAGTGGAGGAGGGGGGAATCTTTTCACACTGTATACATATATCAAATCATGACAGTGTATACTTTAAATAGCATATAATTTTGTCAGTTTACCTCAGTAAAGCATATATATATATAGATATACACGAGTTGTCATATTTTTTTAATCTAATATAGAAAAGTTACAGAAAATCTCATGGTGGAAGTCAAGTTTAACACACATTTCCCAGCTCTTCAATTATTTTTGTACCACTTCTCGGCACATGCTTCCTTTTTTTTTGCTTTTGTATACTGATTTTTTTTAATAAAATTTTTTTTCTTCCAGTTTTATTGAGATATCATTGACATACAGCACTGTATACGTTTAAGGTATACAGCATAATGATTTGATTTACATACATCATGCAGTGATTGTTACAGTAAGTTTAGTGAACATCCATCATCTCCTATAGGTACAAAATTAAATAGAAAAAATTTTTTTCTTGTGATAACTCCTAACAACTTTCATATATAACATACAGCAGTGTTAATTATATTTATCATGTTGTACATTACATCCCTAGTACTTACTTATCTTACAACCGGAAGTTTGTACCTTTTGGCCCCCTTTATCCAATTCCCCCCTCCCCCCTCTGATAACCACAAATCCAATCTTTTAATGAGTTTTTGAAGTATAATTGACCTACAACACTGTTAGTTTGTGTTACACAACACAGTGATTTGATATTTCTATCCATTTCAAACTAATCACCATAGAAGTCTAGTAACAGTATGTCACCATGTAACACACCAGTTACAGTATGTCACCATGCAAAGATATTACATAGTTATTGACAGTATTCCCCACACTGTACATTTCATACTGGTGACTCATTTATTTTGCAACTGGAAGTTTGTACCTCTTAATCTCGCTCACCTATTTCTTTCCTCCCCTCAACCCCTCCCCTTCTGGCAACCACCTGTTTGTATCTATGACTCTTTCTGTTTTGTTGGGTTTTTCATTTGTTCTGTTTTTCAGATTCCACATATATGAGAAATCATATGTCTCTGTCTGACTTATTTCACTTAGCATAATACTCTCTTGATCCACATTGTCACAAATAGCAGGATTTCATTCTTTTTTATAGCTGAAAAATATTCCTCTGTGTGTGTGTGTGTGTGTGTATCACATCTTCTTTATCCATTCTGTTGATGAGCACTTAAGTTGCTTCCCTATCTTGGTTATTTTAAATAATGCCACAATGAACATAAGGGTGCATATATTTTTTTCTGATTAGTGTTTTGTTTTCTTCGGATAAATACCCGAGTGGAATTGCTGATTATATGGTAGTTCTATTTTTAATTTTTGGAGGACTCTCCATACTGTTTTTCATAGTGGCTGCACCAATTCCCACAAACAGTGCAGGAGGGTTCCCTTTGCTCCACATCCTGGAGGATACTTGTTATTTGTTGTCTTTTTTTTTTTTTTTTTTTTTTGCAGTACACAGGCCCCTCACTGTTGTGGCCTCTCCTGTTGTGGAACGCAGGCTCAGCAGCCATGGCTCACTGGCCTAGGCACTCCACGGCATGTGGGATCTTCCCGGACTGGGGCACGAACCCGTGTCCCCTGCAGCGGCAGGTGGACTCTCAGCCACTGTGCCATCAGGGAAGCCCTATTTGTTGTCTTTTTGATAATAGCCATTCTGGCAGGTGTGAGGTGATAGCTCTTTGTGGTTTCAATTTGCATTTCCCTGATGATTAGTGATGTTGAGCATCTTTTCATGTGCCTGTTGACCATTTGGATGTCTTGTTTGGAAAAATGTCTATTCAGTTCCTCTGCCCATTTTTTAATTGTGTTGTTTGTTTCTTTGCCATTGAACTGTATGAGTTCTTTGTATATTTTGGATATTGATCCCTATCATTTAACCTTTTTGAGGGCAGATATGGGTCTTACAAATCTTGGTATCTTTTTCCACTACTAATATAATGTAATAAATGTTTTGAATGAAAAGCATGGTAGAAAACTTTCAGTGTTTTAGCCATATCAATTTATCAAGGGAATAGAGTATGTCTGGTCAAAGCGGGAGCACTGAGGAAATGTAACATTTGTTACCTTCCTGCCTTACCCTCCTGTGTATATGGTGGGTAACATTTCTTTAGTTATTTTGTCTCTGTGTGAAGTGTATGTGTATGTGTATATGAACCCCACATATACATTTCTTCTCTTTACTTCTCATAGGTACAGACATATATTTGTGTACTTGGAGGTGATGAAAAATCTGATTTTTCAGATGTCAGAAACAGAGTTGCTTTGACATGGAATTATGAGCAGCAGGGTTGAGTTCATGGTGAAATCCACTCCCCATGCATCCAGAGAGCTCCTTAGACAGTCACGTACATAATTCCGTACTCCCACGGAGGGACACTGACAGAGGTGGGGAAGCCCTGAAGCAAACCATCATCCATCACGATGTTGCTTCCTAGCTGTAACAGACTATGCAGACATGCAACCGGAGGGATTCAGAACCTCCGTTAATAGATATTTTCACGTATTCCAACTTTTCCCTGTGAATTGCCCAAATTTAACAACAAGAACAAAAACCTTGAAATATCTCAGTAGAACTCCAATGTGGGGGGGAAAATCAGGTTTAAAAAAAAATGTAATGTGGCCAGTTTGTGGTCTTTTTTATTACCCAAAGATTGATCACATTCGCTGTGTAATTAAATCTCTACATCTGTGGGGCACAAATGTTTTATGTTTCCCACATTTATGGTTTGACATCGGAAACATCTGTGCAGGCCCAGGAGGCAACATCTGGAAGACATTTCTGGGCTTTTATGACATGCAGAGTGATCTTTGTTTTGGAACAAGTGTGTGGTTTTTGCCAGTAGCTCTTCCTGCTGGTAATGTCCTTCTAATTGGCATTTCGCTGGGGGATTGAAAGAAGCCTGGCTTCCTGACCTCCGCTGGGCGTCAGGAGATGTTTCAGAAGAATCTTCACATCGTCAGGATTTCCCAGAAGGAGAAGATGCTGAGTCATGGGTTTAACTCACTTCAACCACGATTCATTGATCCCAGGGAGCAGGTGGAGAGAAGGAAAGGGAACCTGGTTATTGGGCCAGAACTTTCCTAGGTGCTTTCTTCAGATGAAGGTGTATATGGCAAAACAAACATCATTGCATCATTGAGACAAACCTGTCTCAGAGAGGTTAATTTGCTTAAGGTCACCCAGCTGATCAGTGATATTTATTTATTTTTTAAATTATTATTTTTTTAAATTAATTTTTATTGGAGTATAGTTGATTTACAATGTTGTAGTTTCTTCTGTACAGCATAGTGAATCAGTTATACATATACATATATCCACTCTTTTTTAGATTATTTTCCCATATAGGTCATTATGGTGTATTGAGTAGAGTTCCCTGTGCTATACAGTAGTCCTTTTATTAGTTATCTATTTTATGTATAGTAGTGTGTATATATCAATCCCAATCTCCCAATTTATCCCTCCCCCACCTTTCTCCCCCTGGTAACCATAAGTTTGTTTTCTATATCTGTGACTCTACTTCTGTTTTGTAAATAAGTTCATTTGTACCTTTTTTTTTTAAGATTCCACATATAAGCGATATCATATGATATTTGTCTTTCTCTGTCTGACTTACTTTACTCAGTATGATAATCTCTAGGTCCATCCATATTGCTGCAAATGGCATTGTTTCATTCTTTTTTTTTTTTTTTTTTTGTGGTACACGGGCCTCTCACTGTTGTGGTCTCTCCTGTTGCGGAGCACAGGCTCCGGACGCGCAGGCCCATCGGCCATGGCTCACGGGCCTAGCCGCTTCGCGGCACGTGGGATCTTCCCGGACCGGGGCACGAACCCGTGTCCCCTGCATTGGCAGGCGGACTCTCAACCACTGCGCCACCAGGGAAGCCCTCATTCTTTTTTTATGGCTGGGTAATACAGACATGCAGACGACCAAGAGGCACATCAAAATATTCTCAACATCACTAATTATCAGAGAAATGCAAATCAAAACTACGATGAGGTATCACCTCACACTGCTCAGAATGACCATCATCAAAAAATCTAGAAACAGTAAATGCTGGAGAGGGTGTGGAGAAAAGGGAACCCTCTTGCACTGTTGGTGGGAATGTAAGTTGGTGCAGCCACTGTGGAGAACAGTATGGAGGTTCCTTGAAAAAATAAAAATAGAGCTACCATATGATCCAGCAATCCCACTCCTGGGCATATATCTGGAGAAAACCATAGTTCGAAAAGATATGTGCACTCCAGTGTTTATTGCAGTGCTATTTACAATAGCCAGGACATGGAAGCAACCTAAATGTCTATCAACATGGTATGGGTAAATAAGATGTGGTACATATATACAATGGAACATTACTCAGCCATAAAAAAAGAAAATGATCAATGATAGATCTGAGATTTAAATTGACGTTTGTCTAACATTGTGTTAGAAGATGTTCTTGCTCTTAAAGAGAGGGCAAGACAGCTTATTAGGCAACAGATACTTATGGAGGACCTACTATGTGCCAGGAGGTAATCTAGGTGCTGAGGATAGATCAACGGACAAAGAAGACAAAATTCTCTGTCTTCACAGAGCTTATGTTCTAGTGTAATAGAATGACAGTAAACAATAAATAAGCTGCATGGTAGGTAGGAAGTGGACGAGTGCTATGGGAAAAAAGAAATAGAGCTAGGTATGGGATTCAGGAATGTTGTGGAAGGATTTATTTTAGTTTGGGCCCCCCACCCCCACCCAGCAGAGTCTGAGGCAAGGACTTGGAAGTGGGTAGTTTATTTGGGAGGTGATCCCAGGAAGCAAAATGAGGGAGTGGGGAAAGTGACCCACGGTGAGAAAAAAGGCCAAGAAAGGACTCATTAACACACGGATTACCCAAACTGGTTCTCTCAGCTAAGAAGTAAAGAAGCCATGTAGAACATGCCCGGACTTGTCCTGTGGCAAAATGGGGAACTTGGGGCTTTTATCCCTCATTGGTTAAGAGATGCTCCTGGGGAAATTTAACTCTGCTGAACTTCCAGATTGTGCCTGCAGAGGAGAGGTCTTCTGTGGCTCTAAGGCAGCGACACAGAGGGGTACCAGCACACGTACTTGGCGTGGGATGCTGGAAGTGTTTCCAAAGTGTGCCGAGTTCAAGTGGGCTGCAGGCGTTGGCGTGGTGATCCTAAGTGACGGCTGCGGGGCTGAAATTTAAAGTGGGAGGGGAACTGCGGGCCTCACTCTGTAAGTGATATTTAAGCAAAGACTTGAAAGTAGTTGAGGGTGAGCCGAGTGGCTATCGAGATAGAAGGAGCATCCAAGGTCCCAGTGGGAGAGGATGTTGGGTGCAGGCAAAGGTTGTGGAGGAGGTCTGGAAGGGAGGGGAGCAATAGAAGATGAGGTCTGGGGTAGCAGGAGCCCAGATCCACAGGGCTCGTGGATGACTGTAAGGGTTTTTGCTTTTGCCATGAGAGAAAGGGTGAGCCATCGTAGGGTTTTAAGCAGAGGACTGATGTCACTTGACTTACTTTTAAACACATCGCTCTGTACAACGTAGTGATTCATAATTTTTACAGATTATACTCTGTTTGTAGTTATTATAGAATATTGGCTATATTCCCTGTGTTGTATAATACATCCTTGTAGCTTATTATATTTCTTTTTACTTAAAAAATTTTTATTTTATATTGGAGCATAGTTGATGAGCAATTTTGTTAGTTTCAGGTGTACAGCCAATATTGTACACCTGTAACTTATATAATATTGTACATCAACCATATGTCAATAAAAATAAAATGATAAGGATATTAAAAAAAAAACATCGCTCTAGCTGCTGAGATGACAGTCAGCTTTAAGAGGGATGATGGGTATGGCTGGGACCAGAGTGGTTGCAGCAGAGGTGGTAAGAAGTAGATAGACTCAGGACATGCTTTGAAGGTAGAGCCCACGGGATTTCCGGGTAGATTGGATGTGTGAGTTACAAAAGTACGAGACGGTGGAGCATCGTGAGTGTTTTGACCTCAGCAACTAGAATAAAAGAGCTGCTATTAAATGAGGTGTGAGGGCAGTAGAAGGAACACATTTTGGACACTTACAATTTGACGTGAATATTAGTCATAAAATAAGAGATGCCACGCAGGAAGTTGGACCTAAACCTGGAGTTTAGGGGTATAATTGTGGGCATTTTTGGCATGCAGATTTGCTTCAAAGCTACACCCAGTGAGATCACTAGAGAAGGGATGCAGAGGGAGAAGAGAAGCACTCCAAGGGCTGAGCTCTGGGGTTTTCCTACATTTATAAGTCAGGGAGAAGAGGGGGCCAACAGGCGGAACAGAGAAAAAATAGCCAGGGGAGGAAAGCCAGGAGAAAGCTGTGTCTGCAAAGTCAGATTGGATCAGGCTTAAGAGGGAATTGGAGGGGAGTAATTGGAGACAAGCAGTAGAAACAACTTCTTTGAGTCATTTTGCTGCAGAGAAGGGTTGACAAATGGAGTAATGGATGGGAAGTGGAGTCAATAAGGGGTCTTTTTTCTCTCCTTGTGAGAAATAATAGTGATGTGAATAATCCAATATAGAGGAAAAAATGGAAGATACAGAAGAGAGAAGAGCTTTGCTACATCAGTCAGTATCCTACCTACTGTGGTCAAGGAGTAATGAGTATTAATCTCCAGGGACATTACAGCCTCAGATAAGAACAAATCCAGCTCATCATTTTAACCAAAAGGACATAGGTTACATATTCTGGTAGATGTGGAGATGTTTTGGTGGGAGTTTGGGGAGGTTTTTCCTGACTGCTTCAGTTTTCTCAGCGCAGTAGGACACAAGGTCATGGTGTTGGATGTTGAGAAGAGAGACGTGTAAACTATTTATCTAAGAGAGTGAGGGAGAGGACATAGAACTCATGAAATATGGTATGATTGCCTGGAAACAGCAGTAAGTGTCCATTTCAGGTTCATAGTCATATATTTACTTTAGCAAGATAAGACCCACAAATCAACCATTGAAGAATAACAGAGAAGAGTGAGGTCAGTGTTGCTGGTAGGTTAAGATTCCCTGCCACATGCTCCCAGGGCATATTTCTCTCTGATCACTCATCAGATTTTACAGTGGAGCAGGGAAAAGGGCATTCTCATACGTGCTAATGGCAATGAGAATTGATAACACCTTCTGAGTGAGCAGCCTGACAACATGAACAATTTAAAATGCCTGCATCTCTAAATCCCGTAATATTGTGGTGCACTGCTCAAGGCCCCTTCCCCAGGAATCAGGCACTCTCTCCCCAGCTGCTAGGGTGCCGAGTTGTTCTTTGGGCCTTGCGCTCAGCCAGAGAGCCATCCCAGGAGAGAGCAGCCTGCATCCACTGACTGGTCCATGTGGGGTGGGTGTAAAGACCTGCCCTCCTTGCCTCAGGGCGGGATGATTCTGAAGGGCCATTACGGGTCCAGAGCCCCATGTGAGGTCTGCTGAGGCCTTTGTGGTTGCATCACAGCTCAACAACCCCTTCTTTCCCGTTCTGTTTCCTTCTCAACCCAACAGGCATTGAACTTCAGGGCATCCTGACAATCTCTCTACCCTCAATCACACCCTTAGCCAGTTTCCCAGGGAACCCAACCTAAGAGCCCTTTGGTTCAGAAATTATACGATTAGGGATGTATCAAGAGGAAATGAGGGTGCAAAGATGTTATTGATTATTTATTATAATATTACTATAATATTATTTATTGTAGTGTAAAAGTGAAACGACATCAACAGGAAACATTGCTTAAATGCCGTGTGGTCTATCCATAGGATAGAGGCGTCAATCTGCTATAGATGCAATTTCAGGCCATGGAAATCTTTTCACAATATTTTGCTGAGTGAAAAATGCCAGTTACAAAGCAGTAAGTTCAGGAGGATCATTAAAATCATCTATATGGATACTTGTGTATGAAATGTGTCGTAAGAGATCTTAACGATAATCACTGAGGTCTTTAAAGTGGTTAACTGGGGATGAGAATTATAGGTGGTGTACATTTTTTTCTTTTTGTTCATATTGGGTATCTAATTTTTCTGTACTGGCCATAATTTGCTTTTGTAGTGGGATAAAGCAGACAGTTCTTTTAATTTGAAGAGAAATGTATTAAAACGTCTTTAATCTTCAAGAGGAACGGGAAACTCCCATGGGTAGGTGGGTAGAATGGGTCAGTGTAGCTTTGCTACATACACAACTCACAGGAGCTTGGATTCCAGCCCGCAGCAGCAAACATTTCAGGACATCAATGGACGTGTCTACATTTCCAAGACTCAGGGCACAGGGTCTTTTAAGGATGTATGTTCTGTTTGGCCTGTCTGCCTCAGAACTGTAGTTTAGATGCTGAAATGTCTAAATTGCCAGGACACTTCAGTGATTTATGGGGATAATACACAGAATATTTGAAATCAAGACATTTGAAAAAATGTGACCTATATAATCACCATAAATGTAGGAATTTCCACTTAATAAGGCTCAAGGCCACTTGAGAGATACCAAGATTATGCTGCAACTTTTGACAAACTTATTACATCCATGGAACTTTAGGCATTGATGTGCCACCTTTGTGATTTTTTTACGTCTGTGCCATCTGTAAGATGACTTACTCAATTTTTTTTCCTTAAATAGACTCTTTGTAGAAAGGTAGGAACTTTCTTGTCTTGATTCTAAATGATAATGTGGAAGATAAAATTAGATTACTAGTAATCATTTTTAGATGCATATTAAAATAAGTACATAAGCATCAAAATGGAAAACGTTTGTCCTCTGGAAAATGGTCTCCTGCGTTTGCCCCATGCTTTGTGAACACGCTGCACTAGGTTGTCAGAATCTGAAAGAACAGACATTTCTGGGACTTGAGGCCATCCTGCTGAGCCGGAAGGAGGGAAGGAAGGTTCTCTGAGATGTCTGGCCCCACCTCTTCTCAGGACTGGCACCCTGACTTCTGCCAGACATTTAATTGTAAGTCCATCTTGTGGAGCATTAACATATAATATGTTAAATGAGCTTTTATGGACACATGGAAGAAGGCAGGTGCCCCATAGAAAAGTGTAAATTTTTATGGACTTTTCTCCCTGAGGCCGATGGATGCCATCACAGACATGACTGATGTGTTTATTTTGGCTAAGGATGATTTACCAGTGCCTGACACTCAGTTGGTGGTCACAAATGTTTCCTGAATTTAATTGGCTGAAACCTTTGAAGACTTTTCCTTTAGCATCCTGGGAATTTCAGAAGGAGAATGTTTTGAAATTGAAAGGGATTCAGAAGCCACATTAGGATGAGGGACTGGAAGCAAGAGAGGAAGCCGATTTGCTCGGGCTGTCCTGTGGGACGCAGGAAGGGCTGTTGAGGGGATATCTCATCTCTGTTGGGGAACTGTCGCCTCAGCCCAAAGAACAGGTTGTGGCAATTCACATGGTACCCAAACTATACCAAGCAATGGAATTCTTGAGTTGAGATGCAGGGCCCAATGTCTGGCACACCTCCCATGGCTTCTCATCCCTTGGTCCAAACTCTGTCACTTGGCATCAGTTCAGAAATGCCCCGGGTGGGAGAGACTTCTTTTCATCTTCATTGTCTAGGCCAGCTCTGGTTGGCCTTCTTTCTTATTATAGCTTGAAGAACACAAACAAAAGAAGCTAATTTATTGCCATTTTCACAGACTTCATCCTGATGCAGTACACCAACTCCAACACACTTTTCCACTTATAATCTAGGAAAGTAAGAGTAATGATAGTTTGTGTTAATATTACATATATACATCTGTACATATATACATATATATGTGTGTGTGTGTGTGTATGTGTGTGTATACTTTTATACCTGCTTGAACATGTTCTTCTCCTCAAAATGCCTGGGGAAAGGCAGGAAAAATATTTTTATCCCCAGACCACAAATAAACTAACTTTAAGGGGGTACCACTACAATCCAAAAATGGTGCTTAGCTATTTTCAAAGATTTTAAGTCACCTGATGATGCCTCTAAGGTAGACATCACCTCATGTACAGAAAAGAAAACTGAAGTCAGGAGAAGTTAAATGATCTTCCCTACGGAAGTGATGTAGATGCCCAAGATGGAGGTGGAGTCTGAAAATAGATCGTCTGGCTCCAAGTGCAGTGCTCTGCCTGATGTCTGTTGTGGATACTCAAATGCCGTCCGTAATTCTGACTTGGAAGAAATTATTTGGGGGTCTTCTCTGGACTCCATTAATCTAGTGTAAGTCGTTATCAAGTTGGAGGGGATTGAGTCCTGTCACCCAAAGGCATGGTCCTCAGAGCTTCACCAAGAGAATATCGATCGATTTATTTTCAAGGTTTGGGCATGCTGATCTGGTTTACCCTGAAGGAACTGAGATCTCGAGCTCTCTCATATGGAAACAATCTTGCAGAGTTATGGTGAGGACCGGCAGTGATGAACAAAAGGCAGACATAATCATGCTTGGTGGGCGTGGATACTCAATAGCTGATATATTAAGAAGATGTCAGAAACACGAGCATCAGAGTCAGACAAACCAGGGCTCCCATCTGGGCGTTCCTAATCACTAGCTCTGTGCCTTTGAGCAGTGGGGTTAACCCCTTAAGTCATAAAGTGAAGGAGACTCTCAAACAACAGTAGTCCACATTGTTATCTGCTTTCAAGGGTCTTCTGGCTGCCTGTGTACACCCTTGTCTGTGAATATGTCTGTAGTAGACCTACTGTATGCCTAGTGTTTTGAGCCTTTATTGTGGTTTTCAACCTGGAAGATGCTGAATCATTGTGAACTAGAGCTGTTGGTAACAGCCTAACTCCCAGCAGAAGACAAACACTCTACATCCTGCTTCTCCTTTTTGATCAAGCACATTTGGGAGGCCCACACCGTGCAAGTCTATATATGCTGAAGCTACGTAGAGGAAAGGATGAGGCTGCCATCACCTTGGGGCTTCACGTGTTATCTGCTATCAGCATTTTAGGAGGAGTACAGAAGTGACCTGTGACTTAGAGGGGATGGGGAGGGTCTCTTGGAGGTTGAGGAGGAAGGACAGGATTATGAAAGGGGGTTCCAGCCCTGGAGGAGTGCGTGTGTGGAGGGCACACACAGACATGTGCAGGGCCTGCTGGAGAAAACATGAGTCCAGCTCTGGCAGAAGGAGTAAGATGTAAGGGAGGATGACATGGAGGAACGTGGAGGACATTGCAGGCAGGCGCCTTCAAAGATGAGTCGTCAGTTGAAAGACGGTCATTCATAGCCTTTCTACTCACTATATTTATGTGCGCACCTAGTAGGAGAACTTGGGGGGATTTGGATATACTAAGATAATCTTTTTTTTTTTTTTTTTTTTGCTGTACGTGGGCCTCTCACTGTTGTGGCCTCTCCCGTTGTGGAGCACAGGCTCCGGACGCACAGGCTCAGCGGCCATGGCTCATGGGCCCAGCCGCTCCGCGGCACATGGGATCCTCCCGGACCGGGGCACGAACCCGCATGCCCTGCATTGGCAGGCGGACTCTCAACCACTGCGCCACCAGGGAGGCCCTAAGATAATCATTTTTGTAAGCTGTTAAAATGCTATGCAGATAGAAGGAATGATGATTATTATAGATCTGCTCCATTGGCCACTTCCTCTTCCCTCCGTCAGTTATTTATTCCTACATTCTCTGTTTCTACCACTTACCTCTCTGCAGTGTTGAATTCTGAGCGTGGTAGCATGTTGCTTTGGTGGCTCCCCATGGACTGTGCTCCTGGCCTTCACGTTCTAGTGTATCCCCACCCACTGAATCTGGGCTTCCTCATGACCTGTTTTATTCAGTAGCGCATGGCAGAAGTGACACTGATCCAGTTCTTTACCTGTATCTTCAGAAGGCCTAGAAGCTGCTGCTTTTGCATCTGGGGAAGCCATCCACCATGTAAGAAGTCTTAATACCCCAAGACCTTAACACAGTGAGAAGCCCAGGCCAGCCATGCTGAGAGTTTATGTAGAGGAGAACCGAGGTTCCCATCCATCAGACGCAGCTATTTCACAGCTGGTACCCAGTACCGCCGACTCAGCCATGGGAGTAGCGCCATCTTGGAACTGGATTCTCTTGCCCCACTCAAGCCTCCTCAGTTGATGCCACATGAAATGCAGACGAACCGTGTGTTCGTTTCCTAGAGTAGCTAGAACAGAGAACCACAAACAAAGTGACTAAAGAACAATGTAAGTTTCTCCTCTAACAGTTCTGGAGGCTGGAAGTCTGAAATCAAGGAGTTGGCAGGGCCGTGCTCCTTCTGAGGGCTCTGGGGGAGGATCCTTCCTGCCTCTTCCAACTTCTGGTAGCCCTGAGTATTCCTCGGCTTTTTGGCAGCCTCGCTCCAATCTTCAATCTGCAGGGAGCTGTCTTGCCTCTGCATCTGTGCCCAAAGTTCTGTCTTCTCATAAGGAAACTAGTCATTGGAGTCGAGCCCACCCTAACGAGCTCATCCTAACTTCATTACATCTGCAAAGACCCAGTTTCCAAAGAAAGTTGCATTACTTGGTCCTGGGGGTTAGGACTTAAGCCTGTCTTTGGGAAGGGCACAATTAAATCCATTACAAACTGTCCCCATTGAGCTCTGCCCTTGTTGCAGAATTGTGAGCAAATATAGACTGATTGTAGTTTTTAGCCACTGAGTTGGGATTACCTTGTCATGCGGCAGCAGATAATGGGACCCTGAGGTGCACCCATTTGATGCCCTCACTTCAGAGACACCTCCGTCCCCTGCCGTGGATGGCACTTCTTTCCTTCTGTCACCGTTTCCTCTCCAGACAATTCCTGCCGTAGGGAATGTTGATGCCCACAATCCCAATTCTCTTATTTGTATAATCCCTGCTAACCTTCCTGGTCCCATGCAAGTTTGCATTAGGGTTCATCATTTTTTCCTTTCCCAGTGCGATTATTCCAATAATTTCAAAGTCTTCTACCTTCTCACTTTTCTAGATCTCTGCTAGATGTCTGGCCTTACAATAGCCACAGACTTCTGGCAGGTCCCTTCTTCCTTTCATGGGTCTATACTCTCTCTCCTCACTGTAAGAGTCGGGCTCCATGTCTTGTCACTGGCTTGTGCTGAGGATCTGGCAGGTGTGACCTGGACCACATCATAAGTGCAATAAAATTGGAGGTAGTGAGCTAAGAATTGAAGGTGGAGCTGGGTACTTGATGTGGATTCAGGGTGGGGCACGATGAAACGCTAGAGTGCGAATGAACCCATGGGATAATTCTGGCTATTTCATCTTTTATTCCAGCCTAACTTCCCTGTCACTCATAAGCATCCCAAATCCTTGCTTGTATGGTCGCTAGTTTGGAAAATTATCTCCCACTCATTTTTATATTAATCCACATCATCTTCTCTTTCAAGACTCCAGTCCAAAACTCACCTCTCTTTCTCCCTTCTCTTCCATCACATCGAATCTCTGGAAGTCCAGCCATCTTTCTCCATGCATTATAAATACCTTTATGTTACCCCCAATCTGTGCACATATTCACACAGAGATAGACTCTGGGTCCTCCACGGCTTTGTCTGACTTGATGAGCCAAAGTGCTACTGATGAAGACATAAGAGTTGAGAGTGGGAGAGAGGTCCAGGATGGTTCCCTTAAGTCTCAGGACCAATGGACATCAGAGAATCGGGGGTATGGAGCAAGCATTGGAAGGCAGGCATCTTCAATGCACATTATTCTACAGCTTCCTATGGATCCAATACTTTCCAGAAGGTGTTATGTTTCATGAGTTCAGAATGGATAATTCTCTCATGCAGATCAATAGACAATTAGATAGACCTTCCAGTACCTGACCAGTGAACCAAGAGAAAGAACAAGGGTAGAAAGAGAGGCTTAATTTCCAAGAAAATTGCATCTAATCATGCACAGCTTGTAAAAAAAGAAAATCTTGCCCTCAGTTATATATGTGTTATCACGTATGCCAATGATCCTAATAGAGGAATTTTATTACAAGGTGACACTGAGATTGTTTTCAGGGAAAAGTATTGGACTGGCCAAAAAGTTTGTTTGGGTTTTTCGTAATGTTATGGAAAACCTGAATGAACTTTCTGGCCAACCCAATATCCTTTCATTTGTTGCTTCATGAAGAAAATATATACTAAGCAGCTGTTTGGTATTTGGCACTGGATGTCTTGGGTTTGGTTCCCCAGAAGACCTGAGTGAAGTTCTGTGCGAGTCTTTGATTAAGAGCGTGTTCCCAGGATAAATTGAACAGGGAAGGGGGAGATTCTGGGATTCTCTGAGCCCAGAAGTTTCCTGTGTGCTGTGAAGAGGCAGAGAGAGAAACTGACAGAGTCAAGAGCCTTCTGTCCAAGCTCTGGTTCTGGCTTTATCTAGTGGTGGCCTTAGATGAGTTCCTTCAAAAGTGTTCCTGAAAGCGTTTGGCGCAGTTAAACAGTGTAACCTATCAATTTAACAAATGCCCAGCGAGAGCCTTCCAGGCTAAGAACAAGGAGATAAAGTTGCAGAACTGGAGGATCCTTCTTCTGGGAGATTCCCAGCTGTGATAACGAGCTGGAGTCTTGAGTCAGCAAAACAGCCACACCCAGCCAAGAGGGTGCCAACCAACACTGGCATAAAGTGGAAATGGGGTTGCTGGTTAATTTAGGGTTTCACGTGTGATTTTGTCCATAATGGAAATGTGCCCCTCTTGGGCTGAAGACAGTGGTCTAGAATAGAAATAAAAATTCACTTCTCCCTGATCCAGACCCTACCTCTGCTAAAATAAGTGTTAGCGAAATAACTCAAGATTCCAGTTAGAAAGCATGGCATCTTTTTTTTTCTTTTTTAATTTTTTTGGTTTTATTGAGGTATAATTGACGAATAGGACTTGTATGTATTTAAGGTGCACACTCAATGTTTTGATATACATATACATTGTGAAATGATCACCACAGTGAAGCTAATTAATACATACATCGTCTAAGTTACCATTACCTTCCTCCCTTCCTTCCTTCATTCCCTGTCATTTCTCTTCCTTCTTCTCTCTCTCTCTTTTTCTCTCCACTTAGGATCCACCTTCTTAGTAAATTTCACGTGTCCAATACAGTGTTGTTAACCACCATCATCATGCTGTACAGTAGCTCTCCAGAACTTACTCTTCTTGTATAACTTTGGAGAATTCCTCCCCATTTTCCACTCTGGTAACCACCATTCTACTCTCTGTGAAGGTGTGCATCTCATTGCCTGGCTATAACACCAAATAGTTGGCTTGTCCAAAGCACCTCCATGTTCGAATGACCCTGTGTGAGACCCCTCAGCCATGGGATAGCAGAAATGAGCTCAAATCCATAACAGTGAGGTATCCCACGGTGTTATAAAAAGTTGAATTGTTGGGGGAAAACATCATATCTCCTTTGTTCATTAAACAAATATTTACGAAGCCCCTGCTAGATACCAGGCATTGTTCTAAGCCATGGGACGCAGCAGTGAGTAGAGCAAACATAGTCTCTACCCTCATAGAACTTACATTCTAGTGGAAGACAGATATAAGAACAATGAATAAGTAAACATAATAGTGTTTCAGGTGGTGATAGTGTGATGGAGAAAAATAAGCCAGGGTGAGAAGTGAGACTGCTCTGTTGTATGGGGTGGTCCAGAAAAGCTTCACAGATAAGATGGCATTGGAGGAGAGCTCTGAAGGAGGTGAGCCATGCATCCCTGACAAAGTGTGTGCAGTAGGTGTGTGTGTGTTTAGAGTGTTCAAAGAATGCCTGCTGTGGCTGCAGGGAATCCACTGAGAAGCAGAGTGGGAGGTTGTAGTGGTGGGAGGGGCCAGTTATATAGGGCAATTGTTCTCAAACTTCCCTGTACATGAAAACCACCCGAGACCTTTTTAAAATCTTAGTGTCCAGCCCGTACTCCTGATCGGCCTCTGTGGGGTTGAGACGCCAGTGGTCAGTGGTTCCCAAAGTCCTCCTGGTGATTCCATTGTGTAGCCATGGCAGAGAACCAGCAGTGAGAGGCCTGTGGGCCATTGTTGGGAGACATGATGGTTCATTATGTCTGTCAACCCGGCTGGACCACAGTGCCCAGACAGGTGGTCAAACATTATTCTGGATGTTTCTGTGAGGGTTTTCTTGGATGAGGTTTATATTGAAGTTGGTGGGCTTTGAGTAAAGCAGATTGCTCTCCATAACGTGGGTGGGCCTCATCCAATCAGTTGAAGGCCTGAATAGAACAAAAGCCCGATCCCTCTCTGGAGCAAGAGGGGATTCTGCCAGCAGATGACTTTTGCACTTGAAGTGCACCCCTGGCTCTCCTTGATTCTCCAGGCTGCTGGCCCACTCTGCAGATTTTGGACTTGTCAGCCTCCATAAACACATGAGCCAGTCCCTTACATCTCTCTCTATATATACATCCTGTTGGTTCTGTTTCTCAGACAAACTCTAATACAGGAGGATCATAAGCAGAGAAGGGATTAAAATCTGACTAACTCTTTAACTAAATCTCTGGTTGCTGTCCTAAACTTAGACCATAGAGGAGTCAAGGGCAAATGCAAGAAGACTGCTTAGGAGGACACAGTAATAACCCAAGCAAGAGGTGTAGCGGGGGCCTGATGGCAGGGAGCTGATGCAAAATTGTAGGATTCTGCATGATCTCTGAAGGTAGAGCCATCAGTATTTGCTGTTGGATTCATGACAGTCTCGTTACAGTGTGTTTTGGAGATCTAGGGCTTCATCAAGTCAGGTTAGATTAGTCACTCATTTTTATTCGATTCAGATCACACGAGGCCAAGCAGAAAGGGACCATAAGTGTTAACAGAGACATGAAGCAAAGTGAAAGCCTGATCCTTAGAGAATTCTGGCCTCAACCAAACAATTCAAACCTTTTCAAACATGTTGGAATAAGCAAGAAACAAGACACACTTCGACAGATCATTTATTCCTAAACTATATGTATCTTAAGTGTAAGTGAATCCAGCTGTTTCTCCTCCTCTTCTGCCTCCCTCTCCCATCTTTCTGATGAGGCACTGACAGCCTCAGAACACGTCGAGTGCAATGTTCGCACAGCGGGACAAACATTGCATCACTCTGACCTCAGGAGGCTGAGTTTTCTCCCATAAATCATCACCCAGACATTCAAGTGTCGCTGCCGTTGGCAGTAGAGCCTCCACTCAACCCAGGTCTGGCACACACCAGGCAAACCTTGGTCAAGGTAGGCGAGGAGGCTCTTTCTGTCCCCGTGCTCTGTCTCCTCTCTGTTTCAGCCCTACCCTCACTTCTCGGGTCCAGGAACCTGCCTGCTGTCTTGTACTTCAGGGTCTCCGTGCAGGTGTCCCCTCTATCTGGTGGCCGTTTCTCTCACCTGCTTCACCTGGCCTGAGATCTCAATCTTTCCCACGGAGCCTCTGCCTGAGGTGGGACAGACTATGTCTCCTTCAACCTCTCCTTCGGGACTTCTTCCATGCTGGAGCCTTCCTTGTGCCCCCATGCACACTAGGTCACCTCCCCATTATTGGCCTCTATAGCAACCTCGAAGATCCGTTGTTTTAAAAACAGCCAGCCCTCCATATGCATCCTTAGGTCTGCTCTTACACTCTAGCCTCTGAAGTTCCATGAGGACGGCCCCAAGCCTGCCTGGTTGACTTCTCCACGCCCAGTCAGTAGCAGAGGACCGACCGTGTGCCCTTGACCACCAGTTAATAATTCTTGAAAAGTTGCTATGTGCCTGGCACTGTGCTAGTCCCTGAGTATATACTGGTGCTCCAGTAAAGATTTGTTGATGGACTGAGTCATGTAATCCAAATTTAAGTGCATCTAAATTCTTGATCATTTTCCCGAAACTTAGGTCCAATTCCCAAATTTCTAGTATCAGTAAAAGGCATCACGATGCTCTCTCTCAATCTCTGAGCTAGAAACGCTGCTTTCTTGATTTCTTGTACGAAATACCATCAAGTCCTATAAGTTCGTCCTTTCAAATAATCTTTACATTCACCACTTCTTTATTCCTGCTGATACTAATTAGTGGTCTTTGTCATGCCTGAATTACTAAAATAGCTATGGTCATCCTTTCTTCCTCCTCAGAGAAACATTATCCGGAATTTGGTGCATATCCAGTCCACAATTCTATACTTTTACACACACACACACACACACACACACGCACGCACGATATGTGTGTAATATGTGTATATATGCACAGTGGACCCTTGAACAATGCAGGGGTTAGGGGCACCGACCCTCTGTGAATTGAGAATCTGAGTTTAACTTACTATTTTTATGGAAGTATAATTGATGTATGATATCATATAATTTACAGGTGTAAGGTGTATAGTGAAAATCTGAATATAACTTTCAGTCAGGTGTCCGTACATGCGGTTCTTCCATATCTGTGGATTTTTTCTTTTCTTTTTTTTTTTTTTTGCTGTAAGCCTTCTAGCACTCTGACTTTTCAAATGATTGGAATAGAATATTTTGTTTAAAACTCTAAAAATAAAGGAGATGGTAAAATAAATTATGCAAATACAAGCCAAGTGAAAACATTGTGATGTTAATACAAAAGTAGAATTCGAGGCAAAAAATATTACATAGGACAAATATTTTTTTTAATGGAAGCTTGTGTGCACAAGGAAAATATAAAATCATGAGTATTTGTGCTTCCCAAACACCATTAAAATAGATAAATAAAAACTGCTGTAGGAACAATTGCCAGAAACACAGCAGCTTTCGGGGTTTTAGCATAGCTTAGTCATTGTTAAATAAAAGAAACAGGAGGGAAAGGATAGAGAGTTTAAATAATACAATTAATAAGGTGGTTTTAATAGGCATGCTGTCTATTAAACAGAAGTTGTATTGACTATGCATTCCAATTATGAATCTATAAAACTAGAAATAAATAACCAAAACATAATAAAATAATCCCAATCATCTGGAAATTTTAATGCACTGTCCTAAGTAGCTCTTGCAAGAAAGGGAAACATTGATCTTCAATTAAAGTATATTTAGAAAGCAATGATAATGTGAACACTACAAACTAAAATTTATGGGAAATGGCAAACAGAGCATTGTTCAAAGAAAAATTCATAATCATAAATACTTTAATTCCCCAAATGAAATGAAAATGAAATATACTAACTCAAGAAATTGGGAAAAGAAAAATGAACAAGAAACTAAAACAAGAAAAAACAAACCACAGAATACAGGAAAAATGAAACAGGAAAAGTTATATAACATAAAAGCAAAAATCAATGAATTAGAATTTATAAATAATACAAGTCAATGGTAAAGTTTACTTTGTCTAATAAAAAAGGAGACACACTCCAAAATGTAACTTTAGGCACTAGTAAATATGTATAATCACAGATATCAAGTAGATAAAATATTATGAAAATAAATAAGGTCCAAAGCTAAAAAACTTGAAAACTTTAAAAAGATATAAATTAGAAAAGTTTACTGAAGCAGAAAATCTGAAATACTTAAGAGAAAAATGGAAAAAAGATATTACCACCAATTAATGTGTCAATTCTAGACACTTTTATAGGTGAATTCTGTCAAACTTTCAAGGGACAGATAACCCCCATCATGTAAAAACTCTTCTACATTCTGTCACTTTCTAATTGTATATTGGAAAAACAATCTCTTTGAACCTCAGTTTCTTAACTAATGAAGTTAAAGTAATAATAATAAATATACCTGACTCTAAAAATGTAAGGAATCATAGACACACTTAAAAAAAAAAACAAAAAACTAGACTTGATAAGAAACTAGTTATCTGGTCAATTATAAAATAAATATATAAAATCTTAACACCATTATAATAGAACAGTTGTCTTTGTAAGATATAATTAATCCCATTCCCATTTGTCAGAAGACAAAATGCCAAGGGGAATGGTACAGGGTGCACCAAGGTACTGAGGGACACAAAAGAAAATACGAAGTACGTGGGCAGTGTGATTCTATATTTCTAATTTTTCTGGGGCATTTGCTTTTGCGCTTTGATTTCTATGAAAGTGTTGGTCAAAATATTTTCTCTTATTCTCAACAAAGGGGAATATCTCCTCTCATACATTTCTCTAGTTTGTAATAAATTAGTTTTCTACTGAACACTGATGAACAAATACATTTCCTATGTTTAACTTGTATTGTGAGTGGGTTGGCTTCTATATTTTGGAGGAGAGATTGCCTCTTTTGCCCAAATGGTGACTCATGTAAATTAAGTACATGAGGATTCTCATGATTAGATCACCAAGGAGGCATGAGGGGACCTCCCAAGAGGCCAGAGCAAACAACATCTCCACCACTGGTCTGGCATTTTGGGCAGCAGCAGAAGGACATGCGATTAGACATAACACATCTCCGAGAAAGCCTAGGGTGGATGTCAATTCCCAGAGATCTGTGCTCCTAAAAAAAAACCCATGACATCAGCCAGTGCCAGACTGCAGCTGCTTCCTAAGAGTACCCACATAGCTGCTGCTTTATCATCTAGTGGGAATTGGAAACAGTCTTCTACCCCAGGATTTTGTCCTGTAACAGGGGTTCCAAAGTAAGTTAGTACAGCAAGGATGTTGGGACTTTTAATATAAATCTCCTCAGGCTGGAATGGTACCCTGCCATCCATGGGGCTGTGGGCACAGAGGTGGCCGATTGTTCAGAACAGGCTATGGTGAATTTCACACACATATCCACCACTGGTGTGTTGTCTTATCCCATCTTGATTCATCTCCCTCTTATCTTTCAGAGGTAGATTTTTTCACTGTCTTTTCTCAGTTCATGTGATCCCCTCGCTGGTAGTTCTAGCTCTGGATATTGTTCTCCAGATCCTCTGATGATGCTTTCTTTGCCCCCAGAAGGTAGTTATTGAGCGCCATCCATGTTCAGGGAACAGGACTGGGAGTTAAAGGGACAAAACCCTAAAACGCGGTTTTTGTTACTGAAGGGTTTACAGTCTTTGTTGTGTAATCCTGGTTCACAAACAACGTCCAAGAAAAGCAGGCTGGGCCAAGGGCTGAGTGAGTGAGTGGTGAAGGGCCTGGATGGGAAAGGTGTTCTGGGGGTGGAAAGAATGATCATCGAGGCCAGTGGAAGCGAAATGGGGAGGGGAGAGATGGAGGTGCCGGAGGGTCAAGGCTGGCTCAGGCACCTGGCTCCTGGTGGTGGGAACTGGGCTGCTGCCTTAGGAGAGGCTGGGAGACACCCCCAAACCCCAGCCCCACCCCACACTCCCACTGCTGCAAACATTCACCGAAGCAGAGCTCTTTGCTGGGGAGCGTGGCTTCCTCCCCCTGAATTTAAGAAGGTGGGGCTCCCAGGGCAGATCCAGGGCAGAGAGGCTGGAGGGCGACGGGGGAGCGTAAGGTGAAGGAGGGCAGCCTCGCCAGCGGCGTCAGGGGGCCCTAGCCTGCCCCGCCTGGTCACGGGGGAAGAGGGAAACGGGCCACAAGGCTGAGGGCTCTCCACCTCGGCAAAGCTCTGCGCCAGCATCCCATGGCCCCCAGTGCTGCAGCTCCGACGGGCCCCTGCCCCCTTCAGGAAGGGTTGTAGGCCGAGAAGGAGACTCCCTGAGAGCGTGTCTTCTCCCTCCACAAGCAGGGTTATACGATCTGGGCTCCAGGTCACAAAAGGTGGGCTCGCCCTGGGTGCCTGACCAGGATAAATTCAGGAGCCACATCCCAGGGAGAGAGTCCTGCTTTGGCATATACTTGGGGCAGGTAGAATGTGAGGTGGGGTTGAGGTTCGGGACATTCACCCAGCCACTAACGAAGCAGCAGTCTAGTTCTCCTTTGGCTTGGGGTGCCGGCACCCGTGCCTGATGTCAAATCTCAGCCATCTCCACTTGTCTCTCCCCTCGCTTTTCACTGGTCCTCCATGACCATTCTCGCCACCCTGGAGCACCTTAGCATCTGTGGTCTGCACCACTCACTTAGCCAGTGGCTCATTGTGCTTTACCGCAAAATTGTTCTTAAATCATAGTCCCTTAATATAAATAGGACTCTGGCTCTGCCACGTTACAGTTTCCTCACCTGTTATCCGGGACATGGCACGGGGCAAGTTATAAAACTTCACCCCACTCAACGTCACTCATCACTAGAGAAATGGAGATCAAAACCACAGTGAGGGGCTTCCCTGGTGGTGCGGTGGTTGAGAGTCCGCCTGCCGATGCAGGGGACACGGGTTCGTGCCCCGCTCCGGGAGGATCCCACATGCCGCGGAGCGGCTGGGCCCATGAGCCATGGCCGCTGAGCCTGCGTATCTGGAGCCTGTGCTCCACAACTGGAGAGGCCCCAATAGTGAGAGGCCTGCGTACCGCAAAAAAAACAAGCAAACAAAAAACCCACAGTGAGGTATCACCTCATGCCTGTTAGAGTGGCCATCATCAAAAAGACAAACGATACAATAGCCAAGACATGGAAACAACCTAAATGTCCATTGACAGATGAATGGCTAAAGAAGTTGTGATGTCTGTACATACACATGAGAATATTATTGAACCATAAAGGATAAGGAGATCTTGCCATTTACAACAACATGGCTGGATCTTTGGGGTATTAGGTTAAACGAAATAAGTTAGAGGAAGACAAAAACTGTGTGATTTCACTTATATGTGAAATCTAAAAACAAGCAAACAGACTCATAGAAAGAGATCAGACTTGTGGTTATCAGAGGTGGAGGCAGGTGGGGGAATCAGACGAAGGTGGTCAAAAGGTACACACTTCCTGTTATAAAGAAAAAAGCCAAAAAGCAAAAAGCTTACCCGGGGTGGGAGCTGGGTCATCACATGGCAATGAAGCATTTGAGCTAGCGCTCCGAGGTTGGGCGGATGTTCTCGAACTCGAATTGGCCAGGAGGAATAGCCTAGAAAACGACGTGAGAACTCAGCTCACAGAAGGGGAATCCCGTGGTTTGCTCAGACGGCATTAAGAAGTCCGTTTTGTTGGAAGGTGTGGACTTTGAGGGGAAGAGCTGTAGGCAGGCAAAGGCTGGGGGGGAGCCGGGGGCTCAGGGATCCAACACACAGTAACGTATCCAGTCACAACTCCGTCCACGAATGTCCTCCTGTGATTTGCAAATCCAAGTGTGGTCCGTGGACCAGTAGCATTGGCATCACCTGGGAGTTTGTTAAAACGCACAATCTCAGGCCCCACCCCAGACCTTTTGAAACAGAATCTGTATTTCCACAAGATCCCAAGTGACTTATGTGCACATTAACTTTTGACAAGCACTGTTCTATCACACAGATGATTAAAAGTCCAAGCCTCCCTTGAAGTCTTAAACAAGAACAGATGGCTCTGAAATATGGCTTAACAACTGGGTTTCGAGTCATTGCCTCGAACCTTCCTTTCTCCACCAGCTCCCTGCATCCTCCATGGAGATGGGGCCCCAGATGGTCTGACAGTTGAGCAAAAGCACAAGAGCAGCCAGACAAGGGCAGGTTCTTGGGCTCCGCCCTCCCCCACTCCCAGGGGATCCAGTGCTTGTTGTCCCAAGACCAGACTGTGAGAAACACTGGGCTCGAAGCCCCACTCCTGCTCCTCGAGTACAAGGTTCTGGAAAGATTGGGGAGCTCACAAATATTAATATTTCCTGTGCAAAGAAGGTTTGGATTCATTGCCTTGGTCTTTCACTTGCCCAGCCCTGCTTTAACTGGACATTTATCACAGTTAAAGTATAAATAATACCATTAGATGTCCAAGCAGTGATAAAATTATCCATGTAAACAAAGCAAGTCAGTGACCTTAGGCAGACCCCTTGCTGACTCTGACCCAACACCTACTAAGATGATTAGTTAGGGCACATTGCAATGGGGCACAGGGGCCCCGGGGAAGAGAGATGGGGTGCAGGAAGCGGGATGGTTCTCTCCCTGTTTCTTTCCTGAGAACCCTCCGATGC
Source organism: Hyperoodon ampullatus (assembly GCF_949752795.1). Lineage (NCBI taxonomy): Eukaryota > Metazoa > Chordata > Mammalia > Artiodactyla > Ziphiidae > Hyperoodon > Hyperoodon ampullatus. Next base: position 35,283,836 of record NC_136932.1, on the reverse strand, counting down.
CCGGGACTGGGTCCTGAAACGTCTGTGGACGATTAGGGGTCTGGAGCTTCTGCCCAGCTCCGTGCCAGACTCTGTCACGGTTAGTTTTCTCTGGGAGCAAAGGTCCTTCCAAGTTCAGATTTTCTTGCTGTGTGCACTCTGGCTCCCTGAGAAGGGGATGCTCGCCCAAAGCTCCAGTGAGGAGACACCGGGCGGAGCGGGAGGCCAGCCACAGTGGCTGCTTCCATTGTTTGGGAAGGTGGGGTCCTTTCTGGGTCAGTGGAAACTGCTAGTTTGAGGCAGATTCGGGTAGGAGCCCCACCTCCTCCAGGGGGTGCCTCTTGTTGAGACGCAGCCCAAGTGTGCGCTCCTGCTTGTAAACTGCTGGTTTGTGTTACTGACTTGGACTCCTTCTTATTGGATTGTCTCCTCTCCTGATCGTTAAGATGATGGCAGAGGTCCTGCATTACACTTGCTTTTGTCTTCCTGATAGAAAAAGCCCAGGATCTGAGTCAGAGGTCCTGGCTTATCGTCCTAGTTCTAATGGAGTAAAGGAGAGAAACATTCCTTCCATGCTCCTTTTAGATCCTTCCGAGGGGACGGCAGTCCGAACCTGGTGACGTCAGGTGGCAGGTGTCAGGGGCCGCTTTGAGTGGTGAGCCACGTGTGAAAAGGACCAGTTTGCAAGTGAGTGTATGTGTGTATGTGTGTGCATGCATATGTATGTTTTTATCTCTGTGTATGTATGTGTGCACATGCATACGTGTGTGTTCACGTGTGTGCGTGTATGTGTGCGCATGCACATGTAGGTTTCTAGGTCTGTGCATGTACGTGTGTGCGTGCGTGTGTCTCCATGACATCCTGCTCCCAGGCAGTGGCAGCAGTGAGCTCAGGGTTTGAAGGGCTTTCTCTCCACTCTCCCATCACCCCCATGCCAAACAGGCCAGGGGCTAATTGGAAGTGAGGCCAGCCTAGCGCTTGTTATAGAGCAAATCCACACTGTCCCTTGGCTGTGGGGACCCTCTCTGGCTCTCCTCTACTCGTCCACTCCATGTAAGCTGGCCCCAGAGTCACGCCACAGCTCGGGTAGCGGGGAACTCAGCGTTAGAACTCAAGCTCGCAAAACCCATCTGCCATTGCTTCCCACGTTGACTCCTCTCTCAGGAGACCTCTGAGGAAGGGTCTCTGGTGATTTCCGAGTCCAAGTCTGCCAATTACCGCCTGAATTCCATGTTTACCTTCACGTTCTACTGTGTCCTGGACCTTCTTACAAATAGGTTCTAGTACCTTCTTACCCATCACATGAAATTTTCCCAACCACAGACTTCTCTATAAAATAGAGATCATGGGATTAACGGCCACACTCACAGAGATTTAAGTGAGATAACGTTGGAAAATGCTTGGTGGATTTTAAAAACATATTCAAAAGGAAGTTTCTTACTGTCTTTCTCTGCGGGCTTGGTGTGCTTTCTTGATGGAGACAGTGATCGTTATAGGATGGTTGATTGAACAAACAGGTCACACTTGTCTTTTACCTGTAATGGATGAATCACCGTATCCATTGAGAAGTGATTTTATATTTTTACAACGAGGTATAGGAGTGGGAATATTCTGGCGGGGAGGGAGGGTCTATTTATCAATCGCAAGTTGGCTGTGAGGACCAACACTAGGCTCTGCCATCTAAGATGTCAATCTGCTAGGGCTGGCATTCTTTTTTTTTTTTTTTTTTTTTTTTTGCATTACGTGGGCTTCTCACTGCTGTGGCCTCTCCCGTTGCGGAGCACAGGCTCTGGACGCGCAGGCCCAGTAGCCATGGCTCACGGGCCTAGCCGCTCCGCGGCATGTGGGATCCTCCCAGACCGGGGCACGAACCCGCGTCCCCTGCATCGGCAGGCGGACTCTCAACCACTGCGCCACCAGGGAAGCCCCAGGGCTGGCATTCTTAAAGAGGGCTCCCTTAATTCAAACAGTATAGTATGGTTTTGCCAACATATTGCTCTAAACAAAAGTGGATTGATTTTTATGCTGGGTGTGGTTCCTAAACGCTTGACCTCCATAAACATATTCTTGACATGGAAAAAAATAGATCAGGACACTGATATACCCTTCCCACATCAGAGGAACATCTTGCTCTTTTGTTTAATCTGTTGAGGCTTCTGTATCCAGAATGTAGGAAACCAAACACTGACATGAAGGACAATCCCCTGCTAAAAGCCCTCAAGGAGGCCTGCTGTGCTCTGTATAGTATCACTGCCTTGCACACGGGCCAGCTGATTCCAATCTCCACTGGCACAGTATGGCCACATGAGCTCGGAGAAGTGCATCCTCTCTGGGCAAGCCCTGACATCCACTGCCATGCTGCTGGAAATCAAGGCTGGTCCAAGTCCCTCAGGAATTCAAGCCAACCTCTTGGGTCGATCTCTCTCCGTCTCTGTCTCTCTCTCCCTGTCTCTCTCTCTCTCTTTCTCTCTCTCTTCCCCCTGCCCCCCCCCCGCCTGGGTCTCTTATCTCCTGCCTACAAGCATATTTATCTCTCTTGTCCACTTAAACAAAAACAAATCTCACAAAACACAGTAACTTCTCTCTTATCCTCCCATTTTACTAAAGGCACGCTGCCTACTTTCTTTCCTTTTTGGGTCTCATATATGCAGAGACCTCTTCACAATCTGGTACTGTTTCTTGACCAAAAATTTTCTTTTTTATCCCTTTTGCTCTGACCACGCCACCCAGATGGCTTCCTAACAGTGCTCTCAGTGGCCACTCGGTTGGAAAATCCAATACCTATCTTGTAGGACTCAACTCCTTGACTTCTTTACAGCAGTTGACCCTGTTGTATTTCGTTTTCCATTGTATGAACCATGCTTTTTTATTTTCTGTTTTGTGATGCTCTGACATCTAGGGCCTTTGCTGACCCTGGAGGGGGGGGACTGCCCCTCCCAGGTGTAACTAATTCCTAGAGATAGGGAACAGCTTGCCCTTAGTGGACCTTTCAGATGCAGCCCTCCAACCGCTTCTTCTCCAGGGCCTTCATGCTCAGGGCCGCTATTCTCCAGCCCTAATCACTCCAGGGCCAAGTAGCAGACAACTAGGGGCATCCCCTGTGCCCTAGAGCCTGCTGAAATGATTTAAACCAGCCAATCCTAAGCCTGGTCACCCTGCCTCACATGTTTTCTCCCAATTAGACTGCAAGAAAAGCTCTTATCCATCTTTCCCCCCCGCACTCCCTGTCTCCTGACTGACCCTGGTGCTTCCCCATGTGACCCTGTGTGTCTCGCCTCCTGTTTCTAGGGATCTGTGAGTATAAAAGCACTTCCTTCATAAGAGATCATTTCCATGTCTGTGTCTTACCATAATCAATTAAAAGAAATCCCAGGCACCTTTAAAACACATATTCTCTTCTTGGAAAGTGTTTTTGGAACAGCTCTTAACTGCTGCTTCTTGCCTTTTTGCATTCTTCTATTTTTGTTTCTGATTTGACTACAGAAGCTCTGGAAATCAGAGTCATACCTATGAGCTAAGAGATTTCTAACTGTGAGATGAGGTGGGTGGCAAATACAACATGGTTTTGTTTTTCTTAAAGGTAATAGAGAGAAAGGGTTTAGAGAAGATGACAGTTAGAATAAATTCTTGGAACTGTACATTGTACATGTTCAACCTGTGAGATAAAATCAAAAAAGCGACTTTATCTCCCACAGTCCCTTTAAAATTGCCCATGCCTTTGGATAAGAATGGCAAGACCCAAGGTTGGGTACTTAAACTCACCTGTCAGTCTGAGTACAGTTAGTAAAATGACCTATTTCCATGCAGGAGCCCAAATTTCAAACTTGACTTAGTGTTATATCTTTTTTGCTCCCCCTGCTAGGACTAGTTGCCTGCTGCCTAGGAGGGAGGGACAGCCAGCCTTTTCTTTATGTCTGGTTCATCTCAACCATCATCTTACTTTACTTTAGCTTATGTACCTTGCAGGGCTGGAACACAGGAAAAGAAGAGAAAATGGATACTCAGATTTCTGATTGGACTGATACTATCTCAAGATGGCTTTGCTCTGTTTGTACCTGACAAGGGTTAAAGCTGTCTCTTCCTCCAAAAGGTGCTGTTATGAGGCCTCTGGAATCTTTGCTGCTGCTGGGCCCTTGGGCTTCAAATCCTGGGCCTCTCTTTTGGCTACTACCCCCCTCTCAGCCCCGAGATTTCTGGTCATGCACAAAACTTTCTCTGTCGGATTGCATCGCACTCCCAAACAGTCCTCTTGGACAGGGTTTAAAATGGCTTTAGGACAACATGCCTTTTTAAGACTTAGGTCTGATCCCCTCCCATTGGAGAGAAGCACAGTCGCTTCCCAGACACACAGGCTGCTTTACCTTCCCACGTGTTCTTCCCAATGACAGAAAGCACATCTCGAAAGCTCTGAATGGTCTCATTCCAGCCCCTCTCACCAGGCGTGGGTTTAAAAGAAACACCACCTACCCCCGCCCCATTTGTGGGCAATGGAATTCAGCCCAGCAGCATCTCTTTCCCTGGAAATCCTTCCCCTTCTCTTTGGAACAGAGCTTTGGAAATGGGCTCTCTCAAACTTTCCTTTGAACCCTTTATCCCCCCACCCCAAGTCTCAGAATCAAAACTTCCATTCTCACATCTCAAAGAAAAGTGAGAATTCTTAACTGATTTTAAGATACCTACATTTGTAATGATCTTCCTTGAAGTTATGCAACTATGTAAATTATATAGTATAATTAGCTATTGTGTTTCTTCTTACCAATGTATCATAAGGAAAAATCAGGCTATACTTTCTAACGTTGAGTTTTCTACACCTGTGCAGACTCTCTCTGTTTGGACAAGACCATAATCTAAATTTGTGATTCTCAAACTGGGCAGCATATCACCATAACCTGAGGAACTTATTTAAAATTCAAATGTCAGGATCTATTCCAGGTGCACTAAATCAGAGTCTCCAGGCCATCAGCATTTTTTTTTTTTTTTGCGGTACGCGGGCCTCTCACTGTTGTGGCCTCTCCCGTTGCGGAGCACAGGCTCCGGACGCGCAGGCTCAGCGGCCATGGCTCACGGGCCCAGCCGCTCTGTGGCATGTGGGATCTTCCCAGACCGGGGCACGAACCCGTGTCCCCTGCATCGGCAGGTGGACTCTCCACCACTGCGCCACCAGGGAAGCCCCATCAGCATTTTTATCAAGCTTCACCTGTGATTCTCTTGCATTACTAGGTTCATTGGTCTCCTGGTAGTAGGTAGTCAGAAATGCCAATGCCACCTCCAAGGATATAAACAGCCCCTGACAGGCACGTCTTGTAAATTCAAACTTACGAAGCATTAGTCTCCCCTGTAGTTCCAATTAGGAGTAAATCTCAGCAAAATGTTATTTTTATTTGTCACGAGGGTTTCTCTTTCTTTAGCTTTCTCTCCTCTGGAAGAGTGAAACCACCTCCAGGTTTACCAGTTAGCTCCCTGTTGAATCTGTTGTTAAGGGATGTCCCCGTTCAACAGAGTTGCTAGGGAAGCCTGAGTCCTAACCTTCAACCCCCGGTGTTGACCTGCAAACGGCAAATCTGTTATTACTCTCTTGATCCCCTTGTTTTGTACTAGGCCTGACTACTTGGGTCTTTGCTGCCAATTCTCGTTTTGTGTCTTGGTAGCTTTGGGGATTTTAAACATTTCACCCCTTTCTCTTTCTCCTTAATCAAAAGAACTGACGTTCTCCATGGCTCTCATCAGTAACCTCTGGGTATGAAAAATTATATCAAAAGTTCATGACCATTCGAATGTGTTCCCCATCTCCTGTTTCGATCTTGTCTTCAAGCAGTGGTAGAGAGCTCCCTCTGCTCTAACGCATAGTCTCAGCTTTGATGCTGTGAGTTTTGGGGGTTCTCCTAAGAGAGAGAAGTGGTGCTGGCTAAGGCAGAACACATATTTGGAGGGGAAGGTCTGGGATACAAATTAGAATCTATACCTCTCTTCATCATCATCCTTGGAATCTAGACAGTTAAAGAAAACTTCCAGTTCTTCTCTCTCATCTTCGCTAGCCTTTGCCTCCTTTCACTTCAGTATTCGTGCAGTTACTAGAGTTACTCTTGTCCATTCTAAATCTCCCAAGCCTGATTTCCTCCACCCCCCACCCCCTGCTCCTTTACAGCTTCCTATTATTCACAGATGGAAATCCACAATGGGCATATGGCTGAGTCCCTGTACAACCTGATGTTAAAGGGCGTTTCCAGTTTTGACTTTCGTTTCTCCCCATGATGCTCCTAAATTTTTCCATTTTTACATGGTCCTCCAGATATGCTTTGTCCTTTCATAGGAGCATGCTTTTACCCCTTGGAGCTCCCCTCCTCAAGCTGGAATTGGGGAAAGGAAAGAGAACTCACTTGCTGAGCTGCTACTGTATTCCAGGCACTATGATAAATGTCTTTGTGTGTGTGTGTGTGTGTGTGTGTGTGTGTAATTCTTGTCTTTCAATAGCCATTAAAATCCTTATTTGCAGCCCTGTTTTATATATAAGAAAATACCAATAGATGGTTTAAATAATCTTGTCTATAATATACCATTAAACAAATAACCAAGAAAATTAGTGTGGTAAGCTCTGTAGAAGTGATCAATAAGTTAATATAGCAGGTGAAAGTATCTGGAAGGAGCCTCCTTAAAATACAGAGAATCAGGAAAGGCCCTTGTGAGGAGGTGATATTTAAATGGTGACTTAGAAAATGAGAAACAGCTAAAATAAGTGGTAGAGGATGAGCACTCCAAACAGAGGGAGATGTAAGTGCAAAGGTCCTGGGGCAGGAAATTGCTTGGTATGTTTGGGGGGTACTTTTGCATGAAGTGGTAAAAGATAAGGTTGAACAGGTAGGTTGGTACCAGATCGTGTCGAACTCTGAGGTCACTTTGGATTTTATTCTGAAAGCAATGTAAAAGCTTTGAAGGATTTTTTAAATGGCTTTATTGACGTATAATTGACATACAATAAACTGAACACGTGCGAAGGGCGCTATTTGATCAGTTTTGACATACACATACACCCATGAAATTATCATCATGCCTGAGACAATGAGCATAGCCATCATCTCTCAAAGTTTTGTTATGGTCCTCTGTAATCCCGCACTCAGAACCTTCCCTGACTGCAGCCTCAGGAGACCACTGATTTCCTTTCTGTTACTATAAATTAGTTTGCATTTTCCAGTATTTTATGTAAATAGGATCAATTACTTGGGTCTAGGGTATGTACTTCTGTGCATGTGTGTGACTTGTAGGTTTTTCATAGATACCTTTAATCAGGTTAAAGAAGTCTCTTCTATTCTTACTTTACTGAGAGTTTTTATCAGGAATGGGTGCTGTATTTTGTCAAATGTTTGTTCTCAATCTTTTGAGATGGTCATCTTTTTTTTTTAGACTATTAATTGATTGTTTTGAATGTTAAGCCAAAAATACATTCCTGGAATAATCCCTACTTGATTTATTATCCTCTTTACATATTGTTGGATTAAATTTGCTAAGATTGTGTTTAGAAAATTCGTACCTAGGTAGTTTTCCTTTCTTGTAATATCTTTTTTTGGATTTGGTATCAGAGTAATTCTGGCCTTATAAAATGGTTTGGGAAGCATTGCCCCCCTTCAGTGTTCTTTGAGTTTGTTCGAATGGGTGTTATTTCTTCCTAATGTTTGGTAGAATTCACTAACGAAGGCATCTGTACCTGGAGTCTCCTTTGTTTACAAGGCTTTAAGCTACAAATTCAATTTTTAAAAATAAAGGATTATCTGTTCAGATTATCTCTTTCTTCTTGAGCAAGTGTTTGCCTTATGCCTTTTAAGGAATTTATCCATTTCTTCTAAGTTGTCAGATTTATTGGCATAAAGCTGTCCGTAAGAAATAATCCTTTTAATATCTGTGGAGTCTATAGTAATGTCACACCTCTCATTCTCGATACTGTTAATATCAGCCCCCGCCCATGAGTCTGGTTTACCAAATTTATTGATCTTCCCACATAACCAGCTTTTGGTCTCATTTATTTTCTCTATTATGCTTCCTGTTTATTTTTAATTGATTTTTGCTCTTTGTAATTTATTCTATGTTTTTTTTAGTTTAACTTGTAATTCCTAAGAGTTTTTTGTTGGTGGGGGACATTGTTTATTCTTAAGGAAGAGGCTACTGTCAGTAGCACAAGACCCATCGCCAGGCTTTTTTCACTGTGACTAATGAGAAGAGAAATTATTCCCACTCTTGAGTGACCCCTGAGAAATCATTCTCTCAGATCCTTGCACGTGGATTTCCCCCTATATCAGTTAGTTCTCTCACAGATATGCACTGAGTGGCACGCAGCTCAAGGAGGACCCTCTGCAGCTCTCTCTCTCTCTCTCTTCTCTCTCTCTCCTCTCTCTCTTCTCTCTCTGTCTCTCTCTTCTCTCCAGCACCCTCTCCTGAACTCTGACTTCCTTGGCTTCATGGACTCCTAGTACTGGCTTCTCAACTCAGCAAGGCTGCCAAGCCTTTTCTTCCCTGTCTTTGTGCCATGACTTGGACATTCTCTCCAGGCACTAAGCTGGGGCCAGCAGAGGGCTTCACTTTGTTTCATGTCTCAACTATCACTCTCCTTCATTGCCTGATGTCTAATGTTATAAAAATAGTTTTGCATATATTTTGTATTTTTTAATCTTTTTTTAAAATTGAAGTATAGTTGACCTACAATGTTGTGTTAGTTTCAGGGGTACAGCAAAGTGATTTAGTTAAACACACACACACACACACACACACAGATTCTTTTCCATTATAGGGTGTTACAAGATATTGAGATATTGAGTACAGTTCCCCATGCTATACAGTAGGTCCTTGTTGTTTATTTTATATATAGTAGTGTGTATCTGTTAATCCCAAACTCCTAATTTATCCCTCCCCACCCTTTCCCCTCTGGTACCCATAAGTTTGTTTTCTATGTCCGTGAGTCTATTTATGTTTTGTAGATAAGTTCATTTGTATCATTTTTTTTAGGTTCCACATATAAACTATAATCATATAATATTTGTCTTTGTCTGGCTTACTTAGTATGATAATCTCTGGGTCCATCCATGTTGCTGCAAATGGCATTATTTCATTCTTTTTTATGGCTGACTAATATTCTATTGTATATATGTACCACATCTTCTTTATCTGTTCATCTGTCGATAGACACTTAGGTGGCTTCCATGTCTTATTGTGTATTATTTTTTAGTTATTTCATATGGGAGGATAAGTCTATTTATTCCACCTCTGTCAGAAATGAAAGTCTCATTCCTTTGAAGGATTTTTTTTTTTTTTTTTTGCGGTACGCAGGCCTCCCACTGTTGTGGCCTCTCCCGTTGCGGAGCACAGGCTCCGGACGCGCAGGCTCAGCGGCCATGGCTCACGGGCCCAGCCGCTCTGTGGCATGTGGGATCTTCCCAGACCGGGGCACGAACCCGTGTCCCCTGCATCGGCAGGCGGACTCTCAACCACTGTGCCACCAGGGAAGCCCCCTTTGAAGGATTTTAAGTAGAGGAGTGGTATTATACCAGTTGAAGTTTAAAAAGATTATATACTGACTGCAGTGTGGGGAACAGATTGGAAGTGTGATGGGTCTTGAAGCTAGATTTTTTCAGGGAACGTGCAAACAGAGAACAGGTCCAGTTGCCTTGGGAGATGGAATCCACAGGACTTGGATATGGACAGGGGAGGAAGCGGAAGAGTCAAGGCTGCCTCCTGAGTTTTTTCCCAGAACAACTGTGCTGATGGGGAAAGCCATGGTGGGGTCATTGTGGGAAGGCAGACGTCATGACTTACTATTTGTACAGAAGCTTGAGATGCCTCTTTAATCATTCAGGTGGAGCTGGTCAGACAGGCAGAGGGCAGTAAGAATGTGGAGCTCCGGGGAGAGGTCAGGGATGGAGACAGAAAAATATTCATCAACGTACAGTTGTTCAAAGCTCTGGAACCAGATGAGACCACCTAGGGGAAGAGAGTAGATAAAGGAGAAAAGAAGACCCAGGACTGAATCCAAAGGGGTCTAGAGGTCAGGGGAAGAGGAGGAGCTGAGATGGAGACCAAGCAGAACCTGGCTTCCTACGATACTTAGTTTCTTTATTTAACCGTGTATCATTCCGTATTATAATTCCTGTAGGTCCACCTGTCACTCAACTGGCCTGTGAGCCCCCGAGGTTGGGGGCCCTGTCGTACTCTTTATCAGCCACTTCTAACTCAGTGTCTGGCACCCTTCAAATGAATTCTTCAAATAAATGAATGAATGGATGGATCTATTGAAATGAATGAATCCTTCAAATGAATGGATCGATGGATGAGGTTAGGAGATGATTGGTGTGAAAGCAAAGGGATACAGCCTTTTCAGAGTCCAGAAGACAATTCTGAGAAAAATTAGGCTCAGAAAAAAAAAAAAAAAAGGAAGATTGTTGTGAGCCCGTTTCCTGATCTGTAAACTGTAAGGCCTGGAGAAGCGATCTCTCATGTTCCTTCCGTGGATACAGTGGACGCGGACAGGAACTCTCTACCTTCCTGCTACAGAACCCCAGGAGACAAAACAGTGCATTCAACTTGGGCTTTGTCGGTGGATGTTTCTGTTCTTCTGGTCTTTTCTCTTGTTTTCAAGCAGATCAAAGCACGTCTTGTGAAATGTTTTGGCCCTGGATTAGAATTTAGGATGTGCAAAGGTCAAGAGTTGGCGGTCATTTAAAAAAAATCATTTTGACCCTGGTGAACCGGGGGGCCACCATGAGGGTCAGAAGAGGCCAGGTGCATCCCTGCCAGCCCCCCTGGAGACATAAAGATGTCCCATGAGGGTTACTGACAGCTCTGCATCGACCCCCTGCCGAGCCGGAGCACCAAGCCTCCCTCTCTTGACTTATGGGACTGGCCAGGGCAGTGACAGGAGCCTGGCCGAGGAGCCCGGCTGAAGCCCTGGCCCGAGGGAGAGCCTTGCAGAGAGCACTGCAAAGAAAGGCAACCTTCAGAGACGAACCACGATATTTATAGTCTCACTTCCGTGGAGAGCCATGGGCTCGGGTTCTACACATTTCAGCAAGTTGAACAGACCCTGAAAGGTTTAACTGTCCAGTTGAAACTGTAATAAAGTTTATTTTGGTTAGAACCTGAAATGAGTCTGAGTTTGGCTTTTTCATCCTGGTGGCTTTGTGTAAACGGTTTACTTAATATCGTTTTTGGCTCCTTTTCAATAAACCACCATGATAATCCCATTCACAGACAAAACAGATCACAGATTAGCAGACAGGCCGCTGTAAAATAGCGCATTACCTGCTCTCTGTGTGCAATGTAAAGATCTGGTTTTACAGTTTTGAAGGAGGAACTCGTCCATCTCTTTTTGCAGTTGGAGACATGGTTTCTTTAGACTTCCATGGAAGAGAAGGAACCTAACATTGTTTAGCTCCTTTTTATACCACAAAAATAGCTTTTAATTAAGCACATAAGGCGAGCTGGACTGGGAACTGTTATTTTCCAGAGAAGCATGCTGGCTTCATTCAAATTGGAAGAGACCCCAGGAGAATGCCAAGATCACCTACTGCTTACATTTCATTTTAATGTGCTCAAGTTCAATAAAAGTTTATCATCTCCATTAAACCGGTACCTATTGGAACTGATTTAATCTCGTTAGTGCAGAGAACCACATGAAAGAAATCAAGTCCCCAGGACAAGATTGGGCAAAGTACAGTTTGGGGGTGTAAATTACATGAAAGAAACGAAGCATCTGCAGAGGACAGGGTGCCTCTTACCTGCACGCGTGTGCATCTGTGTGCGCGGATGCGCGTGTGGGGTGTGCACATGTGTCCATGGGGATCCATGCACTCTGCCATGCAGGCTTTGGCTGTCAGCCATGGTGCAGCATGCCTGGGAGGCCTCCAAGCTCGGGAGTCCTCAGCTGCTCAGTGTCACAGCCCCGCCGTGCTCCCATTCGGACCATGAATTGTGTGACACTTGAACAAACAAATGTCATGTGTAGGGGTGCTAGTCAAACGTCTACTGGCAACAGCACACTAAAGACATATATCTTGATTTTAGCCCCAGAGAGCTACAGCAGACACACACACACACACACACACACCTTCCTCTGCAGGAAGAGTCAGTTTGCTCATCCCTTTCAGCAGCATCTTTTCCATGTACCAGAGAGTCTCATGTAGTTCATGGCTAGACATGAACAGAGCCCAAGAATCCAGGGAGGTCAGGTCTCTTATTCAACGTGTAGCTTGACCTTGGGACTCAGTCACACGGGACCTGGATGACAAGCTGGCACGGGGGTGACTGGCTACCCGCAGGTGTCTGCTGCCCCGAGACACATCTCATGGGCCAGTGGACACAGTAGCTGTGGTCTGGAGAACTCACTGGAGACCAGGCTGCAGGCAGAAGCTGAAGCACCTGTTTCCCTAGAGGATTCAGCAGAGGACCAAATAGAAGTTCTAGGGCTAGGTGAGAAGGGCACAGAACAGAACGCATGTCTTTCCCCACGGCTACCCCATGCCTCAATGGGGGCTGTGGGGAGCACAGCCTCATGTTGGCACTCAGGGTCTTGGAGCTTTGGGACCAGAGGGTGGCTGTCACCCTCAGCATGAACACCTGGGTCTTAGCCATGGGGACAGTTGGCACAGTTTTGAAAGCAATTTGGCCGGGCTGGAAACCTGGAGTGGAAGAATATGTGATGACTTTTTTTGGACTGCTGTGAGGCTCTCTCAGGATCTCCTGGAAATATCTGGTGGAGCTTTGAGTGGAGGGCTATAGGTCCCTCTTACGTAGGGTGAGGCATGAGTCATTCAGGACCAAGGGGGCGTGGGCAATGATCCCCTGACTCCATTACTCGTTCATTAAAGAGAATTTACAGACTCTTTATTGAGTGCCAAGCATACTAGTCATCTGTATGAGCTTGGCTGCCATAACACAATACCGTAGACAAGGGAAATTTACTTCTCACACTTTTGGAGGCTGGGAAGCCCAGGATCCAGGCACCGACAGGTACCTTTCATTCTGAGACCTCTTCTCTTGCTTTGTAGGCAGCTGCCATCTTGCCGTGTGTTCCCATGACCTCCTGTGCACGTTTGGGGTGGGATGGGGAGAGCTTGAGAGAAAGAGTAAGCAAGCTTTCTGGCGTCTTACAAGGGCACTAGTCCCATGAGACCAGGGCCCCACCCTCATGACCTCATCTAACCCTAATTGCCTCCCAAAGGTCCATTTCCAAATTCCATCATATTGGGAGTTAGGGTTTCAACATATGATGTTTGGAGCACAAACATTCAGTCCATAACACCCCGTGGGGAGATCGTGGTCCTTCCGGATCCTTCCTTACATAACAGAGACAACCAAACAGTTCCCGGGGGAAGACAGCCGGCAGCAGCCTCCTCTTTCCCTTCAACTCAGCCAGAGCCACTTGCGTGGCTTGTGCCTGTCTCTCCAGCAAGTGTCCCTGCTGGTCCCTTCTCCTGGGATCCCCTTGCCTACCTCTGAACGTGCTGGTTTTCCCAGCCCTCAGCTGTGGTCACCTCTCCCACTTCCCTGTGGAGAGTCCCGTCTGGGGGGAGGGGCCTCCCCACTACTCCCAGCCACTTAACCTGTTTTACTTTTCCATATCACTGAAAACTAGTTACGAGCATTTTGTGTGTTTGTTTCCTTGTTTATCATCTGGATAGGCCCCCCCTCCCCCAGCAGTGTGTGCTTTGTGACAACAAGGACCTCGTCTTTCAAGACCATTTCTGTGCCCCCCCCAAAAAAAACTAGAACAGTATCTGAACGTGGTAGGTGTCAATAGGCAAGTGTTGATGAACCCAAAGTACCAGAAAAGGGGGGTACAGGGGAGAACAGCAGTCTCTGCACAGCTGAGATGGGCCTCATAGGATGGGGAGGATTTTGACAGATGGGACTGTGGGGTGAGGAGGGAAGGTAATCCATCCCTTTGACTCTGGAAAGACTTGGATTATAACTTTTTTTTTTTTTTTTTTTTTTTTTTAACAAACTCACAAGCTTCTTTGGAGAGGGCTCTTTGATGGTCTTATTCTAGTGCATTAGAACTCTGGTTGTCAGGAAGGTCTTGATGTCTGACCTAAAGGCTGACCTTGCTTTCCCAACTTCAGCCCAGCTTTTCCTGCCGTTTGATAGAAACACTGTAAACTCTTCTCATCCTTTATAAGTCCTTTCATCTGGAAAAAGACTGCAAGTGAAAAACACTAATAGTCTTATTTTCGCTGTTGTGTTTTCACTGAAAAAGGCTAAATAATCCTGGGGGCGGGGGCGGGAGGAATTGTGTTTTGGGTCCATGGGTGTCCCTGGGTTTGGGTTAGGGTTAGGGTTAGGGTTAGGGTTAGGGTTAGGGAAGCTTCTCGGGCTCTTATCTGAGTGGGAAGTAGTGGGAAAGGCAGAGCAAAGGGGCTTTGGAGGAGCACCATTTCCCTAGATACTGTGCTTTATAGCTTCACCACCTGAATCCCTAAGAGTACAGGCATCGCTCTGGAAGCTTTGCTGTGCAAATGAGCATCCTGCAAACATTTAACGGTGTTGCTCTGGGGCCAGAGCTTGTGCTTGGTGCGGACTCATCCATGAAGGCAAATGAGATGGGGCCCCACACAGGGTATGTGACGGACGTGAAATGTGAGTCCCGAGGGCGGGACTTAAGTGTGGAGAATGACGCAGCAGAGGGGGAAGAAAAGGCTTTGAAAAAGAGGCCAGATAGGGTCCTTGGAGCAGTGCCTTTTCAGGATGCTCTGGACCGCTGGCCTCAGTCTTAGCCTGGGACGTATTGTGGCTGGGCCAGCGCCTTCCAGAGCCTGCAAGGACCTGAGCCTGTCCCTCTCCTTCCCGGCGTGGCAGCTGTGCAAGTAGAGCACAAGGCACAGTCCCTTTTGGAGACCTGGCCAGCGAGGCCCAGCCCTGAGCAGCAGCTCCTCTCTCCCCAGGCCATTCCCCCGAGGTCCCGTGGTGGGTGTGTTCTCTCAGCACTCAGAGAACGTAAATGAAGGTTCAAAAGCAGGCCAGCAGCGAAGAGAAGAGCTGACTTTGAAGTTGAGAGCCGTAGGTTGAAGGGAATTCTCTTGGCTGAGACACAAAGGGAAGAAAATGCCATCCTAAGGAGAGTAGCTTTAGATTTTTCACTTTATCTTCCAACTAAAAGATTAGGGACACAGTTCTGGTTGAGATGGTTAAGCGGGCGCCTGTATAATTGAATTTCATGCTCATTATTTCCCTCTGAAGTGGTGTACACGAGCAGTCATCGGAAAGCAGGGATCACAGACACGCTGGCCAGGGCCTCGCTGAGCTTTCCAAAAGTTTCCAGGTCTTTTCAGCATTTACGGTCACTGTGCAATACCTGCGAGGCAATACTGATACAGGCCCTGAACCCACCAGGTTCAAGACAGGCCTCCCCTCCATCAGCGAAGTTGTCTTAGGATTTAAACGTTTTATTTTCTGCACAAGATTAGACGTGGTCTGGGGGGAACTTTGTGCTGCACTGGACAGGCAGTTTGCCCGTAGCTTTGACATCTCATAACTGAGCTGTGTCACAGTCCAAAGGAAGAAAAGACCAAAGGTCTGTATGATACTCTGCGTGTGGGGGGCAGGGGGGTTATAGGAAATCTCTGTACCTTCCTCTCAGTTTTGCCGTGCACTGAAAATTTCTCTAAGAAAGTAAAATCTTTTATAAAAAGTGTATACTAGGGTCACTGTTGTGATAAACGCGGACTTTGGTGGCCCCCTTTGAATGCGTGTTTCTTCGTCGCTACTGTTTTTTTTTTGTTTTTTAAAGGAGACCTAGAAGAGATTGTTCAGTGCAAATGAATGGACTACCCATAGTGAGAATCCAGCAGTCAGTTGGGAAAAATTCTCAGACCCTTGGATATGACCATGTTCTGTAAATTGAAGCTTGGTTTGAAGCTCTTGTCTGTAGGTCCCATGAGGGACTTCCTCCTAGGTGGGGAGAGGAGGGAGCTGCTCCTTTGGACCCCACTGTGTTCTCAAGAAGTTTGGGGGCAAGGATTCACAAGCACATCTTTCCTCCCCAACAAAGGCTTCTAATGCCACTTTCTGGCAAGCTTCCTCCCTGCATGTTCTCTTGGAGCAAGGTCAGGGTTCAGGGGTCTCGGGTATTGACTGCAAGGTCCTTATAAGTCTTCTTGGGGACAGAGGAAAGGAAGGAACTGTCATTTCTTGGGCTCCTACAATATGCCAGGCACTGCGGCCAGGCCTCCCGTACGTGATCTGAGAGGTGGGGATGTCGTCATCCTTACCCGTGCTTCTCAAACTGTCTCCAGGGAAAGACCAGGGATTTTCATTGCTCTGCATCAATACCAGTCTGTGCAGCAACAAGATGTGCACGATGGTCAGAAAAGGTAAGCCACCTGCCTACGGTCTCATGGCCGGTGAGACCTGCGATCCCACTTCAGGTCAGGATATCTCCAGCACCTCCAGTTCACCTACAGCAACTGTAGAAAAGGCTGTGAAAGCGATTATGCCAAAGCTACTAGATTTCAAATGAATCATCCATGGAAAGAGACCGGAAGGAAGGATAACCTCTCACTTGCCTGAATTCTACTCTCCTGATTCTACAAGCTAATGAGCCCCTCCAGGGAGGACCAGGAATCTCCGTGATAGTTCTCGTATCTTCTTCCCACCCCATTCCCTGCTACAGCCGCCCCTTACCCCTTCCCAACGACTCCCTTAGTGAAGAGTCTGGAATTCAAGGGGCTGGGGGGAGGTGCAGCATCAGAACAATGAAATAAATTACAGAGTCCAAAGAGCGCTCAGGAATCCAAACAGAGCAAAATTATTATGTTTAACGTAGAAATTGAACTTCAAATAATTCTGCTCTGTGTTTAATAACAACAGGTATGGCTCAGCTAAGCCAAGTCAGCTAGGTCCCCTCAGCCAGGCCTCCTGGCTTCTCTTAGCAAAAAGATAAAGCAAACGAGAGCACTTGAAGGTTCATAGAATCTCTCACCTCCCGAAGAATGCAAACTGTATAAATATTCAGGTTTTAAAATAAAATCCCCCAAAGCCAGCATTGCCAAATGAGGTCAGCTGGGTCTGGCAGGGCCTGCTGGCTCCTCGTCCGGGCCGGGTGGCGGGGCATCCCGTGATCAGGACATCCGTGACATATCGACACAGTCTTTGCCTCTAGATCGTATACTGAAACCGTGAAAGCAGAACTCCCATGGCTCAAGTTTATAGAAATACGTGACAGTGTTTGAAGTAGCTGAGTTGAGACTAAAACAGTCTGACATCACAGCCTTGGGGAAGATGATGGAAATTTCTTAATTTCTTTGGAAAATTGAAAAAAAGAGATTCTTTTCAGGTGTTCGATTGGCCACCCAAGCGCAGCTCTTGGGCTGCTGTTCCTTCGTTTCAGGAAATCACGCAGAAATGCAGAGACTGAGCTGAGGACGTCAGCCACATCTTAGGATTATGGGTACCAGACTGTGCTGGGTATTTTCCATGTACCTCCCTCCACACCCTACCCCCGATTCATTCTCTATCCTACTCTGCTTTGCTCTGTGCCCTTGGAGACTGACCCTGATGGATTGTGTTACCTGGGTTCCCCTTACTTTGGACTTCCAGTTGGATTTGACCAGTGGGAGCCATAGCAGGAAACTGGTGGGAGGGAAGAGAGAGAGGTCAGGGACTATTCCCCTCCTTTGCCACACTTCCTGCTGTCCAGGCTCCCCTACACAGTTCCCTCCCATCGGCCCTTTTAGTCAAGGTAAAAGGCAAGAGTTTCCCACTGTCACAGACCCCTGGTGACTCACCTTCTCATTCCTTAATCCTGCCAACGGACCTGTGTGTTTCCTGTAGGGACCCTGGGTAATATGCAGACTTGCCCCTTAGCCTTTGGCTTCTGGTCAAGAGCTTCTGTGTCCTCATCTTAATTTGATATTGTAACACTATACTGACCGTGAGGAGGATGAATGAAGTACACTCATATCATTAAGAACAAAGAAATATATGAGAATTTCTTTCCATCTCTCAAGTGTTTGGTTTTTTTTTTTTTTTTTTTTTTTTTGCATGTTGTGTCTTATCACCTGTTGATGGGGAAAGGAAATAGTGCTTTATCATTTTTTTCTGTTTCCTGCTTCTGGACTAATTATCTTCTCACTTGTTTTTCATAGCAAGGTCCAACATTCATAATCTATATTTCATACATTCAAACTCGTGCTGTGTAGGTATATCCATAGCTGTTTCTTGAGTTCCTGTTGCTGCTGATTGTGTTTGAGGAATTTGGGTTGCCTCCTTTGGTTTAAAGCAGGCTTTCTTAGGGAAATGCCCAGACTTTCAGGCTTTCCCTGCCCATCTCCTCACAACCACCCGCATCCCTCTCCTCTGATCAAGATGCTCATATATGAGGATAATGGAAAGTTTGCGTCCTCATGGCAATAGGCCTCAGGTCCTTGACTGTCTCTGGGTCCACACTGGTCTCTGCCCCGGGTTGACCGACCTGGTCCCTGGGCAGCCACATCCCAGTGGCCACTTACATAGGTCCAGTCCTATCTGTTGGAACATCACGCTGCACTTACTGTTGATGTCTGGGTCCTGGCCTTTGGTCATAAAGTTTCTGCATTCTATTCTGGTCCCTCTGCTAAACTACTGGAACCTTCAGTTCTTCTGTACCCCCCATCAGAACTCATAGGACCTCTAATACCCCTCACACCATATATCAAGTATGGAGAACCCAAGGTCTACCTGCAACCCATTTGTATAGATGCCTACCTCAGCTCACAGGCTCCATGTTGGTCTGGTACCCGACTAAACATGAAGCATTTGGAAGGGTGCTTAAAGCGTTCCCAGTGTGTGGCTAGAGAAGAGGAGTGGGCCCCGCAACGGGATAACCCCCTCATTCATCTTCTTTTCTGTGAATGCCCTTATGAGGATTTTGAACTCCTGTTCCTCTCCTCCCTTTCACGACTCTTCCACCTGTGCCCAGATTATCCCCACATCCTCCCTGGGCAGAGGGGGGACCTCTCTCACAGGGTATTGGGTTTCATCTACTTATAAGTTGCAGCAAAACGTGAAATTGAATCTCCAAACTCTGCTTTGAATAGGTCAGAGGAAATTTTGGCAGTTGGTAATCCTTTGTATTTCTCAACAAAGCCTGGCTTTCAAGATTATCATTTCTCCAGGAAGCAGAACTTAACGGCTAAAGGACTCCTGTGTGTGTTTCTTAGTCCTCCCTCCCTCCCTCCCTTCCCTCTTTCTCTCCCCCCCGCTTCTCTCCCCCCTCTCTTTCTCTTTCTTTCCTTTGTTTCAACAAATGTTGATTGCCCACTACACCCACTCTATGCCTGTTTTATTTGCAGTAGAAAATAGTGTCCGCTCTAGAACTTTGCAAGTCGCCTTACACACATGCTGGGTGTGCTTACCAAGGAGGATGGGACCAACATTGAAACTACTGTCAGACTTTGGGGTAGAATTTTTTTTTCTCATAAAAGCTAGATCCTGTGTTTAATTCAATCACAACTTAGAGTCACTGTCTTGCCCCTAAATTGGATTTTGATTTGCTTGCTGTGGTTGTAGAGCTAGTCGGTTAGAAGCCAAAGTCATAGTTTTTATTCAACTTTAATTGGAACCTGTAAATGTTTTCATTATATAAATGTTTTCATATATTATAGACACACAGATTTTAAAAAACATGTGTTTGTGTCCAAGAGATGAGAGAAGACATGATAATTAGGATCTTCTGTGGGGGTGATGTAAATACAGGATGTGATGACAGTACATTGATGTATCATCCTCACAAAGGAATGACAGCACTGCTGGTTATTTTGATGGTAAACTGTGTCAACTGGAAAAAAATTCACAACCTAAAAATTGAGAATTATATTCTATTCAGTGGACTTACTGAGGACTTAAGCCTGGGATACAGCCTCCCAGATAGCTCTGAGGAGCCAGGATATATAGGAGTTTTTGCAAAAAAGAAACAAAACCCTAGGTAGCAGAACATCAAAAGACTTCTGCTAATTAAAGAAAAACCAGACATTTTAAGTAAATGATTTTAGTGCTTTTCCATGTATGGGAAGATACAAGAGTCTGGGCTTTTGGAAATCATTCCTTTGATAGGCATCTTAACCATCTAGGGCTAGTATCCTGTTTTCGTCCATCCAGAGTCCCTCAGGGTGGACTGTTGGGGTCAACTGCTTTGACCGATGGCTTGGTGGCAGGCAACCTGTTTTTCTCTACCCCGAATTCTCCTCAGGGTGTGGCTACAATGGCTGATGGCAGCGACATCCTTCGTTTACTGAAATGGCAGGTGACGTTTTTTGGTCCGTGACTGACAGCATTTGTCCCCTCCTTTCTGTGGCCACTGCTGGAGTCCAGACCCTCCACCCCTTACTTGCCTGATAACATCGACCTCCTAACGTCTCTCATTCTCTGCCAACCTGTGTTCCATTGTGCAACCAGAATCATCTGGGGAGGAGGATGGACCTAATTTTAGAATTTCATTTGGCCCTTGGAAGCAGTCATTAAAAAACCCCAGCTACTCGGTGCTTTGTGACCACCTAGAGGGGTAGGATAGGGAGGGTGGGAGGGAGGGAGACGCAAGGGGGAAGAGATATGGGAATATATGTATATGTATAGCTGATTCACTTTGTTATAAAGCAGAAACTAACACACCATTGTAAAGTAATTATACTCCAATAAAGATGTAAAAAAACAAAAAAACAAAAATACTAACAACAACAACAAAAAAAAACCCCAGCTACATTTTTTGAAGCTAAAGGGGTTGCTCTTAAGAGACAGGTGACTAAGCAATGGACCATTTCTTATTTCCTGCGAGTCCTCGGGGACATAATAGAAAAGGGAGTGAGGAGAAGAACAAGCAAAGGACTTCATCCTGGGTGACACAGCCTTGAGAGCTAAGAGACAGGTAGGAAAATATGTTCCTCCCCCTTCAGAGTTGGGCTAGCACTGAAATCCTCAGCCGCTCCCAGGCGTCAGGCAGGTCGAGGGACCGAGTGTCGTGGGCTGCTTGGAGGAGATGTGGAGAGCCTGCCTTGTCCTAAGGGATCAGCATTACTCCACTGCAGCCAATGGTAGTATCAGTTTTTTCCAAAGCAGCAGGAAATCTAGATGTTTATCTGAAACTTGATCATTTTTGTGTGTCAAATTCTGTGTTGGATTTGGCCCTGAGACTTCAGTTTGTGACTTCCGGTTTAGACTGGACTATATCTGACACGTAGGGGTGCGTGTGTGTGTGTGCACATGTGTGTGCAATTAAACAGTTACCTTCTGGTCAGTTCGAGAGTTAAAAGAAAGTCTGTGCGTCACCTTGGGGGAGAAAGGACTGGAAACACTCCCGCCACCTTGAAATGCTCCTTCCCAAGTTCCCTCCTCCCTGCCCATCCCCCTCCTCCCTGACACACACATCAAGGACAGACTGTTGTGTAGTGCGTGGAGTGTCAAGGCTGTGCAATTTCCGGCTCCCACCCCTTTGGAGCATTTTCTAGCTTATGCAATTCAGACTTGGGGTGACTCTGGGGATATGACCCACCTGGGTGGACATGGGGTGCTATTTCTAGAAAGTTTGAAAGCCTCACAGCAGAGGTTAGAATAACGAGTTACGGTTGCAGAGAGAGGTTGGCATGAGGATTGAGGAGTGAGGGGAGGAACTGGAACCCCATGGAACGTCTCATCTGGGTTATGAGAAAACTCACGAAGCATACAATTGTGAGTACTCCGCCTCGGGGGTTACAGTTTCAGACTAAAGGGAGAGACCGATGTTTAAAAATAAACCCCCGAATGAATGAGATAAGTGCAGAATGAGGTCCTAAGATTGCGTAAGGACAAAAGAGACTGACTAGACCAGGGTGGGGCGGGCAGACATCAGAGAAGCCTCCCGGAGAAGGGAAGGGAGATTGAAGGTGGGTGGGTTAACCCCAGGACCGGGGAAGGGAGTGGGAGAGAGCATCCTAGGTGGAGGGACCACCATGTGCAAAGTGCATGCTGGGAAGGAAGGTGGGGCATTGAGGAAACTGATAGGAGAGCACAGAGGGTAATGAGTCAGGAGTCAAAGGGGGAGCCTGGTGGGAGATGAACTTGAGAGAAAGCCGAGCTTCACCGGGCAGGGATTTCCATCCCCCAAGCCCAAGGAGAAACCCAGGGAGGTTAAAGTCAGGCAGGCACATGGTCAAAACTGATACAGGAAAGGCTCATCCTGGCTTTGGTGCAGAAGACAGATTAGAACAGGAGGAGACTGGATGCAGGGAAGCCTTAGAGCATTTCTTTAGGATAGTATTTTTTTTTTTTTTGGAAATCTTACCCTATGCCAGACACTGCTTTGATTTTTTCATCATTAAAATATTAAGTCAGTATTACTCAGACTTAAAAAGAAACAAAATTGAGTTATTTGTAGTGAGGTGGATGGACCTAGATTCTGTCATACAGAGTGAAGTAAGTCAGAAAGAGAAAAACAAATGCCGTATGCTAACACATATATATGGAATCTTAAAAAAAAAAAAAGGTTCTGATGAACCTAGGGGCAGGACAGGAATAAAGACCTAGACATAGAGAATGGACTTGAGGACATGGGTAGGGGGAAGGGTAAGCTGGAACGAAGTGAGAGAGTGGCATGGACATATATACACTACCAAATGTAAAACAGATAGCTAGTGGGAAGCAGCTGCATAACACAGGGAGATCAGCTCAGTGCTTTGTGACCACCTAGAGGGGTGGGATAGGGAGGATGGGAGGGAGACGCAAGAGGGAGGGGATATGGGGTTATATGTGTACATATAGCTGATTCACTTTGTTATAAAGCAGAAACTACCACACCATTGTAAAGCAACTATACTCCAATAAAGATGTTAAAAAATATATATATATTAAGTCTTCCAAAGCTCTATGAGGTGTTATTATCCCCATTTTACAGATGAAGAAACTAAGGCACTGAGAAAGGAGTTTCCCAAGGTCACAGCAGGTAAAGCGCTTGGACTAAAGGGGTGTCAGTGAAGAAGGTGAGAAGGTGGTACTGAGTCTAGGCTCGTACTGCTCACCACATGACAGGCCAATAATTGAGAGATGAGTTGTTGGGACAAGGAATAATGAGTTTTTGGAAAGCCAGGAAACTGAGAAGATGGTGGACTCATGCCCCAAAGAACCATCTTGCCTGAGATAGAATGCAGGCTTCTTTTTTTTTTTAAATTTTTTAAAAAACTATTTATTTTATTTTTGGCTGTGTTGGGTCTTCGTTGCTGCCCGCAGGCTTTCTCTGGTTGTGGCGAGCGGGGGCTACTCTTCCTTGCAGTGCATGGGCTTCTCACTGCGGTGGCTTCTCTTTGTTGCGGAGCAGGGGTTCCAGGCATGCGGGCTTCAGTAGTTGTGGCACATAGGCTCAGTAGTTGTGGCTCGCGGGCTGTAAGAGCACAGGCTCAGTAGTTGTGGCTGGTGGGCTCTAGAGCACAGGCTCAATCGTTGTGGCACACGGGCTTAGTTGCTCCATGGCACGTGGGATCTTCCCGGACCCGGGCTTGAACCCGTGCCCCCTGCATTGGCAGGCGGCTTCTTAACCACTGCGCCACCAGGAAAGCCCAGAATGCAGGCTTTTTTTATACTAAAAGGGGAGGGAGTAAAGTCAAACACTTCCTGGTTCCCACCAGCCTCCAGGGGAGGTCTCAATTTCTTCCTTCCTGCAGCCATTGAGAGCTGGGCCTGGTCAGGATGTTTCCCGTGAGCTAAACAAAGGTATTTTAGCTTAATGCTCATTATGTATAATTTAAGCTTCTAGGTAACATCCCTTTAGTGATTAACTTGTAATAGAATACAAAAGGTTCTTCTCTATTGCAGAGGGAACAGACCTGAGAGGCGGGTGTTCAGGAGCTAAAATGTGCAAGATTTGATGGAGTGGGAATGGAGTATGCGGGTCGGGCATCACCAGTGGGGATTTCCGGGCTCCTGGCTCGTCGGTGGACGGATGGTAGAAACATTCCTGAAAACTGAATAACCGAAGAGGCCTAGGTCAGACAGCAAAGAACAGAGAGACACAGAATCCAATCTGGGCGTTGTAGCTTTGGGGTGGGAGGTGGGGTCTCTGCTCTTAACTGGTGCAACATGCTGTATCTTTTTCTACATACACTGTGGAAAGATGCAGGAGATAAAGCACACCCCAAGGCAGACGGCACAAGTAAAATCCTCATTAGAAAGTTGTTTTTCCTCCCAAAGTCATCCTGGACCACCAGCTGCCAGGCATCCCTCCCTGTGTTACAGTGTAAGCCTTTAACGTTAAAATAATATTGCTCCTGTCATAGGGAAGAATCTTTGTGGTCTGTTGTCAAGGTAATCACTAAAGGGATGTGGCCTGTGAGCTTAAATTACACATAATGGCCCATCTCTGGGAACCCTGCCTCCCAGGTCATGAGCATTAAGCTAAAATACCTTCATTTAGCTCACAGGAAACATCCTGACCAGGCCCACCTGTGAATGACCGCAGGGAGGAAGGAATGAACACCACCTCTCCGGAGGCTGATGGGAACCAGGAAGTATTTGGCTTTACCCCCTCCCCCTTTCATAAAAAAGAAGCCTGAATTCTAACTCAGGCAAGACAGTTCTTTGGGGCACGAGTCCACCATCTTCTTGGGTTGCTGGCTTTCCAAATAAAGGCATTACTCCTTGCCCCATCACCTCGTCTCGCGATTATTGTCCTGTCGTGCGGTGAGCAATACGAGCTTGGACTAAGTACCACTCCCACAAAGAGCTAGGCTGAGCCCACGTTTATTTGGTCATTGGCTGTGTGAATTCAGCACTTCACTCTTTGTCGCAGTTACCTCATCTCTATGTAATTTTACCTTCCTCAAGGGATTTTTGTAGGATTAAATGAATATTTATATCTATCTATCAATATATCTTAGAACAGGATCTGGTATATAGTAAATGCTATGTAAGTACTTTCCATTATTATTTCTGTTGTTATCGTTGTTAATATTGTTGATGTTTTTTAAAAATTTTATTTAAGTAGAGTTGATTTACAGTGTTGTGTTCATTTCTGCTCTACAGCAAAGTGATTCAGTTATACATATATATGTTCTTTTTTATATTCTTTTCCATTATGATTTACCCCAGGATATCGAGTCTAGTTCCCTGTGCTGTCCAAGTAGGACCTTGTTGTTTACCCATCCTATGTATAATAGTTTGCATCTGCTAATAGCAAACTCCCAATCCTCCCCTTTTCCACCCTCCCTGCCCCTTGGCAACCACAAGTGACATTTGTTTTTACTCTAGTTGTGCTGGTTTCTCTAATATGGCCCCCCTTCCCTTGCTCCATTTTCCAAGAATTATGTTAACTTTTCTTCCTCGTACTCCCCCCCCGCCCCGCCCAACTCTGGATATTGTATTAGGACGCCTCATTTTATGGGGACTGTTTGTAAACTTCTGCATTTTGGTTGTCAACAGTCTAATTGCCCCGAGGGAGGTCTGACTGCAGCTGAAGTTCACATCTAAATTGTTCAGCTCTTTCAAGTGCCCTGAATCTCTTTCGCCTTAGAGGCCAAAGAAATGATCATTTCTCTCCGGTCTCAGAGTTCATGCAACTATGAGTATGCCAGATCAGTTTTATCCATTCAGTCTTAGCTAAATGCCTCCTCTTTTGTGTCTTGTGATCCTAAATCCATTTGTTTGTTGATTCAGTAGGTGAAATCAAGCACATCCTTTGTGTATAAGCACAAGGCCCTGTATTAGGCCAATTAGAGGGTTAAATACAAGCTTAAAATCCGGTTGACAGAAGACTACTGTACACACATAGAGAACCTGAACAAATATTTCAGGAAAAAAGAATAGAGATATCACAATTGGCAATATTTATCTCTTCCTTTTGATGTTGCAAAGACATAATTGGAATGAAAATAAGAATTAGCTGACATCTATTGGGCTCTGTATGTATGTGCCAGGCACGATGTTAAAACTCTGCATATATTATCTCATTTGATCCTAAGCAAGGCTATGATGTAGGCATGTTTTTTTATCCCCAGTCTTCAGATGAGAAAACTGAGGCTTAGAGATATTAAAGGACTTTCCCAAATTCACACTGCGTTGGAATAATTGAAGTACTAATTTGAATATCATCTTAGAGGCCAGCAAGTTTTCCTTGTCATCATTTTTACTCTCTTTATTACTATTCTTCTCTATCAGTGATTCACTGGTGATGAATTTCTTTGGTGGCTTCTTCTGTTTTAATTTTCTCAGTGGTCCTTGACTGAGTGGTCCTTTTTCTCCATGAAACCATTTCTTTACCATTCAGTTATTTCACGTATATTCATCACAGATTTACTCCAAGTGAATCAGGTTTTAAAAATTCATCTGTTTATTGGAAATGTTCTAAGTAAGTGGGTAAAAGTCCTTTGGATGGCTTAATTTAAATGAATTCTGGTAACTATTAGGAAAAAAGAGGGCTTCTTAGAAATGGTGTTTGCAGACTTTCCTCTCCCAATCCAACAAAAGCAAAATAGACATTTTTGAAAATACTAAAAAAGAGAATATACCCAGTGGCATTCAAATCAAAGCATGAATACAGTCTTGTATCTATAATCTTGGAGATTGGGCAGGCTGTGCTCAAAAAGCTTGAACTATCCTCCCCAACGGTTTTCAGGGAAGACTTTTTATAGGCCAGATTTTGTGGGGAGGGCTGCAGCATGTGTAATCCTCCTCTGATTGGTTGGTGGGGAGGTAACAGGGTGGTGTTACAGGAATCTCAGTCATCAGCCTTCTGGTTCCAATCAGTCTGGGGTCCACGTGCTGTGCTCAGCCTGAAGTTACCACCCTCTACCTGGGTGGGGGGCCTTAGTTTCTTAGACTCAGAGTTGTGTATCTAGTTGTTATGTATATATCCCTTGAGGGGGGGAACCAGGGCCCTTCCCCATCCCTGCACTATTGTTTCTTGACTGCCTTTCCTCTGTTTCTGCATCCCCTCAATCCTCTAATTAGTTAGCTGTTTGAATCTACCCTTTGGAGCTCAGAGAAGGTCTAGGAGCCTGAAACCTTTTTCCTACAAAGAAGAAATGGGGGACACCAAAAGGCTTTGGTACCTGGGAGGGCCCGCCAGGGTCCTGCTCAGTTTCAAGCATAGGAATCATTACAAATTCATAATGAAAAATAACAGGAGCTAAAGTCACCTATTGTAGCTGTTGAGGGCACCAGATAATCCCCACCCTGCTCCTCTCCACCACTGAGCCCTGCCCCCAAACAAGAAATGAGAAAGCACACTCCGCATTCTCGCAAGTGCCCACAGAGCTTCCTTCGTCAAGAATGAGTGAGACGAACATGAATCACAGTGGCTGCCACGGAAAACACTGGGAGATTCCCTGCTCTTGTGACCACAAAAGGAATGTAACACCCAAAAAGCCGATGAAGAATCTATTCCAGTTTACCCAGGAAACATGACCAAAAATTCTGCAACAAATTCTTCCCTCTCTCAGAGGATTTGAGTCGACAAGAAACCTATGAAGCAAGGGATATACAATGTGATAAAAATGATGAGATGAAGAGGGGAAACTGCAAAACTAAGGAAACAATGGGGCATCAGAGAAAGGAGATAATTAGAAAATAAGAAATACATTGCAAACAAAAGAAAAATAGATCAAGCTGAAAATGAGTCAGTAAGATGGAGAAAAGGCTTGAGATAACAGCACCAAACGGGAAGGAGAAAAGCAAAGAGATGAAAGGATTTGAAGACTAGTTAATAAATGCAGGACAGATAGTGATGATTTAACAAATGGAGAATGGAAAAATACAATAGGAAAATATTCATAGCTATAGGAAAAAAAGAATTGAAATAAAAGAATGAAATCTGCAAATGAAAGGGCATACTATGTTCTAGGGCAAAAATTAGAACAAACAAATGAGACATAGCCTAAGAATTCTCTGAGCTTCAGGGATAGAGAAAGAATTCTGTAAGTATCCAGCTGGACAAAGCAAGTCACTTGATGAAGGAAAAAAGAAAAAAATCTTGTACAGCCTCATACTCTTCATAAAAAAAAAAAAAAAAAAAAAAAGCCACTATCAGGAGATAGTGGAGTCATATCTGTAGGATTCTAAATGGGAAAAAAAAAATGGCCCTGGAGGTTTTAAGCCCAGCTAAGTTGTCATTCAGATACAAAAGGCAACTGTCTGGAGTGTCCATGTAATCAAGGACTCAGCACAGTTCATACAAGGTGAGGTTTCCAGGTAAAATATAGGATGCTCAGTGAAATTTGAATTTTAGCTAAACAAGGAACAATATTTTAGGATAAATATGTTTCACATATTGTGTGAGACATACTTATCCTAAAAAAGTGAGACATACTTATCCTAAAATATAATTCCTTGTTTATCTAAAATTCAAATTTCACAGGGAGATTTGTATTTTTGTTTGCCAGATCTGTCCACCTTAACACAAGTCGTCTTTGAACAATCTATTTTAGGAGGAATTTAGCCATGTAAGTGCTCAATTAAAGGGGAAAAAAAGGAAATCAAGAAGATGAAGCATGACTACAAAAGCTTTAGTATGAACACCCACTCTGTTTAAATAGAGATCCAAGAGGGGGAAAAGTGAGCATTATGCTTTCAGAGAAAAGTATAGGTATCACTAACCTTAAAAGAAAAGATACAATGTTAACATGCATATATACATATATAAATGCACATATATATGTAAAATTCTCAGCGATTCTGACCAAAAAAATTGGGAGAAGGAGGAATGAAGCTGTGAGAAATAATAAGTGATCTAATTACCTTGTCTTCCTTAGCAAGAAGCCAATAGAGGCTGCCCTATTTTAAAGTTGATAAGTGAAGACTGAGTTAAAGGGATGTCACCACATCTTATGACTGGATTGGGTTCCCAGGTCAGCACAAGTATAAACCATTGTCTTAAGATGCATTTCACTGCAGAAAATCAGGAGAAGTTCAATCTGACTTCAATAAATGAGACTTACCGACTCACATAACTGCAAGGCCACACATTGTGGACACAGGCAGGACTGGTCTGACCTCAGGGCTCAACTGTGTTCTCAAGGATTGGTGTCTTTTCCTCATTTGCTTTTCCTTCCTTGATATCAGCTTCCTTCTAAGGGGGACTGCCAGGCATTGCTGCAAAATGCCTGCCAACAACATCTGGAGATAATATGCTTCCTCATTCAAGTCTGAGGATCTGGAGAGAGGAGGTCATACCCTTCAGCTCTTGCAAAGAGTGAGGAACTTATTTATTTTCCCCCAGAAGCTTTCAGAAAAGCCCTCCTTGTACCTTATCGGCATGACTTGGGTTGTGTGCCAATGCCCACTGTGAAGTGACCGTTGATTCTGACCAATTCAGGTGTGAGTCACAGTCCTACCCCTAGAACTAGACGTGGAGGGAGGTGCTGCTGAGGAGTGGTTCACAAATGAAAGTAAAGGGTGTCACCAAGAGAGTGGGAAACAGACGTTGACAAAGCAGCCATGATGTCCACTGGAATCGCCCCTAATCAAGATTGCTCTGAAAATCTCTAAGGAAGGTGGCTTGTTGGAAGTCAATCTGTTGTCTCTGGATAAGTTCATTGCAGCAGATTTTCTCACCAGTCTCAAAATATGAGTTTTTTTCTTTCTTTTTTTTAAACTTAAAAAAATTTTTAATTGAAGTATAGTTGATTCACAGTATTGCTTTAGTTTCAGGTGTACAGCACAATGATTTAGTTTTGTGTTTTTTGCAGATTGTATTCCATAATAGGTTATTACAAGATATTGGGTATAATTCCCTGTGCTATACAGTAAATACTTATTGCTTATCTATTTTATGTATAGTAGTTTGTATCTGTTAATCCCGTACTTCTAATTTGTCCCTCCCCCCTGTCCCTTTTCCCTTTGGTAACCATAAGTTTGTTTTCTACATCTGTGGGTCTGTTTCTGTTTTGTATATAAGTTCATTTGTATTATATTTTAGATTCCATATATAAGTGACATCAAACAGTATTTGTCTTTCTCTGACTTATTTCACTAAGCATAGTGGTCCAGGGTTGTTTGCCTGCTTTTAGGTGCCATGTTATAGAAAGAATGTACATCCAAAATACTATTCTAGTATGATTCCATTATGACGGGAACAGTAGATTGTCGTGTCCTCCTTCTGGGTCATATGGTCATTGAGTGGAAGTCAGGGAAAAATGACCCCTCCCTATTTAAAAGATTATTGATTTTTCCCTTTTTGAAGAGCATGTTTAATAGAGTACATTTAAGGGAAGCACAGTGCACATATGTGTAGTGTCTAATGTTATAACCATCATAGGAACTGAAAAAGAGTATAAATCTTAGAAATTATCAGAAAGGAAGATTTCCTTCTTCTTCTTTTTTTTTTTTAACAAGAAGAAACAGAGATCATAAAGCAAAAGATACTGCATTTAAAAAAAAAAAAAGCAAGGAATTATTAAAACCAAGACAGAATGTAAGGTAAAAAAGGTAAAAGAACAGAGTGGTACTTTATAACGATAATTGTCATAAATCCAAATCGGGCAGGCTCTGCATACATAAGGCGACAACTGAAGAAAGGGAGCAGTAGACAGAAACACATAGTGATGTGCAGCTTCCCTCACCCTTTTCAACACATGACACAGCTCTGGACACAAAGAAGTAAGTGTATAGTGAATCTGATTAGCATAACAAGGACACTCTAATAAATGTGGAACAAAATCCAGATCCTGATGAAACAGAAAATAGACACTTCCCCCCAAGTGTCATGATATATTAGAACATTAAAAAAATAATTCAACAAATTCTAATAAGTAGAAATAATACAGACCTCATTCTCTTAACAACATTGCAATAAAGCATAAAATAGCAAAAATAGAGTCAAGCAAACAAAAATCCCAAGTACTTGGTAATAAAAGTAGCCTGTGAGTTTTTCTTTTCTTTTTTAAGTCAATGAGGAAATTCAAAGCAGAATTGCACATTTCTTAGGTAAAATAACAATAAACAACTCTGGGAAGAGTACTCTTGTGGAAAAAAAAACATTCCCAGTCTACATACATCAGAAAAAGTAAAACGAGAATAAGTAAATTAGGCATTCAGAGTGTGGGGTTGAGGAAGAAACCTGGGTCTATTAAATAAAACCAATCTGTGGCAGGTTTTAATTAAAAAAATAAGCAGGTAAATTTATATTAAGGAAAAAGGGAGAAAACACAAATAGGCAAATTTAGAAATGAGTCGAGGGAAACAAATACAGATAAAGACAATGTTAATAAAACAGAAGAGGCTGTGTTTAAAACTTCAGGCAAAATTTGAAAACCTGTTATAAATAATGATTTTTTCCCCCCTTGGGAAATATGAACAGCCGAAATTGACCCCAGAAGAGAGAGAAAACCCAAATAGAACCTATTAATATAATCATGGGCAGAATTTAAAAGTTTTCAAAATTAAAAGGCTGTGTCAAACTCAGTTTCACGAGGAAGTTCTTTGTAACTTTCTATGAGTAAAAAATGCCAGTGCTGTTATTGTTACAGAATATAGTAGAACAGAGAAAACATTTTGTTGTCAAATTTCTTTTTCAAAGCCACGGTACCATGGTACACACACACACACACACACACACACACACACACACAAAACGCCAGAACTCTAGAGAACAAAATCCATTATATTGAGGCAAAAAAATGTTAATAACATATTAAATATAATTCACCAATAAATTCATAGACTATGACATTACAACCAAGTGCATTTCGTTCTAGGAAAATAAGGTTGTTCCTATATATTAGATAAGTCATTGCACTGAATTAGTATTTTAACTGGTCAAAGGGGAAAAAGCATATTATCAGAGTGACTAATGCCTAAAATATATTTGATAAGATCAGCATACATTTTTAATGAAAAGTCTTTAGTAAAATAACAGTAGAGGGATACTTTCTTACCACTACTTTACACACACACACACACACACACACACACCCTCTGAAATCCAGCCATGTGCTTAATGAGGAAATTGGAGACATAAATCCATTTTTATGGAGTCTGAGGTCAGGAACAGAAATGAGATTCCCATTTTTACCCCCTTTAACTGAACATTGCTCTAGAAACTCCAGCTAATACAATTAAACAAGAAAATAAAATGATAAGGAGACACTTAAAAGGAAACAAAACTGCTGTTTGAAAATTGTGTACTTGTAAAATACATGCGTATCAACACGAAACCTGTTAAAAATAAGAGAATTCGGATATATCCAAATCAAATAGATTCGGTAGTTTTTTAGAAGATACACAAATGTTAATGATAATAATAAGAACAGGAACAACTAGCATTTAGGAGGCGCTTCCTTTGTGCCAGAGTTGTTTTAAATGCTTTATATAGATGCATTTGCTTAGTTCTCGAAACAACCTTACAATGAAAGAAGAAAATCTCTTTTGAAACATCAAGAAGATAAATGACCTAAGACTCAGAATAATGTGGTGGCTAAGAGCCCAACTACCCAGGTTGGCTAATGCATGACCTTGAGCAAGTTAATTAACCTCTTGGTATCTGTTTCCATGTCTGTAACCCAGAGATGTCAATAGTATACGTTTCATAACATTGCTATGAAATTAAATGAGTTAGTGTGTGTAAAATGCTGAAAACAATATATAAGTGTTAACTGTCATTATTCTTAAACAAATGTAGTAAGAAATGTGTATAGCCTAGAGGAATAAAACTTTAGAGTCCTGACCAAGGGATATACAAACCTTTTTCCCCCTGTATTTAATACAATCTAATTTCCACAGATTCTTGTGACATCATTTGAGTTTTTAATGAACATTTATAGCAGATCACTCAAAATACTAGTCTAAGTGATTTATAGTTACTCAGAGTCCCAGTGATGAGGCAATGAGGAAGCCTTATATGAGTCAAGGGCCTTGTGATGGTAGCCCATTCTCTTGATCAGGAAAATGTAATCAGTGAAAGAACAAAGCTTCTGTGTGTGTCTGATTGCTAATTAACCCATTAGCAATAGGAAGAAGAGTCTTTCCTCTGTTCAAGCAAAAATTTTAAGACTACCATTTCTGTTTTTCATTACTGCCAGATTTAATTGTTTAGCTTAAAATCTGAAAGGTGACTTTCAGTGTATAAAGTTCAGTATTAAAACCTTGAACTTCTAAACTTTTTCAAGATTATTTCAAGTCAGATGCAGCATATTTGCTTTTCAGTATATTAAGTGGGTTTTTTTTGCCTAAAAAAATATTTCAGAATGTACTATTCACCAACCCCCCACAACTCATGATTGTATTTGTTACTTAGATTTAAATAATCAGATTTTCAATGTTTAATTCTAAAACCCAATCACAGTATATCATTGAAAAGTAATCTCATTTAACATCTATTGAATATATGTTGTATATGTTGTAAATACTAAGTTAAGAAACGAATTTTAATTTGAACTGCCCATTAGCCCTTGGCCATGTTCCCCTGGTAACCTGCCATCTTGATTCTTTCTCTGTCTCAATGATGGGTGGCCCCATCATCAAATTGATGACTCAGTCTATATTATGCAAGATAACAGGGAAAAGAACTTCAAACAATCTGCAGGAGTCGAAGTGTTGAAATACTTTAGGACTAGACCCCCAGACTCCAGAAGAGCTGGGGGGGAAGAACAATGCAGTACAGAACTACAATTTACCTTCATAACATTACAAATTAAAGAGCGCTAAATGCTCAGCTCGGCCATTATTTCCCATTGACATAAGAGGCTGGCCTCATATTTGCTGTAGGAGATTTTTTTTTAAATAATAGACTTTAAGAGCAGTTTTAGGTTCATGGTAAAATGGAGTGGAAAGCACAGAGAATTCCCGAGACACCCCCCCCGCCCACCGCTGCCTGCACGTATAGACATTTCCCCACTGTCAACATTCCCCACCAGAGTGCTACCTTGGTTACAAATGATGAACCTACATTGAATTATCATTATAATCCAGACTATAGCTTACATTAGGGTTCACTCTTGGTGTTGTATAACCTACAGTTTTGGAAAAATGTATGACTCTTATTCCTCCTAGTGACATACAGAAGGGTTTCACTAACCTAAAAATCTTCTGTGCTCTTTTGGTTCATCTCTCTCTCCTCCCAAACGCCTGACAACCACTGATCATTTTATGATCTCCGTAATTCTGCCGTTTACAGAATGTCATATTATTGGACTCATACAGAGGTAGCCTTTTCAGATTGACTTCTTTCACTTAGTAACATGCATTCAAGGTTCCTTCGTCTTTTCATGGCTTGATAGCTCATTTCTTTTTAATGCTGTATAATAATCCATCGTCTGGATGTATCACTTCTTTGTCAAAGATCTGTTGACTATATTTACGTGACTATTTCAGGGCTCTCCGTTCTGTTCCATTGATCTCTTTGTCTCTACTTTTGCCAATACCGCATCTGTCCTGATTACTGTTGCTTTATAGTAAGTCTTAAACTCAAGTTAGTGTCAGTCCTGACTTGGTTCTTTTCCTTCCATGTTGTGTTGGTTGTTCTAGGTCTTTTATCTCTCCTTATAAACTTTGGAATCAGATTGTTGATATCCATAAAACAGTTTGCTGGATGTTGGTTGGGATTGTGTTGAATCTATAGATCAAATTGTGCAGAACTGTCATATTAATCATATTGATTTTTCCTATCCCTGAACATGGAATATTTGTCCATTTGTTTAGTTGTTCTTTGATTGTTTTCATCAGTTTTGTAGTGTTCCTCATATAGATCTTATCCATATTTCATTAAATTTATAACTGAGTATTTCATCTTTGGGGGTGCTAATGTAAACGGTATTGTGTTGTTGAATTTCAAATTCTGTGTATTCATTGCTGGTATATAGAAAAGTGATTGACTTCTGTGTATTAAACTTAATTCTACACCTTTGTAAAATTACTTATTAGTTCCAGACGGTTTTTGTCAATTCTTTTGGATTTTCTACATAGACAATTATGTCATCAGTGAACAAAGACACTTTTATTTCTTCCTCCCCAATCTGTGTACATCTTATTTCCTTTTCTTATCTTATTGCATTAATGCTTTCCTTTTAATTTTGTTCGTGTTGTTTTGTTCATGTTTGTTGATTTGCGTTAGTTTTTAATTCTTTTATAGTGAAATTTGTTATATTTAATTCATGGAAAACCTACCCTTCAGTTTTCCATGAGTCATACTTTTGCAGTTTCCTATGCACGATTTGTATGTTTTCGTGAGCACTGGATCTTTGTAGTTCTTGCCGTACTCTCCACTTTGCTTTCAGTATTATGCTTCTGTATGGCCATGAATTTTGTAGTCATATTTTATTACTTGTAATTCTCTACTTGGATCATTACATTCTGCTTTCTTTTTTATAATCTGCACAATCTTATAATAAATTCAATTTCTTTTTTCTCTCTTTTGTGAAGATGGAAAATATTATTGAAGTCTGATTATTACTTCCTGGAAGATATATGTCAAATAGTACTTGTCTTATAGGATTTTATACCTGAGATTTGTCAAATATTACTTGTGTTATAGGATTTACTATATTTTAAAATTTACTGGCTTCATCTCCCATCCCACACCACACCTGAGAATTACCATCAAACATTTTCTTGAATTCTTCACATTCTTCAGAACTCAATAAGTCAAAGAAAATGTATTCCATTGTTAAAGATCTCTACTTTTTAGAAAGTCCTTCATCAAACTGAACCAAGATCTTTCACTCTGAACATTTTGCCTCTCAAAATTTTGCTCTCCAGATTCACAAAGAACCAGCCTCATGTACCTTCCACCTGTTAGCTCTTTGTATATTTGTAGACAACCATCATGTTCTTCTTCTCTCTCTTTTCTGGGTTAAACATGCTAGTATCTTGAAATATTCCTGGGAAGAGATGCTTCCCATTCTCTTTATCATTTTGGTTCTTCTATCCTAGAAACCATTTTTAACTTTTAAAATATGAAAACAATCATGTTTGATTCCTTGAACTAACCTGTCTTGGCCTGAGGGGATAACCTCGGTGTTAGGAACAGCTATCTAAGAGCTGATGGACAATAAATGGTTTCCACCAAGGGAATGAACTTTGAGGAACAGGTAGGTGATGCATTGTTATCTCTTACTTTATAGATGGCTCATTCAGAGAGAACCACATGCAGTAGTTGGAGGTGGAATTTAGAGTTTTCCAGTCTGTATCAGCACCTAGAGCACTTTGAAGATGGCAGATCCTCAAAAAACAATGGTTTGTACATGCTGTTGGTGGCCTTTTGCGATGGTATAACAGACTTCTGAGATTGGGAGCAGGTTTATGCTCAAGACTTGTGTGCTACCTACTTACCTACAAGAACTAGAATGAATAAAACTGAGCAAGGAGAAGCTCATTTGGGAACCTGACTTATGAAAACTGTCTTCCTCTGATGTGTGCAGTCATTCTGCTACACTCTGTTTGTTGATATTTTAATGCAAGTTTTGTCCCCTTTTCATATGTGGCTGTTAATTATTAACAACTCATGGTGTGGATTGATAACATAATTTCTCCAAAGAGCTACAGAATGTGGGGGAAAATCTCAGTGCTTCCAACCCCTTTATTTTATAGATGATAAAATAGAACCCTTGAGGGATCAAGTGACTTGGCTCAAGGTCCCTTAATCCTCTGTCCTCAATGGGCCCTGGCTATGGTGAGCTCTAAATTTGCCATTCCCTCTAAATAGCCCAGATATGGAGCAAAGTGATGGAGGAATCAGACCAGCGGAGAGAAAAACAGCAGGAGCAGGGAGTAGGCAAGGAGCTAGAGAATTCACAGTGTTTTATAAACGTTAAATTCCCAACTGCTACGCTATAATTCTGTCTTGGGAGTCCATTATAAGGAAGTCATTTTGGTGACTTGGATGAGGTCCATAGGAGATGTGCCTTGACATCTAATTTGTGTGTGTGTGTGTGTTATAGTGAGATGCCATTAAGATTCTTGCAGCCTCTTTGGAATGTGGGGAGGGAGGATGTGTTTATTTTATAATTCCACAGTTAATGCTTCTGGTGTCTAGAAGCTTCCATTCATTCATTCAAACACATTTGATGAATGCGTGTATCCATTTTGTACAACACACTGTGTTAGATGTTTTGCATTTAAAGTTGAATAATTCAAGCCTTGAATTAAACCATTAAGGTAAAGAAATCAGCTCTTCACTGTGAATTAAGGAGGCTTACTTTTTTAAACTGGCTTGTTTTACTTTGATTCAGAATACAAGCAAACTGAAGAAATAACTGTTTTGCCTAGAAATTCAATGCCTGCTTACAGTCATCAAGAAAAAACTTTAACAATTCCTCTCCTAGGAATTTATCCTAAAGATATACTCACGCATCTCCCAAAAGATGTATGTACAGGATTATTTTTGCATGTTGTTTTTAATAAAAAAAGATTAAAGATAATCTTAATATTCAGTAATAGAGAACTGGTTAAATAATGGATATACATGGAAAAAATATACAGATGTGAAACAGAACCAGTATATTCTTTAGATATGATAGTTACCTCTAATGATGTAGATATTATCTATCATCCCCTCTAACTTTACATCTTGAAAAATTTTAAATAGAAAAGTTATAAGAATATTCAGATAAATATATAATTTTCAAGTATACTCACTAATTGTTTTTTTTATTTTATTGAAGTATAGTTGATTTACAGTGTTGTGTTAGTTTTTGTTGTATATAGGAAAGTGACTCCATTATACATATATATATTCTTTTTCATATTCTTTTCCATTATGGTTTATAGCAGGATATTGAGTATAGTTCCCTGTGCTATACAGTAGGATGTTGTTGTTTATTAATTCTGTGTATTGTAGTTTGCATCTGCTAACCCCAAACTCCCAATATTTCACTCCCCCCCAACCCCTTTGGCAACCACAAGTCTGTTCTTGATGTCTGTAGCCTCACTAAATGTTAATTTGCAGACATCTTTGGGGAAACTGTTTAAAAATAAACTGTAGAAAACATAACATTCATCCCTAAATACAAAGCCACGCCACCACACACCTAAGAAATTTAGCATTGAAACAATAGTATCATCTAATATATTATTCACATCTCCTTGGTTATCACAAAAAAAAATTATGGCTTTTTTTTTTTGGAGATTTGGCTTCTTTTTCTTTTTTTTGTTGTAGAATTTGGTTGTCATGTTTCTTTAGCTTCTGTTTTTCTAGTCTACCTGCCTTTTGTATTTCATGACAATGATCTTTTTGGAGAATACCAGCCAGTTGTCCTGTAGAAATTTTCATAATCTGGATTTATCTGATTGTTTCCTCACAGTTACATTCCAATGAAACATCAAGAATATTACAGAGATGCTCTTAGTGATAAGTTTATTCATTTGGTTAAGGTAGTGGCTGCCAGACTTCTCCATTGTAGTTCCCTTTGTATTTAGCAACACGTCTGATATGGACTGAACTGTATTCTCCCCAAATTTATATGTCAAAGCCCCAACCCCCCAGCACCTTAGAATGTGAATGTAGTTGTAGTCGGGGTTTTTAAAAAGGTAATTAAAGTTAAATGAGGTTGTATGGGTAGGGGCTAATCCAGTGTGACTGGTATCCTTTTAACAAGAGGAAATTTGAACATATTAAGAGACACCAGAGCCACGTGGGCACAGAGGGAAGCCCATGGGAAAAGGCAGCAAGAGGGCTGCCGTCTGCAAGGCAAGGAGAGAGGCCTCAGGCAAAACCGACTCTTCTGGCACCTTGAACTTGGACTTCCAGCCTCCAGAACAGTGAGAAAATACATTTCAGTTGTTGAAGTCCCCCAGGTCTGTGGCACTTAGTTATGGCAGCCTGAGCAAACTAACACGACACCTGAGGTGTGGTACTTTGAGATCATGTACATATGCCCACAACATTTCACTCAGTGAAGTCTGGTTATTCTTCACACAGACTTGTCAAAACTTACTTGGGTTATGCAACCTTAGATTTGGACAAGTCACTAGACTTGACTGGCTCCAGTCTCTGTTGATTCTTGCCTGAATGTACTCCAATGAGTACATTGGAGGTGGCAAAATAGTCATTTTCTAAAGCTACTAATGTAACTTTATTGTCAGGGGTTCTTATGAGAGAAGGGTTCCACCTTCCTCTTTTTTTTTTTTTTTTTTTTTTTTTACTCTATTATACATTAATTGATTTTTAAAATTCAATATGTTATCATCCACTATCATTATTTTTTTAATGCTCAGATTACTCCAAACCCAACTGTTGGAAGCCCCTTCACGCAGGCTCGTGTGTATGTTGACATGTCTGGATCAATCTTTGAGCATTTCCTGACACAGTAATAAGATGTTACAGGACTACTTTGTATTTTCTTTGCTTTTGACACAGAAAGAGCCATTTCCCAAGATTCTGAGGTTTTTCTTTTTTCTTTCTGTTTTTTTTTTAAGTGGGGAGTAGAATTTAGAAACCAAGATCTGGGCATTCCCAAGATGTACTTGTTGCTTGTGGAGTGACCACATTTTCAGACCTTTTCAGTGAATGGAACTAGTTTATATTAATAGTTCTCATTTGTCTTAATCTGCTCAGGCTGCCATAACAACATACCATAGCCGGCTGGCTTAAACAGCAGACACTTATTTCTCACAGTTCTGAAGGTTGGAAAGTCCAAGAGCACGGTGCTGGTCAGTTCAGTCCCCCGGCAAGGGCTCTGTGGATGGCCACCTTCTCACTGTGTCTTCACATGGTGGTGAAAGGGCAAGCTCAGCTCTTTATTCCTCTTCTTACAAGGACACTAATCTCATCAGGAAGGCCACACCCTCATGACTTCATTTAAACCTACTTACCTCCCAAAGACCCCACCTCCAAACACCATCACATTGAATGTTAGGGCTTTAACATATAAATGAGGGGGGACACAAATGTTCAGTCCATAATATCATTTTAGTCTCGACACAGGGTTTTCTTTCTCACTTTTCTCATATACATATCCCCCTCTCTCACATGAGAGAACCCATGATTCCCAATTACATCAATTTGTTTATTTTTCTCTATTCTACAATATACTCAAAATCGTTTCAGAAAAACTACCCTCTACCACTACTGAACAACAAACAAAATAAGTAAAAGTCAGATTTCTTTACAGTTCTTTTTAGTTCTTTACAGTATATTCTGTAGAGTCAGAATTTACTGGGTCCATAAGTTAGTGAAATTCCTTCTTCTTTCTCTGTAGTGATATGATAGCAATCTGAGATAGAGTCATTTCATTGGCGTTTTTATATCTGTTAAATTTTAAGACTTGCTTCCAAGCTCTATTTCAGGTGCATAATAGTTTGAGCAGTAGGTGGTTAGTATTTGAATTAAAAGAAGGAAAATGTAAAACATTGATCTGTTTGCATAAATATATGTGTGGAAGAATGTGCTAGGAATCGATCACTGGTTCTGAAAAGGAGAATTGATTGGCTAGAAAGGGAGTTGCAAGGGGAACTTTTCACCGTGTACTGCTTTGTACTTTAAAAAATTTTGGATCAGAACTGTTTTATCCATTAAAAATAAATTTGAAAATCAGAAGGAAATAATCCACCTTTCTTTCATCCATCCCCCTCACATGCCATTACCTGAACGTCTAGATGCCTTTGTAAGGCACAGCTTAGAGGATTCTACCTGATCCCAAGAAACTCCCAATTACGGTTACTTTGACTTCCTACTGTCTCAGCGATGAGTGAATCGTCCAAGCAGAGAGGCTGCATCTTCCAAACCGTTTGAGTCACTTCCCCAGGATATTTCCATGAGCCATCAAAGCACATACTTGAGCAGTGTCTCGATGTACTTGTTAAGTTTCTTAGGAACTTTTTTTAATGATTCAGTGCATTCTCTCTCTGAGCTGCATTTTGTCACCTTCAACATTCAACAGATGTATTTGGCTCACGGGCTGTTTCTGATTCTCAGAGAGGAGGAATTTTTTTATCCTCTCTGTTCCGCCTGGTACTAGAGGCATTTTCAGTTAAATGCTCTCTGTCTCTTTCATTTCTCTAGTCTTTGGGGCTCTGTGTTTAACCCTGGATGCTACAGTTATCTCTTCAGGACTTACACCACCTCTGGAAACTCGGTGTCATTGCCAAAGTGAAGCGAAATTACAAATAATAACCATCTGTGGACTCAGGCATTGCTGTTGCAACTTTGTCCTTGGTAACAGGTTTTAGTCTGAACTGTGTGGATTAATATTTCCTTGCCCTACACCCTTGTTGCTCTTATGATAAGTTGACAGTTTTTG
Organism: Hyperoodon ampullatus; assembly: GCF_949752795.1. Taxonomy (NCBI): domain Eukaryota; kingdom Metazoa; phylum Chordata; class Mammalia; order Artiodactyla; family Ziphiidae; genus Hyperoodon; species Hyperoodon ampullatus. The sequence continues at coordinate 35,242,722 of NC_136932.1, read as the reverse complement.
TGTGTCTGTGGGTGTGTGTCCACATGCTTGTGTTTCATTACAACGGTGACTGTTCACAATTTGCCGTTCTAGAACTCAGGAATCCCAGTTATTTTACAAACACAGACAAGTAAAACCCAGAAACCTTCCTGGGGTGGAATTTAGTTGCTAGTAGCCTGGGTGGGTGCAGGGGTGGTCAAGGAGCTGGGTAGCAGTATGCTGGAAACAGAAAGAACCCTGTATCAAGAATCAGCTCACCTTGATTTGCACCCTGGCTTTCATCATTTTACTTTTTCATTAGTTCACACGTGCCTTCCCTCACTCGTTCAACAAATATTTATTATCTCCTGTGTGCAAGGCACTCTTTTGCATGACCTTACCCAAGACACTTAACCTCTATGACGTGTATTCGTTTTTTAAAAGTAGACTTGATGTTTGTTTAGAGCAGTATTAGGTTCACAGCAAACATCCGTGGAAGGAACAGAGATTTCCCAGATACCCCCTCTCCCACACACGCATCACCCCCTGCGTTATCAACATCCCCCACCAGAGTGATGCGTGTGGTAGAGTTGATGAACCTACGCAGACACGGCATTCTCACCCGAAGTCCGTAGTTTACTTCAGGGTTCAGTCATGGTGTTGTACATTCTATGGGTTTGGAAAATTTTATAATGACATGTGTCCATCATTATGGGATCACACAGAATAGTTTCACTGCCCTAAAGATCATCTGTGCTCCACCTTATTCATCCTTCTCTCCTCTGGCAACCACTGATTTTCTTTTCTTTTCTTTTTTTTTTTTTTTAAACTGTCTCCATAATTTTGCCTTTTCCAGAATGTCATATAGGTGGAATCAGACAGTAGGAGCCTTTTCATACTGACTTCTTCCACTTAGTGATATGCATTTAAGGCTCCTCTATGCCTTTTCATAGCTTGATAGCACATTTCTTTTTAATGCTGACTAATATTCCATTGTCGGGATGTATCATAGTTTATTTATCTGTTCACCTACTGAATGACATTGTAGTTGCTTCCAAGTTTTGGAAATTATGAATAAAGCTGCTGTAAAATCCATGTGCAGCTTTTTGTGTCAACATAAGTTTTCAGCTCATTTGTGTTAACACCAAGGAGTGCAATTGCTGGAATATATGGTAAGAGTATGTTTAGTATTATAAAACAGACAAACAAACAAACAAAAAACTGCAAACCTGTCTTCCAAAGTGGCTTTTCCATTTTGCATTTCCAGTAGCAATGAAGAGAGTTCCTGTTGCTCCACATCCTCATCAGCATTTGGTGTTGTCAGTGTTTTGAATTTTGACCTTTCTAATAAGTGTGCAGTGGTATCTCGTTTTAATTTGCAATTCCCTAATGACATATGATGCTGAGTATCTTTTCATATGCTTATTTGCCATCTATTTATCTTCTTTGGTGAGCTGTCTGTTAAGGTCTTTGACCCATTTTTTTTTTTTTTTAATGTGGGGTCTTGTGAACACATCCCTGTCCTTTATTTATTTTATTTTATTATTTTTTTTAAATTTTATTTATTTATTTATGGCTGTGTTGGGTCTTCGTTTCTGTGCGAGGGCTTTCTCCAGTTGTGGCAAGCGGGGGCCACTCTTCATCATGGTGCGTGGGCCTCTCACTATGGCGGCCTCTCTTGTTGCGGAGCACAGGCTCCAGACGCGCAGGCTCAGTAATTGTGGCTCACGGGGCTAGCCGCTCCGTGGCATGTGGGATCCTCCCAGACCAGGGCTCAAACCCGTGTCCCCTGCATCGGCAGGCAGACTCTCAACCACTGCACCACCAGGGAAGCCCCCATTTTTTTTTTTTTTAATGGAAGTAGAGTTTATTTACAATGTCGCCATTTGGCCGGCAAGATGGTGGAAGAGGACGTGAGCTCACCCCTTCTTAAAATTTACCATGTCGTGTTAGTTTCAAGTGTATAGCAAAGTGATTCAGTTGTGTGTGTATACATATATACACATATATATATACATACACACGGATATATTCTTTTTCAGATTCTTTTCCATTATAGGTTATTAAAAGATTTTGAGTAGGACTTCCCTGTTGGCCTAGTGGTTGGGAGTCTGCCTGCCAATGCAGGAGACAGAGGTTCAAGCCCTGGTCTGGGAAGATCCCACATGCCTTGGAGCGGCTGGACCCGCGTGCCACAACTACTGAAGCCCACGCGCCTAGGGCCTGTGCTCTGCAATGGGAGAAGCCACCGCAATGAGAAGCCTGCCACTGCAACAAAGACCCAACACAGCCATAAATAAATAAAGTAATTAAAAAAAAAGATATTGAGTATAATTCCCTGTGCTGTACATGTTATACATATATACGTGTGTGTGTATATATATATACACACACATACATATGTATATACCTATACATGCTACGTATGTCCTTGTTGTTTACCTATTTTGTATACAGAAGTGTGTATCTGCTAATCCCAAACTCCTAATTTATCTCTTTCCCCCCACCCCACTATTCCCTTTGGCAACCATAAGTATTATTTTGGCCCATTTTTTAATTGTGTTTGTTTTCTTATTGTTGAGTTTTAAGAGTTCTTTGTATATTTTGGGTAACAGTCCTTTTTCAGATATGTCTTTTGCAAATATTTTCTCCTAGTCTATGGTTTGTCTTTTCATTCTCTTGACAGTGTCATTTGCATAGCTGAAATTTTTAATTTTAACGAAGTCCAGCTTACCAATTCTTTTTTTCAGGGACATATATTCATTTTTTTAATGGGGTTAATATTGCCTGATTACCATGTCTTACAGCTGTGTGATGGGTGTAGTATAAAAGTGTTTTCTTCTTTAAGACATGATGGTGGTGTGTGTTTCTGCCCTCTCAAATTCTAGCATGGTTCTATGTCTTGTTTTCATCACTAAAAGATGATGTGTTGTCTTCCAGGTGTAACTTGCAAGGAGCAACCTGACTTTCTCTTTTCTTTCTGTCACAGATATTAGCAATGTCCCATAGGGTGGATATTGCATTAGACTGGATCCTGGAGTGAGAGAGATCTTAAAACAGAGCCTCTAGCCCATCTGCGATGGACACATCATACAACCAAGAAGTAAACTTTTGTCGCTTTAGACCACTGAGAATTTCAGGATGTTTGTTACCTCAATGTAACCCAACCTATCCAGCCGGCTACAAAGGTCAGAAAGATAGGATAACTTTAGAGCACCTTGCCTTCTGCGAAATGAGAGAGTGAGACTGAGTTCACAAGGTGGGCCATGTTGGCCCTACCCACAAGGACTAAGGATCTGCAGCCTCTCCCATTCTTTGACCCAGGATGAGGAGCAGAAGGGAGAAGAGTGGGACCAGAATCCTCTGGGGCGCTGTCTCTGAGTGGTGGTGGGCCATCTCAATGTCTGGATGATGATGATTTCCATGACGGTTTACAACCTCATTGTTTAGGGCATGACATAGCATAGAAGTAAACTGGAGTCAAGAGGAAAGGTTAGCAGAAGTTCTGCTTTCTTGCATCTTTAGGATGGAATGTTTTTCATCTCAAAGAGGCTCTCTCAAGCCTAGTGAAATAAAATCAGATAGCCATGGCCTGAAACCACCCCTCCTGTGCTTCAGTCCCAGGAAGCTCATTGTAGGACAGGTGCATTTCTGAGAGGATGGGAGGAGAGAGCATGTTTGTTAAGCACATATTATATGCCAGGGTTATACTCGGCTTTGTATATGTGTGTTAGCTATTGTATCTTAATGCTAACTCTCTGACTTCCAAAAAAAAAAGAGAGAAAGAGAGAGAGACTCAAAGCAGTTCAACCCTTGTTACAGGTTTTATCTAGTAAATGATGGAGCAGGATTCAAATTCAAGTCTGGGTGACTCTTTTTCCTGAGCTTTTTGCACGGCTCCATTCTTCCTCCCACATAAGACCCCCTTTTTAGTTGGGTCTAAAAAGGCGAGGAGACTGAAATGGCATTGTTTTGAAGCTCGAATTTGCCTCCCTGGAACTGAATGCTGACCGTGGGTGACAGCATTGGAACAGACCTCCAGATGTCGCTACCGGAGAAATTACCAACAAGCTGAAGCACGATCTTGAGGTTGACAAATATGAACTTGATGGTTTCACTGCATGGTGTAAAGTTCTCTTCCGTGACCTCTCTGGACCGTGATGGTTGGTGAACACCCAATCGAAGGTAAGACCAACTCTCCTGTTTGCTGGGGGACTCTGGGTGATGGTGTTATTCAACAAAAAAGGCACTAGACTAAACTGTACTCACTCATAAAGATAATCATACAAACTTCTGCTAGATTTCTTGGACAGTGTGCCAGCAAGCATTCTTCAGGGTCAGGATTGTTCAACAAAGTGTTGCCTGATTTTTAAAAAAATAATGTTAATAAAACTGAAAAGGCGGGGGGGAAAGGGCCTGCTGATAGTAAATTCATTTGTCAGGCCAATAAACAAATCCATTAAAACAAAATAACAACAGCAACCAGCAGACTCCTAAGTTTGGAGCCTCTGAGTGGCTTCTTACTTCTCAGTAACTGTGTAAATGCTCATCAGTTAAGTTGAGGGCTGAGAGATAGAAACCAACAACTGCACACAGAAACCTTTTGGAAGAGCTTAAAGATTTAGCAATGGCCCTTCTCCAATTTTCCATCTTTTATTTAACTCCTTTGAACTCCCACTAATTTCCAGGCAACACTTTGGAATTCCATTTTTAGCTTTGCCTTTTGAGTTATTTTTTTTTTCCCCTGGGTGTACAAATCTGTGTATGGAGATGGCCCTCTCCTTTTCATGAAAATTTTTTTTCTTGACTACTGAATAATGTTCGGTGCTAGGATGATTCAAAGATAAAGACTGATTTGAAGAAGAAAATGAAAGTGATCTGTAACCCCATCACTCAGAGGCAATCACTGTTAAGGTTTCAGTGTATTTCTAGCCAGGATTTTTTCTAAGTGTGCATATACTTTTTTTTGTTTTAAACATGGCTGAGAGCATGCTGCTTTCAGAGTCTCCTGGGGAGGAGGCTGTCAAGAGCACAGACTTTGCATCAGATGGGCTTTTACAATCATGACCCAGCTCTGTCACTTAGTGATTCATGGAGCATGGGGCAAATCAGCCATAAGGCTCTGTCTTCTCAGTAGTTCACTGGAGATAATATTCATACTAACTGCTTTTAGGTCTTTTGAGGGGTAAATGATACCAAGACCTAAGGCCTTTAGAGAAGTGACTGGCACTTAACTAAACATTGAATAAGTGTTAGCTGTTATCACTGTTCCCCTCATATTATATACATTTTTCCATGTTATTAAATTTTTTCTCAATCATGATTTTAATGACTGCATGAAATTATATTTTAAGGGTATATTAGAATTTATTCCTCTCTTACTGAATATATTTTCAGTTTTTGTGAGTTCTATACTTTATGCTGCACTGAAAATCTTCATAGACAGAATTTTTTTGGTGGTAGTTATTTATTGGGTTCTTAGAATTGTTTCCTATCAGTGGAATAATGAAGTGGGAGGAGTTTAACAATTTTCAAAGTTATTAATACATATTGAAGAGTTGCATCTATTTACTATCTCACCATGATTATGTCAGTATGACCCCTTCATTGTCAAGGTCAACCCAGAGTGTCATCATGCAACGTTATTTTTCTTATTTTAAAATCCAGACTATGTGTTAAATCATCTTTACGTTTTGTTTTGAGTGTCCTAGGGGAGGTTGTATTTAATTTGCAATCACCTTTATTTAGGTGAATCTTTGTATTAATTGCTTTTGGTGCACACCATCCAGTCTTTTGTACTCCAATTTTCCACTCTTGGGCTCTTTAATTTTCTTTGTCATTCAAGCCGTTAGACTGTGTCTTCAACTTTTTTTTTTTCCAAGAAGGTTTTATAGGTGGTATGACTTCTTCAGCTGTTTGTTGCTTCCACACATAAAAGACAACTTGACTGGGCATAAAATTCTTGGGTTAAAAACCACCCAACATGATTTGTCTCTAAGATGCCCAGTCATCTGGTAGAAATAGAAAATGTATACGCAAACACTTGTTGTTTCTTCTCAAGAGCTAACAGAATCTACAGAACTCCAGAACGGGACTCTCCAGTAGAACTTTCTAGAGTGGAGGAAACGTTTATTGTCTGCACTCCCCAGCTTGACAGGCGTCAGCCTCTTTTGCAACTGAGGAACTGAATTTGAATTGTTTTGAGTCAATTTGAATATAGTTACTCACATGGGGCTAGTGGCTTCCATATTGGACTACACAATTCTAGAAATATAGAGTGGAAGGAAACCTTCAAGGTTCACACCAATTTTGCTGCCATGAGCACATCACCTTACCTTTCTGGGTCTCCAGTTCCCCATCTATGAAATACTACTACTTTCTCAGGACTACATAACAAGTTCATGTTAAAGCTTAGACCAGAGCCTTAAGTAATCATTCTCAGTTTGGTTTTCTTCATATTATGGTGCAATTGAATAGTTTAAACTTTGAGCTATGATGCCAGAGATGGTTAATTAGATTGATTCCCCCCAACCCCACGATTCCTGTGCCTTTTAAGCTAATAGCTTTGGTTTACCTGACCACCCTACATAAAGTGGCATTTCTAGTTGTTCCTTATTTCTATTTCCTCCTCCATGTTTCTTTCCTTATCACTACCCGAAACTCTGTTAGATGTTTATGCAATCGTACATTTATCTGTTCCCCCGCTAGGAGGTCAAGTTGGAGGAATGAGGGCCTTTGCTTATCGCTGTGTCCTCACCGTGTAGAAAGGACTCTGGACATGATTGGTGCTCATTACAACTTTGTCGAGTAGGCGGATGAGTGAAAGAAATCTATTAACCAAACTCAACTGGGGGAAGTTTGCTGTAGGGTGAAAGCGGGGGAGGAGGGAGATGCTTGATTCTGTCACATAGAGATTGCAGTTTTCAGTTCACAGTTAGGTTTCGATTTGAGATTTTGTCTTCTGAGCTCTGTGCTGTTGGGTAGGCATGTTGTCTTGCAGAGACATTTGATTTCTCCCCGATGAAATTATCCATCCCCGAGGGCAGCTGTACTCTTACTGTTTTTACTGCTCCCACTAGACAGGAGTCAACCTTCCGAGAGGGTTGATGTGTTCATCTGAAGAGATGACCAAGGCCCAGCCCAGGAAGACCTTTCATTCCCTGAAATCATTCTCTGCTTTAAGTGAATCTGTAAAAGGGGGAAGTCATCCCCACACCATAGTATGAACATGAGGATATCAATGAGATAACCTAGGAAAGCATCCAATATGCCTGTCAACATGCATGGCCTCCTCTCTCCCCCATTTTAACACCGAAAGTTATACTCAAGTGGGAGAGCCATGCTCCAAGCCCAGATTTTCTTTTGATCCCACTGGGCTGCCTGATCACTACTCAGCATGACTGAGTTGAGGGGAGAGTGGGAGTGGGGTGGGGATTGATGGCATTGATGTTCATGGGCTCTTCCAGGCCAAGTCTCCCAAAGCCTGTCCAGCTTGCAGTGATGTGTCTAGGCGCCGTGATCCCAACTGGGGAGGTTGTGGTCAGCCTGACCCAGCACCTTGCCCCATGGAGCTAGCTGCCCATCGACTCTGAGAGTATACAAACGCCGAGGAGCCCTGACAATGAAGCCCTTCACAATGGAGTGCCTGGATTTTATTGAGAAAAGCCAATCCCCTCCCATCTGTCATTTGGCACTTAGCACTGTAGTTATTCTAGATGAGTGAACACTTGTGTTATATTTTCCAATAGCAAAACTGGGGTCACCAGGGTGCCTGCTGTTTTAGCCAAATCCAGATGGGGTTTTCCTATAAACAAGTGCGCATGGAATATTTATGCCGCCCGTGGCACCTGACGCCTTAATACTTAGGCCTTCTATGTAGTAGCCACTCTTCCTATAAGTCACTTTAACACACTAAGTAAATATTTTAATATAGCCATGTCACTGTTTATTATAGAATGGCTTGGGCCCAGATCTTGCCTAATGCTTGGTTAAAAAGTCAGTTTATACCATCCTTTAAAGTGAATCAAAGAATGCATAAACGCCACTCTTTTGTTACTCAGAACTCTGTTTACTTTACTTTTCTGTAAACCTTGTGAAATGCTTGCTTACAAAAAGCTGACAGATGCCAGATTTGCTCATTAACTGGAGGTGTTTTCCAAGTCAGGAAGGTGAGGTGTGAACGTGGGAGGTGGGCTTTCTTCTCCGAGGACATCTCCCAACGTCCACTGCCCAGGGGACCTGCTGTCTGGCCCGGGGATCTTGACCTATAGCTACTAGGCAGTGAATGGGATTGAGAAACACCAAATCCGAGACCTGGCTCCTAAATCAAGCCTGTCCTCAGCCTCGGAACAAAAAAGGCCACTTAGACAGTGGTATAAATGGGACATGCCTCCTTGATGTCTGTAGGCAACATGATTGTAATGAAATCACCTTCGATCCCGATCACTAGACTCATCCCTGCTTTCCTGTATTACCCAATGAGGCCCTCACCAGAAAATAGGAGGATGCTAGTTCAGGTAATAGATTTTAATTCTGTCTTCTCAGCTGTGTCTGTTTTCCCTTCTTTTTGTACAGCCCCCCCTTTAATTCTGCATATAATTTTTCATCTCTTGTTTTTATATTTCACCCCAGCCTCTTTTCTCTTACTGGTTGTTGATCTTACTATATACATAGAAGCCAGTGGTCCTAATTCTCTTTTGAGCTGGGGAGATGGGATATTGGTGGCAGAGAGATCAGTCTTCTTCCTGCCTCAGTAGCACGTTGTCCTGGGGCTAGAGAACGGCGGTCCAGTTCTCTAGCTACAAAGACAAGTTGAACTTACAAAGGTTAAGTTGCAAGGCCCCTACTTGCCGTGGCCCTTTCCACCATCCTGGAGAGGGCCCTAGAAGATTGCGGACCTTCTCGCATGTTTTTATAAAATTTGTATGAGTATGATATTTCGATGACAATCGCATGTTTTTATAAAATTTGCACAAGTGTATTTTGAAGCGTCCTGCCCAAGTTTTTCGATATTTCGACGATCACTTAAGACAGGCTATCTTTTTCACTCCTGTTCTCCCATCACACTTCACCTCCTATAGAATAACAAGGGCGTGGCCTCAGGGATTTGGAGATCTAAGGGGAGTTCAGTTAATTTTAATTTCACAGCATGCGTTTCTGTGAGTTAAGTCACTGCTAGCTGTCGAGCTGTATCAGTGGCTTCTAGGGGACTCCAGTCGGCCACAGTGCCAACTCGCCCTTGATCTAGATAATAGTGTTCAGGTCCAGAGAGCACCTCATACTAAGACGTGTCACCTAGAACCTGAAGATATAAATGTGTGGAATCAAAGCTGGTCTATGGAAAGTTCTTCTGAATCTTACAATGTATGAAAAATATATATATTTCCCAAATTTATAATAATTCTAACAATTTATGTGGTATTTCCCAGTGTTCCTGAGAAGCTGAAAGAAACAGTTGTCATTATTTGAGAAGGTGATCAAAGAAGGTACAGACAAGAAATGTAGGGAAAATATTACAGAATCGTGTTAGGCAATTAATTATTAAAATACTATGTACAGTTTTGGATTTTTGTGATTATTGTATTTTTCATTTTGTTTTTTAATTTGTAATTTGTTGTGATTTATTTTCTCATTCTAAACAAAATCTCATTTGTGTCTAATTTTGTCTTCTTTTACCTAAAAAGGCTGCAAACATTAGATAAGTTCCGGCCCTGAGAAGGTCTAGCTCTGCCCCAGTCTAGCTGGCCCAGTCTTCCCTCTCGGAGTCAGGGGCCACATTTGTGGGACGTCCAAGAGTCCAATGTAGTTTTCAGGTAGACTTGGTTTCATAAAGCAAAGCTAAACCATACCCTACAACGTCCTGCCCAAGTTTTTCTCAACCTAGCCCCATCTGTCTTATAATAAACCCAATTCTTCCTGTACCTTGGCATTAACTTCTCTACTGATTTTGTTTGCCAACATTACTGTGAAGTCTTCTCTTGTAATTTTAGCGAGACTCTGATAAATAATGCAGGGGAGGATGTTACTTAGATGTCCTTTGAAGTCAGGAGGCTCGGTAAACTGACCTCTTAGTAACATATCCAGACATCTTCCAAAATTGTGTCCTGAGTCTGGCAGTAACAATGTTTCATAGGAAGATGTTTGTTCTGATTACCCCGATTCAATGAGTTCTATTAACTTGAACAGCGGTATCCTTTTCAGGTGTCTGGTGGATTTCTTGTCAACTTGGTAAAGACTGGAGCCGGAAGGGAACATAGGCTTATCCCGTATAAGACTTTAAAATGGATTCTTTCAGAGACGGATGTGAATTCTGGTTACATAGTTGTGGTCCCGGTGGAAGGAGAAAAGTTTAGGTCTCTGACAGTTTCGGTTTGTGGTGGTTTTGACTTTACAAATTCAGAGATCTAGAAACCTGGAGAAGAAAACAAAGGGTATCAGCACTGGAGGAAGCTTCTCAGGAACTGTACCTCTTGTCCAGAGAGATGCATTGTTGTGTTTGCTGGAGGGCTGGGGCTTAGCAGTTTACCCGGAGTGGAGACCCTGACCTTTGCTAGGCAGAGGCTCTCTGCTCTTGCTGGGAGCCTGATAGTGCAGGGATGCTTTTTTTTTTTTTTTTTTCTCTTTCCTGGCCCAGGGTTAAGAGGAAAGAGAGAGAAACAGCATGGTAAGCTTCCCATTCAGGGTCATCTTCAGTCCCAAGGACCCAGCATTGTATCCCAGATGTGGCCCTTGGTCGTACCCCAGTTGCCCTTCACCTTCACACTCCCTCCCAGTCATGAAGCTTTCAGCAGTTCTATGGTCTTTCCCCTTTTCTTTCACAAATGCAGCAGGAGTTTATATGTCAGGTTGGCTTTAGTTTCAGTATAGACTCGTCAACCTTCTAGAAGCAATTCCTGAAAGTTTCTGGCTTGAAATTTCCTTTGTTTCCAGTGATTGTTCACTGAGTCCTTATTCATTCATTCATTCACTCATGCATTCATTTGACAAGGTTTTACTGAGCACCTACTATGTGCCGGCCTCTGCTCAAGGTACTCAGGATCCAGAGATAAGTTAGAGGGATAATGTAAGTCATTGCCTTTCTTACATGGGGGAAAGAGACTGCAAATAAGTAGTGTTTCCTGTGTTTATTCTAAGGTATTTCCCATTTTAACATCTCTGAAATTGGAATGTATTTTACAATAGATGACATCGTATAACTGCTGTCAAACAGGCAGCAGTCATGACGAAGCTCTCACGGCCTACATGTGTGCAAACTTGGCCGAAACTCCTATGCTGTCATCCATTCAGTTGAGTTAGCAGCATGTGTTTGCTGATGCTACACATGTTGAATTTAATTATCTTTTAGAACATCTTCAGAAAGACTACATTATGATTTGGCTTTGAAACAAATTCTTTTATAGACCCAAAGGCACAGCAGTGGGGCATAAATTTGGTATTAGAGAAGCAAATATTTGTTGTCGGAGAAATGGGTGCCATTCCATCTTTTCTCGCAAAACGACAGCTATGCTTTACGGAACCTAAGGAAAGAACATGTCCACGATTAGCTGATGCCTTTCTTAAGCCAAACAGTGCAACTGAAGGCAGGAGAAATTGCCAAGGCCTCCAAGATAGATAAAAAATTTCCAAGCCCTGTGAGGCTGGTGTGATGGATTCTTACATCCTTCATGACTCCCGTGGAGACATCAAATGCCATCATCTTATTGCCCATGGGTTTTAAATTTTTTAATTTATTAGTGGTATATAAATCAGTGGTACCTTCAATTTAATGATGTTTTAGCTCTGATAAAATTCAGTAATAAGATGTCAGGTAGTAACAGCTGCTATAAGGAAAAGTACAGTAGAACAAGGCAGTGGAAACCAGAAGCCAGAAGGATGAGGGGCATGGCTGTCTTAGTTGGAGCAGTAAAGGAATCCTCTTTGAGGTGACCTGAGAATGGAGACTGACATTGACTGTCATGGGATGACCTTGGAAAAAAGGATTCCAGGTGGAGGGAACAACAAATATGAGACTGAAGCAAGAAGACATCTGGAATGTTCAAGGAAGAGCAGAAAGGTCTCCTGGGAATGACGTGGAGAGAGTCCAGAGATGAGGTTGGGCAAAGGCAAATCACACGGGGCCCGGAAGGCCATGATGGAGATTCTGGATTGGATTCTGAGCACCCTGGAAGCCATTCAAGGGTTTTGAGCAGGAGAGGGACATTATTAGATGCTTGATTCCAAAGATGGGTCTGGCTGCCATTGAGAATTGACGGGCGGAGGTCGGGGTGGAAGCAGGGTGACAGGTTTAGAAGAAGATTCAAGAAAAAACAGGAGGTGAGAAAGCAGAGACGGATTTTGTAAGTCAAATTCAGGAGTGACCTTGAGCGGATGTGTATCAGGAGTGCGGCATGGGGTCTAGGGAGTGTTTGACTTTCTTTTCTGCAGGGCTCTTTTAAGATGGCAGGCGTTAGGGCGGGCGTGGATGATGACAGCTCAGCCATCCATGGTCCAGGGCAAAGAAGCTGAGGATGCAGGAGCGGAGAGGAGCTACAGGTCCGGCTCCTGCTCCCTCTGTATCTTGGGGTCTCTTCACCTCAAATACGAAAGGGGTTCGGAAGGCACCTGGGCTCCCTTTTTCTCTTACCTGAGATTCGATTTCCTTTTTAGGACGGAAGATGCACACGCTCCAAGCATCTGACTCTCTCCTGTTCCGGTTCCTCTCCTCCGGGGCCCACAGGGCTCTAACATGCAGGAAAGTACCTGTGCTTGTCTCCACATTTAATCCCCTTTATCTTCGGTTCTTGAACCCTAGCAATAAACATTTCATTGACATGGAAAGTGAGTTCTAAAGGAAACAAGTTTATAGTTGGGCAGGTGGCAAAGAATCACATCTCCATTAGGCTTTATTGCTTCCTTTTATATAGAACCGTGGTCTCTGGGCTTCTCCAGATTGCTTAACACTTAGGCCCTTTGGCTAGTTCAAAGCTGTTTAAGCAGGCAGAACAGTTATTTAATGATGTACAAAGTGCTTTCCTCACAGGTGTTCTCTGAGGAAATTTCAGTATGACTTTCATCTCAAAATTCTACTGCCGACCTCAAAGTTGAGTTTAAAATGAGCTAAGCCGTGGAAGGTCCTCCCTGTCTATCTTCTCCCTCTCATCAGCCGTACTGCTTTCCTCCCCTTTTCTATCCTCACCCTCCCCTTCCTGCCCTTCTACCTCTTTCTGGAAACGGAAAGCTCTGTTTGGAGGGAGTACATCTGTGAAATGGGCAGAGAAGGAAGCAGAGGTATCTCAACTCATAATGAGAATATGTGTGTGTGTGTGTTTGTGTATCTCTAGATATAATGCTTAGATAATGAGAGTAAATGAATATGTACACTTATTATTTAATAATACATATTAAATCTTTATTATATAATATACAGTGTTTATAAATTGTATTATTAAAACCCCATGCAGCAGGAATGTATATACATTTGCATTACATAAAATGAGAATAGATATATACATTCCAACGTGTTTAAATATATGTATAGAGAGAGTATGTATGTATGTAGAACAGAGAGAGAACGTGTATGTATATGCACGTACATATAATACATCCTTATTGTATATAATGAGAATATATATACATTTTCCCTCTGAATAGGGTTTTAATACCAGCTTGACTTAATCACCATTTTGGTTCCGAATCCAGGGTTCATCTTTCCTGAGGGGGTGATGTAAAGAGAGTTTGTGGTTATCTCCTATACAGTTAACCTGCTCGTTGTGTAACTTACAAGCTGCCTGTGATTCCCGCCCCCTCCCCCAGGGCCTTAATCCCCAGCAGAGAGCTGGCCGGGCACCCTCGCACGAGCAACTCCCTCTAAGCCCAGAGAATGTGTTACTTGGCATAAAACAGACGCCTCCTTCCAGCTAAACCGTCCTCAAAATGTGCTGCCAGACAAGACCATCAAGTTCTTTCGTCACTCTCTGAGGCACGGAGGGAAGGGCTGGGGCCCGGGCCACGGGAAGAGGGACGCTGAGCCCAGCTCCGGGGGCCCCAGGGGCAGGGCTGGCCTCCTCTGACCCCGGGGACGCCGTTGTGGGAGGGGGGCCTGCTTTCCTCCTCTTCCCACGTCCTCCCTGCCTGTCTCCTCCCGCCCTTGCCCGCCTCTCAGCCGACTCCTCTCCGCTGTGTGGAAGAACTTGCCAGTGTTTCACGAGACCCCTTCCCGCCCTGCCACGCCTCCCCCGTCTCCGCGTCTCTGCCCTGTGTCCCATCCCTTCCCCTGGACGATCTTCCTCGTTAGGAGCCGGGTGTGTTCCGCTCTGTGGACAGAGGCTGTCAAGGTGCTCAGTGTGTTACCCTCCCAGGTGAGGTGTGCCTGTGCTGACAGTGGGGTTCCACAGAAAACAAATGAAACCACTTTTCTGTCTCAGTTCCCCTGAGCGGTACGACCTGCTAACCTCTACTTGAATTGTGGCGGAAAGCATGACCCAGGGCCGGAGAGCTGTGGCTTCGGTCGCCCTCTCCACCGCCCACTGGCCAGCTCTGGGATCCAGGACAGCTCCATTCATTTGTTCATTCACTCCACCACGAATCTTTGGGCATGAACTACATCTGAGGCTCGGTCCCAGCCGCTGTGGATACAGAGGTTTGCAAAACAAAGCCGCTGCTCTTGTAGAATTGGGAAGATAGGGAATCTTCCATAGGGAAGATGGGCAATCCACAGAATCTCATACAATTTTAAAATTCTCAATGCATTTGCATGAGTTAAGTGTGAATAATAGTATCTCCTTCCTAGTGATACTGTAGGCATCAGAGAAGAATGCAGCACACTAACATTATAAATCAACTGTCCTTCAATTAAAAAAACAGAAGAATTCAGCAGGTTACATGTGGTAAATACTCAAGTGCATGAGGTAAATATAGTTCTTTGTAGCAGCACAGTCACGCTGCGGTGAGTCTCACGTGGAGCGGAGGGGTGCCCATCCCCGAAGGGACCTTCAGGGACTTGCCGTTGACTGTGGTTTTGTGTGTCCAGCAAGGGTTCCCAACGCTCTTCCAATTTATAGTCCATCCCCACCTCTGCCACGTGACCTGGTCCAGTGTCCCATCCTTCTAGCAGCTGTGATTGGCTCAGGAGGTGAGCACGTGACTCAGGCAGAGCCAATCTGAGTCCTCTTGGGCCCCCATATGAACTGTGAGTGAGAGACGCTCTTTCCCTTCTGGGAATTCTGACCTGGAGCTGCTCAGGAGTCTGCCCTGTGGAGAAGACATCTTGGCAGGAGAGAATGAGGTCAACCTGCAGGAAAAAGCAATTACGAGAAAAAGAGATGCCGTTAATAATATTAGAATTCCATGTTGCACATACATTTACTGCCCTTTAATAACCTTTGGGGTAACTACCGTTGTTACCCATCTTCATTTTATTCTGTTATTTATTTTTGGCCGCGGCTTGCGGGATCTTAGTTCCCCGACCTGGGATTGAACGTGGGCCCACAGCAGTGAAAGCGCCGAGTCCTAACCACTGGACCGCCAAGGAATTCCCAGCCACCTTCCTTTTAAAGATGAAGAAGCTGGGGACAGAAAGGTTCAGTAACTGCCCAAGGTCACACAGTTACTAAGTGACAGGACCAGTTGCTGAACCAGGCCCTCTGGCCCCAGGATCTATATGCTTGACCAGTCTCTTTCTTTTCTGGCTGTTCAGAGTCCAGAGTTGCAAGATCCAGGTCCTGGTTCCCTCAGCCCTTCCTTTGATTTATGAGTAACGAGAAATTCCTTCCCAGGCACATGAGATTATCTGTATCTATACTTGTACCATCTGTATCTTTATCTTTCTGTATCTACATCTATCTATTTTTATTCCTAAGATTGGTTTGAGTTGAGTTTCTGTTACCACAACTACCTGAAAACCATTGCCAGAGCATTCTGAAATACGTGTATCATTTGGAAGAAATGCCCTCGGCCGATTCTCGTTTGCACCGCCTCCCCCCTGCCCCCCCCACAATTACACTGCTCCACCAATCTGTATTTGAGAATTACCACCTTAATGTAAGTTTAATTCTCACGTAGTTTGTTTTTTTCAATTGAGTCAATGCTTAAAGTATGGGTAGTTGGAATCCATCAGAATTACTTTCTAAATTGACTTTGACCTTCCTGGTACTATGACCTTGGACTGTCTGTCTGAGTTCCTTACATAGAAACTACCCTGGAACTGAAAACCATTGAGGGGTTTTGTTATATTGATGCCTACTTAGCATTAATGTTATTTCTATAACATTGTTTGTCAATGGTATTAATAGAAATCTTCTGTGAAAATCATTACCTAGGGGATTAACTCATCAACTTGATCCATACGTACAGTTGCATTTTAAACTTAAGAACTTGCATCCATTCATGAGAATCCCCTGTGAAGCTTCTCCTTCATGTTTGGACTGTATGAGAACCTCAGTCCAAAAGAGTAACTTCTGTTCCAAATGAGAAGCATAGAGAATTCTAGAACTTTCTGACTATTGTGGTCTATGATTTCTTTTCATCCTACTAGGGAACTGCATTGGAAACCGGTCCTGCATAATTTGATGAGTCTTTGTCCCCTTTGGAATGATAGCTTGCTGGTTTATATCCCTACACCAACTGAAGTGTTTTATTTTTTTTCCCCATGTGTAAGTTCCCAAGGTTCTGTTTTCTTTTAATTTATTGGGTATAATCCAGTCTATGTTTCCAGTGCCCTGACGTCGTTGCCAAGGTGGCTGGTTCTAAAGGAGCTTCATTCTAGAATAGAATCAGACATCATTGGTCATCAGTGAGACTCTTGGTGCCCTTTATGGTCAAGAGACCTCAGCTTATTCAATTTAGGGCTCTCAGAAGTGGAGGGGGGAAGTCATAAAATCTATTGCCCACTTAGAGATTCAAGCTAAATGGAACTCTGGGGAAACCTGGCAGCTACTATGGGGAAAGTAACATTTGTCATATCACTGAAGATCGACATTAGTTAATCCCACTTACTTGGTATGAAAGTGAAAGTACTTGGAATAAAATGTTCTGCGTTTGTGCAAGGACACTGATGTAAAAAAAAAAAAAAAGCTGGCTTGGGACACATTGAAAAGGAATCTCACATCCTTGAAGCTACATGCTACATAAAGGGCTTTGCCCGTCCTCTGCAGTTGCACCTGGGAAGGACAGACATCATTGCATGCTCTATGGGTCACCTACAAAATGAACTTATTTACAAAACAGGAATAGAGTCACAGATGTAGAAAACAAACTTATGGCTATGGGGGGAAAGAGGAGGGAGGGATAAATTGGGAGATTGGGATTGACATGTACACACTACTGTATATAAACTAGATAACTAATAAGGACCTACTGTACAGCATAGGGAACTCTACTCAGTACTCTGTAATGATCTGTATGGGAAAAGAATCTAGAAAAGAGTGGATATGTGCATATGTATAACTGATTCACTTTGCTGTACAGCAGAAACTAACACAACATTTTAAATCAACTATATTCCAATTAAAAAAAATATGCGCTACCTACAGGAAGGAAACTTGTCCCAGTACCTGAGGGGGGAGAGTCATGGTGGATCAGAGACACCTTACTAAAGGAGAGCTGTGTGTAGATCCTCTGGGTAGGATGAGAAGGGGCCTGTATTTCTTAGCAAGAAGAAAGTTATGTGCCAAGACTCACCAATCCCTCAGTTGGAGCTGCAGAATCAGAGGTGAATGAATAATTGCCACATCTAAAAGGAAACAGAAGGATGCTTCTTGCTCTGATGAACTTCAAGGTAGAAAAATGGAAGGCCCTCCGTGCATATGTGATATTTCCAATATGCAGAAGTGACTTGCTGCTAACTGATTTGAATGTTTAGAAGAGCTGTAAAGTGGTGTAAGTGAAAAAATAGGAGTCTCTGCCAGTGCTCACAGTGATTTCAAAAGGCCTATCCACAGACCACTTGCTAAATTACTCAAGACTGGGCTTTCTGTACAAAAAAAAAAAAAAAGCACATATAAAAATGCAGAGTCTGAGCTTCCCTGGTGGTGCAGTGGTTGAGAGTCCGCCTGCCGATGCAGGGGACATGAGTTCGTGCCCCAGTCCGGGAGGATCCCACATGCCGTGGAGCAGCTGGGCCCGTGAGCCGTGGCCGCTGAGCCTGCGCATCCGGAGCCTGTGCTCCGCAACGGGAGAGGCCACAACAGTGAGAGGCCCGCGTACCGCAAAAAAAAAAAAAAAAAAAAAGCACAATCAGTGACAGTAGTACAAAGTTTGCACACAACATGCTGCTCGTGACTATAACGTGGGGAAGTATCTATCTATGGTCTCAGATATCTATGTATCCTAAGGCCAACGGTGTGAGAAAATGCAGTATAGTCCAGCAGGTTCAGAAATATATCCCAGGTATATATTTGTAATCTGAAAGACATTTTTAAATATGTGATAAGACTCATTTCATTTGAAAGTATAACACTTTTAATAAGAATCAGATCAAATAGAAGGGCAAAATGAGTTGCATTCTATGGTTTTAAAAGGCATACTCATTCACTTGCTTATTTAAACAGTATTAAGCAGCAACTAAGCTTGACTTACTCTGCCGAATGCTGGGATTAGCAACGGAATACTACTCAGCCATAAAAAAGAACAAAATAATGCCATTTGCAGCAACATGGAGGCAACTAGAGATTATCGTACTGAGTGAAGTAAGTCAGAATCACGGACATAGAGAGCAGACTTGTGGTTGCCAAGGGGGAGGGGGTTGAGGGAGGGATGGAGTGGAAGGTTGGGGTTAGCAGATGTGAGCTATTATATATAGGATGGATAAACAACAAGGTCCTACTGTATAGCACAGGGAACTATAGTCAGTATCCTATGATAATGGAAAAGGATAGAAAAAAATATATATATATATATAACTGAATCATGTAGCTATACAGCAGTAATTAACACAACATTGTAAATCAACTATACTTCAATTAAAAATAATTTTAAAAAATAGGCTCTTGCCACTAAACAATTCAAAATGAAGTGAAAGAGATACACATAGGTTCAGCATTCTAATGGGAAGTCATTTGGCAAAGAATAAAGAAAGAAGTAAGATCATTGTTGAGATATATTGAATTGCATGGCCAGACCAAGACAGTGCAAACGCAATTTGCAAATTGGGCACAGAGGCCAAGTATTGTCACGATCGAGGCACCTTTTGTGCAACTGATGAACGTTACATTTAGTCAAAAAGCTGAATACCTAATACATTTTTCCCATTTTTTTTTATCGTGGCAAAGTATACGTAAGATTTATCACCTTAGTCATTTTTTAGTGTATGCTTCAGTGGTATTAAAGAGATTCCTATTTTTGTGCAACCATCACTACCGTCCATCTCCAGAACTCCATTCATCTTGCAAAACTGAAATTCTATTCCCATTAAGCAATAACTCTCCATTCCTTTCTCCCTTAAGCCCCTGGGAACCACCATCCTGTTTTCTGTCTCGAGGAATTTGAATAGTCTAGGTATCGTATGTAAGTGGAATAATACCATATTTGTCTTTTTGTGACTGGCCTGTTTCACTGAGCTTATTGTCCTCAAGGTGCATCCATGGTGTAGCTGGTATCAGAATTTCTTTCCTTTTCAAGGCTGAATAATACTCCGTTGTATGTACAGACCACATTTTTCTTTATTCATCCAGCTGTCAGTGGACACTTGGTTTGGTTTTTTTTTTCTGTACGTGGGCCTCTCACTGTTGTGGCCTCTCCTGTTGTGGAGCACAGGCTCCAAACGCGCAGGCTCAGCAGCCATGGCTCACGGGCCTAGCCGCTCCGCGGCACGTGGGATCTTCCCGGACCAGGGCACGAACCTGTGTCCCCTGCATCGGCAGGCGGACTCTCAACCACTGCGCCACCAGGGAAGCCCGACACTTGGTTTTTTGCCATGTTTTAGCTATTGTGAATAATGCTGCTATGAACATGGGTGCACAAGTGTCTCTTTGAGAACCTGCTTTTAATTTTTTTTGCATATATACCTGGAAGTGTAATTTCTGGATCATATGGTAAACCTATTTTTAATTTTTTGGGGGAACCACCATAGTGCTTTCCACAGTGGCTATGCCATTTTACATTTCTGCCAAGAATTCACAAGGGCTCCAACCAAATACATTTTGAACTGGTTTGCTAACAATAAAGATATTATACTTGTAAAAAGTAATTCAGTTTATAAATCTTTATTAAACAATACCATATTGAGGACTCTGTCCTAATAAGCTTAGTGGAGCACACCAGAACCTAATTTTTAACAAGGAGAAAGTAATTGTCAATATGATAAGTCATAGGTCATTTAGGAAAAAGAGACCATTTGTACTCAAAATTCCTAATATTGTACAAAATGATATATTTCTTCAATTATAATATAAGCTAGGGAACATTGGTTTTGAAAGTTGAGGGGAAAAAATGGATGGAATTCATTCCTGGGCACACAGGGCAAAGAAAATCTCTTTAACATTTAATCATTTATTTTTATTTATAGTTCACCTTGTTCTAGAAAGGTTTTGAGAAAATTTACAAGAATACATGTACAGAAATAAAAACTAGAAATAAAAATAGAAAACTAGAACCATGGAAATAAGGACACAAAAATGCCAAACATAAGTTAACCCATGTGTCCTAGTTACACTTTGAATTTAGGTGTTCTTTTCCCTAGTTAAAAAAAAGACACAATTGGGCTTCCCTGGTGGCGCAGTGGTTGGGAGTCCGCCTGCCGATGCAGGGGACACGGGTTCACGCCCCGGTCCGGGAAGATCCCACATGCTGCGGAGCAGCTGGGCCCGTGAGCCATGTCCGCTGAGCCTGCGCGTCCGGAGCCTGTGCTCCACAATGGGAGAGGCCACAACAGTGAGAGGCCCGTGTACTGCAAAAGAAAAAAAAAAAAAAGACACGATTTGTTACCTAGTTCCTATTATTGGATATCAGAGGAACATTGAATTCTAAAACTCTGTTGCTCAAAATGTCAGCAACAGCATCAATGGGAAGATTGTTAGAAATGAAAAATATCAAGTCAGCCCCAGACCTACAGGAAGAGAATTTGCATTTTAAAAAGATGCCAGGGCTTCCCTGGTGGCTCAGTGGTTAAGAATCATCCCGCCAATGCAGGGGACATGGGTTCAAGCCCTGGTCCAGGAAGATCCCACATGCCACGGAGCAACTAAGCCCGTGTACTACAACTACTGAGCCCCGCGCGCCTAGGGCCTGTGCTCTGCAACAAGAGAAGCCACCGCAATGAGAAGCCTGCGCATCGCAACCAAGAGTAGCCCCTGCTCGCTGCAACTAGAGAAAGCTCGTGCACAGCAATGAAGACCTAATGCAGCCAAAAAAAAAAAAAAAATAGCCAGGTGATTCATATGTGCATTAAAGTTTGAAGAACCCTGTTCTAAAAGACATCCTTCACCTGAGATTTCATAGGGAGATCCTGAGTGATACAATAGGCAGTGTATAATATATTTTTTTACAACAAATGCAGTAAATAACTAAATATATCTGTTATGGCAATTTTTAAAATGATAAATGATATAATAAAGGTAAACCTATGTCTAAGAACTGTTTGACTTGACACCAAAAGCACAATTCATAAAAGAAAAATGTGATAAATTGGACTTCATCAAAATTTAAAAGTTTTGCTCTGACTGGGGCTTCCCTGGCGGTCCAGTGGTTAAGACTTCGCCTTCCAATGCAGGGGGTGAGGGTTCGATCCCTCGTTGGAGAGCTAAGATCCCCCATGCCTCGTGGCCAAGAAAACAAAACATTAAAAAAAAAAAAGTGTAACAAATTCATTAAAGACTTTAAAAATGGTCCACATCAAAAAAAATATTTTTTAATATTAAAAAAAGACCCTACTAAGAAAATGCAAAGCCAAGCTAGAGACTGGGGGAAAATATTTGCACAGTATATCCAAGAAAGGACTTTTATCTCAAATACAGTATATGAAGAACTCTTAAACTCAATAGTGAAAGAAACAATTGAATTAGAAAATAGGCTAAAGATATTATGGGTGGAATTTTGTCCTTCCCCCCCCCATACAAATTGATAAGTTGAAGAAGCCCTGACCCCCAGGACCTCAGAATATGACTCTAATTTGAGGTAGGGACTTTAAAGAGGTGATTAACTTAAAATGAGGCCATTAGGATGGGTCCTGCTCCAATCTGACTGGTGTGTCCTCATAGAGGAAATCTGGACACACAAGGGCAGACTATATAAGGATGCTGAGAAGGCAGCTTTCTTCCAGCCAAGGACACAGGCCCCAGGAGAAACCACACCTGCCAATACCTTGGTCTCACACTTCTAGTCTCCACAATTGTGAAAAAATTGTCGAAGCTACCCAGTCTGTGGTATTTTGTTATGGTACCCCTAGCAAACGCATACAGACAAGAACAGACATTTCACTAATGAGCATATACAGAAGGGGAAAAACACGTGAAAAGGTACTCAACATCACCATCCACTAGGGAAATGTGGATTAAAGCCATGATGAAATATCACCTATTTCAACAGCTAAAAGAAAAAGTAGTGATAACACAAAATGCTGGTAAAGATGTGGAGGAACTGGATCTCTTGCACCTTGCTGGTGGCAGTGTAAGATGGGACAGCTGCTATGGAAAATAGTCTGGCAGTTTCTTATCAGAGTAAACATTCACTTACCACACAACCCAGCCATCTTGCTCCTGGACATTTATCCCAGAGAAATAAAAACTTATATTCCCTCAAGAACCTGTGTGCAAATGTTCATAGCAGCTTTATTCATAAAATCCAAAAAGGGAAAGCGACACAAATATCCTTCAACAAGTGAATGGTTAAATAAACTCTGATATCTTCATATAATGGAATACTACTCAGCGATAAAAAGGAAGGGAACAATTTAGCTGGATCTCAAGGACACTGTGCTTAGTGAGAAATGCCATTCTTAAAAGGTTGCATATGTTCCATTCATGCGACATTCTCTAAAGGACAAAACTATAAAAATGGAGAACACGTGTGGTTACTAAGAGATAGGGTAGCTGGTGGGTGGGACTGTGCAGGGGCAACTTGAGACAGTTCCTTTGTGGTGATTGAACCATTTTGTGTGCTGATTATGGTAGCGATTGCACAAATCTGCACACGGGATCACATTGCATAGAAACACACACACACATGAGTACATGTAAAAACTGGTGAAAACTGAGTAAGATCTGTAGTCTAGTTAACAGTATTATACCAATGTCAGTTTCCTGGTTTCAGTAGTGTACTGTCAGCTGAAAGAAAAGTACACAATGTAAGAGTTGTGAGTTTGTTTTATTTGGGGTCTTACTGAGGACTGTAGCCTGGGAGACAGCCTCTCAGTAGCTCAGAGGGAACTGTTCCAATAGAGGTAGGGGGAGAAGCCAGTTTATATGTGATTTTTTGTGTGTGGGGGGCGGGGGGATGCTAGGGAAAACGTGCAGTCAAGCATACATCACAGCTAAAGGTTACTGCTAGTCAAAGAACAGGCATCTCAAGTTAATGATTGTAGTGCTTTTCTATGTATGGGAAGATGCAAGAATTTGGGTTCATTAAAATTGTTCCTGAAATATACATCTAACTATTTAAGGGGCCTGCTTGTCCAAAGCACAGGGAATTCATTATTGTCTTAATCTCCTGTGTCTGAAGCACAGAGTGCAGTCGGCCAGTGATTGCAGTGGGTTAATCCTTGCAGAACTGGGTGGTGAGCAGCGATGCTTGCTGTTCTGTGTCTGCAGTACCTCAGTCAGATGTCACCATCGAGGGAAGCTTGGTGAAAGGTATATGGGACTTTCCGTACTTTTTTTTTTTTTTTTTTTTGTGGTACGCGGGCCTCTCACCGTTGTGGCCTCTCCCGTTGCGGAGCACAGGCTCCGGACGTGTAGGCTCAGCGGCCACGGCTCACGGGCCTAGCCGCTCTGCGGCATGTGGGATCTTCCCGGACCGGGGCACGAACCCGTGTCCCCTGCATCGGCAGGCGGACTCTCAACCACTGCGCCACCAGGGAAGCCCTCTGTACTTTTTTAGCAACTTCCTACGGGTCTATAATGGTTTAAAAAATTTTTTTAAGGTTTAAAAAATGAAGCATACGATATTCCAGAGTGATAATGGAACTTGCAAGCAGGTTATCGTAAGTCTATAATTCAGATATCCAGGTGTCCCTAGAAGCAGCATCAGCAACAAAAGTCAGCGCTAGGAAACCCAGAGGGGGAGTGCAGGAACTTGAAAAAATTTAGTTCAGAACCAGACACAGGATACAGAGTTATGAAAACTGATTGTAGAATCAGTATCCAAAGATAAGCAAGGAGTCAGAGACAAGACCAGGGTGGGGCGCTGAAACAGCATCACAGTCATTTTAGCTGACCTTTAATGGCTCTGTTCTCTAGGTGATGGCTTTTGTCCTGGGGGCATCTTAAAGGCACTGCAAGACCTAATTACCCAAGAAAGAAGGGAATAAGAAAGGGTTCCTGGACACATCTGTGGATTCAACTTTTAGAATATGCTTACCTAACAAAAAATATTATAGTGTCAAGAAGAAAAATTACATGGATAGCAGGCTGGGTTTAGCTCTGCTGTTTGGAAATGGTACAATGGAATAAGCATGTATCACATTGGACATCACTGACAACACATTGCTGGTAGGACTGTAATGGGGTCCAACGACTCTGGAAAATAGTTTGGCATTTCTAAAAATCTAAGTTACATTTACTGTACAATCCAGTAATAGTACTCTTGGGTGCTTCTGTGAAAAATGATGGAGAAAAGATTACATCGAAGAAAAATGAGAATAAAATGAAACATTGTAATTTTTTAAATTGCAGTATAGTTGATTTACAATGTTAGTTTCAGTGTACAGCAAAGTGATTCAGTTATACACACACATTATATATATCTGTTCTTTTTCAGATTCTTTTCAGCATTGCACTTTTCTAAAACTGTTTACAATGTATTATATTACATTTAAAGCTGCCCCAATTATATCAGATAGGTTAGGCAGTTAAATTGCCCGTATTGAGGGTTCCTTGAGACACAGCATGAAATAAATGCTCAGGAAAAACATTGCATTTTGAAGCAAAGCACTTTTTTTTTTTTTTTTTTTTTTGCGGTACGTGGGCCTCTCACTATTGTGGCCTC
The DNA here is from genome assembly GCF_949752795.1 of Hyperoodon ampullatus. Lineage (NCBI taxonomy): Eukaryota > Metazoa > Chordata > Mammalia > Artiodactyla > Ziphiidae > Hyperoodon > Hyperoodon ampullatus. Next base: position 35,217,651 of record NC_136932.1, on the reverse strand, counting down.
TCCCGTTGTGGTGCACAGGCTCCAGACACGCAGGCTCGGGGCCATGGCTCACGGGCCCAGCTGCTCCGCAGCATGTGGGATCCTCCCGGACCAGGGCACGAACCCGTGTCCCCTGCATCGGCAGGCGGACTCTCAACCACTGCACCACCAGGGAAGCCCGAAGCAAAGCACTTTTACATCTTTGGTTGTCAATGTGGATTCAGGCTTATCTGAGTGTTCATACTTATGGACATAGCTTAGATGCCTACAGGGTGAGTGAGTCCTTTCTATAATTGCTTCCTTTATAAGCAAATCCCTGTTTCTGTGTCAGAGAATTTGAAGTTACCTTGGTACTTTGATAATCCCATCATTAGAGATAAAGCACTGTAATAAATTCATTAATTCCATTTCACATTTTCTGATTTGGTAAACAAGGCTGATCAACTCAATTTTATTCACATTTCAGTTTAAAGCTTGAGAAATTATGAAATATTCATCTCAGTCATTGCCCTCTTGGTATCTTCAGAAACCACATCTCCATATGGGTGACAGCATGCAGCTTTCTTTTAATAAATATCCTCCTTAGACCAGATACACAGAATTTATATGGACGTTTCTTCTAAACCTATGGCTGGAAGACATGGCTCCGGACCATTTCTTTTTTTTTTTTTTTTTTGCGGTACGCGGGCCTCTCACTGTTGTGGCCTCTCCCGTTGCGGAGCACAGGCTCCGGATGCGCAGGCTCAGCAGCCATGGCTCACGGGCCCAGCCGCTCCGCGGCATATGGGATCCTCCCAGACCGGGGCACGAACCCGTATCCCCTGCATCGGCAGGCGGACTCTCAACCACTGCGCCACCAGGGAGGCCCTGGACCATTTCTTATAGTTCTCTTCTGATGGCTGTTTGCCTAGTGTTTTGTGGTACAGATCCCCTGTTTATTGGAAACTGGTCTCTGGATCTGTTCACACTGATGCCACCACCAGCCTGGAAGATTTTACCAGGCGGAAGTGAGTGAATTTTCCATAATGCAAGACCTCGTCCCAGCTTTCTAGTTCAGGAATCTCATTGTTTAACCAATACCTGAAGTCGGAACCTCTCGGAAGATAAATATTTAATCTTTTGGCTCTCCATCACAAACTGGCAAGGGCTCCGCAGCAAACTCCCCCAGTCTCTTTAAAAATAGATGCCAGCTAGCTTGGTAGAACTGGACAGATATCAAAAAATGAGTGAGGGGCTTCCCTGGTGGCGCAGTGGTTGAGAGTCTGCCTGCCGATGCAGGGGACACGGGTTCGTGCCCTGGTCCGGGAAGATCCCACATGCCGTGGAGCGACTAGGCCCGTGAGCCATGGCTGCTGAGCCTGCGCGTCCAGAGCCTGTGCTTCGCAATGGGAGAGACCACAACAGTGAGAGGCCTGTGTACCGCAAAAAAAAAAAAAAATGAGTGAGTTCCACTTCTGTGCTTGAAACATCTGAAAAAGCACAGGTCATGCAACTGGGAACTTCAGTGAAGGTTCCCGACTATACTCTCTGGCTAAGTTTTGGAACTGCTGTAGTGCAGGAGGAACATGGAGCTAAACCTTAGATGGCGTGAGTTCTAGCTCTGCTTGGTCACTTCACCATTGTTATGTATATAACTATGTTATGTACATTTTCTGTTTCTGAGTATTCATTAAGAAAGGTATAATTTTATGTAAATTAGAATCATCTGCTTAACTTTAACCACCTTGAAATGAAAATTTGCTGACACCTCCCCCTTTATGCTCCCACCTCCTCCTGCCCACCAACCCCCCCTCCGCCCCCGTCCTGTTTGCCTTCCCTCTTTCCCTACCTCTCTCCTCGCTCTAATTTAACTAGTATTTGGCTAATTGTTAGAGTTAGTAGACTTGAACTTTTCTTCCCAATTGTTTCATGGCCATCTGGATAGTCTCCTCTGTGAATTATCAAATTACACTTTTCTTATATATACGAGAAGAAATAGAAAGTCCCTGTCTTTTTTTCTACCTTTATTTTTCAATGTGTTTCCTTTTGGTGTTCATATGTTTTTCTTTTAAAAGCAAATGTCCAAATTTTATTTTGATATTTTTAGCTCCACTCTTCAGTCTTTTAAAAAGGGACTTCTAGGGGCTTCCCTGGTGGCGCAGTGGTTGAGAGTCCGCCTGCCAGTGCGGGGGACACGGGTTCGAGCCCTGGTCCGGGAGGATCCCACATGCTGCGGAGCAACTGGGTCCGTGCGCCGCAACTACTGAGCCTGCGCGTCTGGAGCCTGTGCTCCGCAACAGGAGAGGCCGCGATAGTGAGAGGCCCGCGTACCGCGATGAGGAGTGGCTCCCGCTCGCCACAACTGGAGAAAGCCCTCGCACAGAAGCGAAGACCCAACATAGCCAAAAATAAATAAATAAATAAATAAATTTTTAAAAAAAAGGACTTCTACTCAATTGTATTTATTGTGATTATCGATAAGCCTGGGTGTATTCCTGTCATTTTGTTCTGTGTTTTTTATTTACTGCATTTCTTTTCTTCTTTTGAAGGATTGAATGAATCTCATCCATTCTATTTTCCCCTTAGACGTTTAGCTTCTTGTAGTGTGACCTCTTATTTTCTTTATAAACACTGCGTGTAAAGAATCAACATCTTTTTAAACACTCTCTAGAGTTGATAAGTACCTGGTTTGAGATCAGCAGAACAGTGTTTAAGAGCCTAAGATCCAGAAACAGACACCCTGAGTTCAAATCCTGGCTTTGCCCCTCACTAGATGTGTGACTCTGAGCATGTTACTTGATGTTTTGGAGTCTCCTATATAAAAGGGAAAGAAAGATTAAACCTCTCTGAAGGTTGTTGTGAAGAGTGAATCAATACATAAAAAGGGATTAGAACAATGTCTGGTGCATTAGAAAACTCTAATTAGAGCTTTCTCCGGATATATGCCCAGGAGTGAGATTGCTGGGTCACATGGTAGTTCTATGTTTAGTTTTTTAAGGAACCTCCATACTGTTCTCCACAGTGGCTGCACCAATTTACATTCCCACCAACAGTGTAGGAGGGTTCCCTTTTCTCCACACCCTCTCCAGCATTTGTTGTTTGTAGACTTTTTGATGATGGCCGTTCTGACCGGTGTGAGGTGATACCTCATTGTAGTTTTGATTTGCATTTCTCTAATGATTAGCAGTGTGGCGCATCTTTTCATGTGAGGAGGCATTAATTTATATCCAAGTTTTGGTATTTCCAAACATCTCGCCTCAAGCTTATCAAGCAGGTGTTGTTGGTGAGCATGTGTAGAAACTGAGACACGTATTTGGCTGGAGGGAGTGCAAAGACAGTGTGACCGCTTTGGAGATCTGCTTGGCAGTTTCTCATAAAGTGAAATATACAGTCACCACATGACCCAGCAATTCCACTCCTAGGTATTTACCCAAAGTAAATGAAAAAGTCCATTAAAAGAAACTTACCTACAAATATTCTTAGCAGCTTTGCTACTAATAGTCAAAAACTGGAAGTAATCCAAACGTCCATCCACTGGTAAAAGAAAAAACGAATTATGTTCCATTTACCCAATGGAATACTACTTAGTGATTAAAAATGAACTGATAACTACAAAAACATGGGAGAGTCTCATACACTATTTCAGTGAAAGAAACTAGACCCAAAGAATATACACTGTAAGATTCTGTTGATAAGACACTCTAGAACAGATAAATGTACTCTCTAGTGACAACAAAGAGACCCGTGGTTGCCTGCAAAGAGATATAGGGAACTTCCCAGGGGTGATGGACATATTCCTTACCTTGACTGTGGTCGTAGTTTCACAGGTGTCTACATTTGTCAAAACTCATCAAGCTACACTCTAAATGGGTACCTTTTCTTGTGCATAAATGGTACCTTGAGAGAGTTGATTTTAAAAGAAAGGCATTAGTAACTAGAATAAAAGTCATCAGATAAGATTTTCTGTTCTGGATGATGTAATTAAAACAACTCAAAGTCCTGGTATGTCTACGAAGAGAGCATACTTAAACCTCCAAGAAAAACAAGTACAAATTTCAAGCAGTAAAATTGGAAATGACCAGAAAACAGCAAATGGCCCAGTATTCCAGGAGGAATCAAGGAACTGAAAGGAAGATGAGCCACATCTGGCATGAATTCCTCCACGGCCCTGACTTGCTCTCCTTCTAGCCCCAAAGTGGGGTAGGCCCTGGGCACACGTGGGGAGAGGGTAACTATTTACATGGTACAAAGGGACCCAGGACCCTCCCATGTGACTGTGCAGAGGAAGAGACTTGGGGCCTGATTTATGTCTCCATCTGCTCTGGGCTGGCAAGAGCCTTAGTGAGAGATGTGCTCGGCGGCCCGACCATGCTTATGATTTGTAAATAAAACAAAGTCAAACGATGATAAGCAAACAGTGTGTGGTGTGTCTTCTGCCCAAATTCAACCCCAGAACCAGTGCCGGCCGGGTGTGTTAGGAAAGCACATGTCTCTGAGGTCAGCCTAGAATTCCAGTTTAGAAATCAAGGACCCCGGTCTTCACTTTGAAAATGAAACTGCTCGATGTGCAAAGCGGACGGAACATAAATAATGCGTCAGCCCTGTAGAGAGGCCTCTCCAATGCTGGTGGTCTCTGAACACTCACTGTCTGGCATTTCATGTTACATTTCAAAACCAGGATCATCCGCAGCCACATAAATCTGTCACTTCAGCCGAATCTGTACATCACCAAATCCCTGACTAATTTTTCAAAGATGATCCTCTGCCCAAACGAAGTCTAGGCGCTCAGATCCAGTGGGCTTTCCTGGGTTGTCACATCACCCGTGTCGCAGCTTGTATTTTTATTATGTGAATGAAAATTCCCCAGGAATGTTGAACAGAGTTCAACGTTACTAATACTTCACAGAATATTTAGGCAACCAAATTATATTGGACGTTGCTGTAAAACTCCTTTCTCACAAATCCACCTGAGGGAAGGCATGCCTGCTCCATGCCTTGGTTGCCATGGTTATCTTGATTATAATTACAGAGCAGGCACCACCCCGCCCTCTGCTTCCATCAGTGGGCTCCTCTCCCATGCTTCTCCCTGGAAATTCAGAGTCTCTTCACCTTCCCTCAGGTCCATCCTTTTGATTTTACTCTTTTCCCTCCCGCCTTACTCCACTTACAAGTCCCAGCTTCCGGGAGTCTGTGATTAGCTATTTTATTTAAAAATCAGTTCTATTATTAAAGTTATTAAAGCATTGCACATTGAGGATATCAATATTCTGAGTAAGTAGTTCATTTTTCAAGGGAATTAAGAAAGTTTCCAGTGCTCCAGATCTACTTTTTGGATCTCTTCCCCTGGTCCTCCATTCACTGTGCATACTGCTTCTTCAGTAACCTGACCCAAAGTAATGACCTTTCTTTAACTCATATCCAACTCTTGCTTCCTGCCCTCCTTTTATCCACACAGACTGCAGACCCCAGAAAATCCACCCCAAGTATGTTATGGTGGTGTCTCTCACGCGTTTCCATAAATAAGTCACCTGTCTTGTTAGGTATCACCTCCACCTTGGCCTTTCCCTCCCATTCTCCTTTCCAGCCCCATCTCTGCCTGCCCTGACTACCAGGTACTTCTGTCTCCCATTGGGTTCCATTGTCTTCTGCCCATCATCTGCTAAACATCATTATTTCTCCTGAGCCCAACCTCAGTACCTGCCCTCTTACCGTGCACAGGCATCAGCTTTCTCCCTCTTCAAGGTGCCAGCACTTCCCAGGGTGTGTAACGCAGTAGACTGTGTATGATAGTCAGTTGCAAGAGACCCGATCTAATACCATTTGTGCTGTATTGTCTTAAAAGGTTTTATTGGACTGACTCATTCTGTTTTCATTTCTTGTCCTCCCTTTAACAAAGGACTCAGACATGGGACTGATGGTCCACTTGGTTTGGCAGAGTAAGAGATTCTACTAAACTCAGAATGGCCCTCCTCCTACAATGGCTTGGACGTTTACCAAACTTATTCAGAGGAGCCTATTTCCCTGGGTTTTCTTTATCTTAGAATAAACTCTCACTCAAGGGGCCCCTCCTTTCCTCCTTTCCTCCTTTCCTCTAGCAAATTGACATCTATGTGACCCGTAAGAGAATGTTCTAACACATATGAACCTTGGGAGTCAATAAAGCTGAGGCTGAAACTGAGACAGCCACTGTACCTCTGATCAATGAACTTTTTAAGTAGTATGCATTTTTCAACTCAAACATATTATGAAATTATGTTGACATAAAGGTGACCGATTCTCTATTTTCTGATTGCATTTAACCATTTTTTAAAGTGTGAGTGCTGAGGTCCATTCCAGAATGTTAGTACAGATATTTTATTGGGAGAAATCTCAGGATTTTTTTTTTTTCTGAAAGTGATGGAAAGTCTTTGTCAACCCCATGCTGAAAACATTTCAGTGTCAGTGAAATGTCAGTGTTGTGATCTCTCTGGCTGCTGTGTGGTGATCTGATCGGAGAGGAGATGGGTGAAGGGGTTGATCAGTTTGAAGGTGTTTGCCGTTGTCCAGGACAGATGATGAAAAGTTGGGTTTTCTCGTAGTTCTGGAGACTGGAAGTCTAAGCCCAGAGTGCCAGCATGGTCAGAGCTCTGGTGAGAACTCTCTTCCTGGCTTCCAGATGGCCACCCTCTCACTGTGTCCTCACATGGCAGAGAAAGAGAGCAAGCCCTCTGGTCTCTTCTTATAAGGACACTAATCCCGTCTTGATGGTCTGATCCTCATGACGTCATCTCAACCTCATTACTTCCCAAAGGCCCCAAATCCAAATACCAGCACATTGAAAACAAACTTATGGTTGCCAGGGGGGATGGGGGGGAGGGATAAATTGGGAGATTGGGATTGGCATGTACCCACTACTGTATATAAACTAGATAACCAACAAGGACCTACTGTATAGCACAGGGAACTCTACTCAGTGCTCTGTCATGACCTATATGGGAAAAGAATCTAAGAAAGAGTGGATATATGTGTATGTATAACTGATTCACTCTGCTGTACAGCAGAAACTAACACAACATTGTAAATCAACTCTACTCCGATAAAAAGATTGAGAGGTAGAGTTTCACCATAGGAAATTTGAGGGTATAATTCAGTCTGTAGCAGCGTGTACACACACACACACACACACACACACACACACACACACACACACCACACACACATGCGCGCATGCGTCCAGACCAGCAGGCAAGGCAACCCAAGACTCTTCACTCATTAGACTCGAGCAGAGTTGTTCTCTAGGTTTGAAAATCAACATGATGGTCTGTGGTGGTGAATAGATTCACACATAACTAGCAAGTTAAGTTACTTCTCTTTTAGTCTGTTTTTTCCTCAGAAGAGCAAGATTAATAAAATATACTCTGAAGAACTTTAGAAGTTAGAGCTTGTGGATTCTGAGGACCTGGTTGAGAGCCTGATATATTGTAAAATATAAATGGTTGCCATAAGGCTGATGTTCTGCATGTTTTCTAGAAAACGGAGAGTAAGAGAGTAAGAATTTAATACTGTTTACCCAACAACCTCTTCAAGTCACTAGACACGAGTCATTAGAAATGTACTCTTGCCTTCAAACACGGGTAGTGTCCATAACTTCCTTTTTAAAACAGCCAAAACTACTCATTTAGTCATGAGCCATATATATTGAGGGTCAGATCTGTGCCAGACACTGTGCTGAGGACCAGGGACCTGGTAGGGAACAAGACAGGCTAGGACTGAGCCTTCCTGGAGCTTCCAGTGTGCTTGTGAATATGGGTTTGGAGTCAGTAGCTATAAGGATGAGGATGCTATGAAGACAGAAGGATGAAGTGGATGGAAGCTGGTCATAGAGCTACAGTAGTCTTAGGGGTCACCTCAGTCATCTTTGAGGGAGCAACCATTGGGCTGAAATGAGAATGATGAACAAGAGTGATGTAGGTGAAAATTGGAAAGAAAGAAGATCCCGGGCAAATAGAACAGCATTTCTTAAATGTTTAGAGACCCAAGAGTGTGGCTTCTTAGAGGAAGTACCAGAAAAACAGTGTGACTAGAAAGTAGATGGGAAGGGGAAAATGGCTCAGGATGAGGCTGGGGTGGTGGACAAAGAACAGAACACAGAGGGTCTTGCAAACTGTATTAAGAATGTTGGACTTTCCTGAGGGCAATAACTAGAAAACCAGTGAAGCTGCAGGCCTGGGGCATCACATACTGGTGTCCTGATCTCCAGTCAAGGAGTTGTAAGGACAAGAATGATGATACCTAAGTGTATACCAAAGAGTGACCACCTTGGACCCTGAGTTTTGAAGGAGTGGGACAGGGTCTCCTCCTTTAAACAAATTGCTGGGCAGTGACTCAAAGAGGCAGCGACCCAGAGATACTGAGAGAAAGAAGTGGGAGGAGGTTCTGTCCAGATGGAGGGACATGTTTAGGGCTACAAAGAAATAAGATGAATACGGACTCCTATGACACTTTTCATGAGATAAATGGCATATTTCTATCGGTTAGAAGTCTCTGTGTTGCAGATAACAGAAAAACCAGTACTCAAATTGGCTTAAAAATAATTAAATTAATTGGCTCAAGTAATTGGAAGTCCAGACATAAGGCAGTCTCCAAAGTTATCTGAATCTGTGGATTCCAGCTCTATTTCTCTCAGCTGCATCTTTCTCTCTACTGGCTACGTTTCCTCCTGGCTTTCCTCCTGGTGGCAAAATGGCCACAGCACTGCATACCATCTGGGACAACCCTGGCCTCCTCACATGATTCCAGTTGGACTCCCTCCCTATTGTTTTTGAAACAATCTTTTTGGTTGGGGGATTTCCATGGACTTATTGGCTTAGACCTGGGCTCTTGTTCAAGTGAAATTGGCAAGCTTGATGGGCCCACCTGTGGACCAGTCAGAGACGAGGGAGGGTGAGCATGCCTTGGAACACCTGAGTTGCATGGGGGAGACATAAGAATGTAGACACATCAAGACCCTGTTAGGAAAGAGAGAGGGGAGTGGATTCTGGGTAGAAACCAACAATCCCCTACACCAGGGGTTGGTAAGCTTTTTCTGTAAAGGGACAGATAGTAAATACTTTAGGCTAGTAAATACTTTAGGCTGTGTGGGTCATACGGTCTCTGTTACCACTACTCAGCCTGGCCATTGTAATAGGAAAGCACCCGCAGACAATATATAATAATAAATGAACAGGTGTGGCTATATTCCAGTAAAACTTTATTTACAAAAACATGCCAGATTTGGCCCTTGGGCCGGAGTTTTTTGACCCCTGACCCACACTATCTCACAGTAATCACTATGATTTAGCCTTCTCTAGATTGTTCTCCATCTGAAAATTTCCCTTGGTGTTTATTTGTAACCATATTTCATTCATACATAAAAATGCCGAGGGCAGATACGTGAGGCAGCAAGTAGAAGAGAGTTACAAGATAGCAAGATAAACTGGATCTCTCCGCCCTGCACCCCGTGGGTACGTTCCCTCCCGTAAGAATGGCAGCTTTGTCATGCTGACATTTTCAGATGGTGTTATTTGAAAAGCTTTAAACTTAATCCAAATAAAGAATGCAGACCTCATTTCATATTCATTGCCTTGCACACTGACAAAGCTTTAGAAATTTTGCTAAATGTGGACTTGGACGTGAGTCATGTAATTTTTACTAGTGGAGTCATAGCTCAGTTCGCAAGGCAAGACACACACATTAAGGGGACGTTAAAGGTGATAAATGTGATATGTGGCTGAGACTGGATGTCCAACATTTGTATGTTCTTCCTGCTCTTTTTCTATTTTGGTATAGAGATTGGGGAATTAAATTCAAAGAGGAGAAAGAGATGGATTTCCTTTCAAGTGGCAAGAAGTGAAGAAAGGGTAAATGCTTTTTCCCACTGAACACAAAACTGCTCGTTTTCTGGCACGGTGCTCGACAAGAAGTGATTTCTGACTCACTTGCTTAATTCTTTCAGATTTCAACTGAAAAGTCTTAGAGAAAGTCAGGAGTTGCAAAATGGACGTCTGGGATCAAAAAAGCAACTAAACCAGGGAGCCAGAATGGGGTGGGTGAAAAAGGAAACGTAAGGCAGAGAAGTACAGGTGTTAGAAAAGCAATGTTACATAGAAAATGTTATAAAACATCTTACATATAAAATAAGAGATTCAATAATACTGATCAGTCTGTAGAGATCATCACTGGCTGAAAAGACACAGGATGAGCTGTGTCACTCCAAACTGAGTGTTTGAATCCAAAAGATAGCAGTAAAGAATGGAGGAATAAACCACATGTGCAGAAAGTAAAAAATCTTATTCCTACCTTTTCTCAAGCAATTGACAAATTTGTAGGCTGGAAAAATACTCTTGTTGATGATGTTGCCTTTGGCCAGACAACAAATCAAGAGGGGCTACCAATCCAAGTTACATTGATTGAGACTTTAAGCTGCTTTAAAGTCTTCTTTTTTCTTTCTTTTTTATTGGTGGGGGAGGAGGAAGGTGTTCCATTTAATCATACAAAGAATTAGAAGTTAGGTATGACCCTCCAAAAAGCTTTCTTTGTGCTTCTGTCAAATCCAAATTTTTACTAAAATAAAGTCACAAATAAAAAATGGTGGAAGGTGAACAGTCTCCTGTGAATACTCGGATAAAGGTAATAATTCAGTAACACTGAAAATTAAAATCAACAAGAGGAAAAGATGCCAAATTCTGAAATCAACTGGCCTAATTATAAAGCATATGGAGCCAAGCGGAGTAAAACCCCACCCGGGTCAGCATATGGCAGCCCAAAGTTTTATCTTTATCAAAAAAGTCGAAGATGCTTTTATTCCCCTTTCCCCTGCCACCTCTGCCTCCTGTCTCAGGAATCTGTGGCCTGTACTAATGAAAAAACAGAGCAAGAGGGACTGCCCTGGTGGTGCGGGGGTTAAGAATCTGCCTGCCAATGCAGGGGACATGGGTTCGAGCCCTGGTCCAGGAAGAGCCCGCATGCCACAGAACAAGTAAGCCCATGAGCCACAACTACTGAGCCTGCACTCTAGAGCCCGCGAGCCACAACTACTGAGCCTGCATGCCACAACTACTGAAGCCCGTGCACCTAGAGCCCGTGCTCCACAACACAAGAAGCCACTGCAATGAGAAGCCCGCGCACCGCAATGAAGAGTAGCCTCTGCTTGCTGCAACTAGAGAAAGCCTGCACGCAGCGACGAAGACCCAACGCAGCCAAAAATAAATTAATAAATTTAAAAATTAAAAAAACAAAAACAAAAACAGAGCAAGCATCCCTCTGACACCTTTAAGTGTGCTCTAGGGGGCACACTTAAAATTATTTTTTCTAATTTCATGCCCATCATTCTGTGTCCCTGTAAAGATTTTTTTTTTTTAACCCAGGGAAGTATCTGGACTGCAGAGGGAGGCCTGGGCGTGGCCCCGTCTGTTACCAGAGGTGCCATCTTTAAGAGGAAATTGATCCAAGTGGGGATGAAACTAGGAAGAGAGCTCAAGGACTGTACATTTTGGGAATTTTTGTTTTGCAAGTCCTGCATCAGGTAAAAGATCCAGGAACCAACCAGGAATGGTAAAAGATGCCCCCCATTAAAGAACAGAAAAAAATGTGTGAAGACGTCCCAGAAGCAGGATTAGGCTAGAGCATCAAAATACCCTCCACGCTGTAGTGACTGGAAGTGGATTTACCATCACACGGTGTATAGATAAGGAAACCTGGATCCATAACACTCCCCAGATCTTCAGGTGAGAATGGAGTCTGGGCAGGTTTCATCTCATGCAAGGATATGAAGAGAGAAATGCCTCCTTCAGAAGTCTGAAAATAATACTCTGGGACAACATGCAAGGACAGCATTCAGACGACTAAGGGGTAGGGGAGTCTGAAGATTATCTCATGTAGAATCCATGTGAAAAATTCAGACAACTGTTTGGATTTCTCGACTTGCTTAAAGAAGCCATAATCTCTACACAGTATCATGAAGAGAGAAGAGGCTGAGATAAAAAGGGACTTGAGTTTGAGCAATGAAATTCAAGAAAGAGAAGATGGAATTGCTTTCAAGGTGTAGAAGCTGGGATGTAGAGAGTCTGCAAGAAATTAAAGACATAGTAGTAGAATTAAAATTAGCCTCAAAGGCAGGACAGAGCAAAACAATGGCATGGCAGCCAAGTTTGCACATTTCCCAGAAAGGCTATGATCTGACACCTACCTTCTTCCTTAGGCTTACGTTTTACCACTCACCCCTCACTTCTTCAGCCACAGGTGTTCTTTTCTTTTCCTCAAATTCACCAGCCTCTTCCCTTTCCCAGAGCCAGCTGTTTCTTCTGGCCAGACTGCATGCTTCCCTACTCTTCTCTTCGCTGGGTTCAAATCCCAGCTCAGGCAATTTACTTGACTTCTTGGATACTCAGTCTCCCCGTCTGTAAATCTGGTTAATAACAGAATCTTCTTTCCGTTGTTGTCATGAGAATTAAATGAAAAATATACAGACCTTAACATAGAACCCGGTATGTAGCAAGTGTTCAATACGCATTAGGTAGTCACAACACTAGTACTGGTATGGTACTGGTATGGTATGGTATTCCTCCTCTAATAAGTGCCTTGCTCACAAGACTAATAATTCGCTCCATGAAAACAAAGATTTTGCTTCGTCTGTTTGTCCTTATCTATCCTGCACCAAAATACATAGAAAATGGTATAAGAGTTAAAATTGAAGCTATAATGGGACATTTCTTGAGTCTAAGAAAGAGTTTTCTCTACAGAATAAGGTTCACTGTATTTCACTCAAATTCACATTGAGACATTGTCTAGAAAACTCTTCAACTACATTGATGAAGAAAATTTATCAAGCTTCTGTATAAGGAAATAATAAGGAAAAAAGTAATCCATGAATAAATATGTAAGAACTAGGCTGGTATCACACTTTTTTAGTGCAACCCTAAATTCCAGAAGACAATGGAGACCTCAAAGCAATTTTTAGAGAAAAGGTTGTGAATCAGGAATTTTATAGCTTGTCAGGATGTCTTTTATGTGTGACAGTAACAAAAACACATCCTCAGATAGAAGGACTTGGAAAATGTCAGCCACGTAAGCTTCATGGAAAAATGTTCCTTGAAGAAATAATTACAGCCAACAGAAAATCCAAATTAAATGTTTGAAATGTTTGGGAAAATAGTAAAAACAAATTGGCAATATGCACTGAAACAAATGAAAATTAAGACGGATCCAAATAATTGTAAACCTGTCCTAAAAGTGTCACAAACGAGAATTGTCCTCACAAAAGAAGATAAAACATTTTAATGCAGAGCAATATGAAAGATCTTGATCTATAAAACTACATTACATTAACAGAGGCCATAATCTGAACGGGGGAAAAGAAAATGGAAGTGTGTTAAACATTTTGCTTAAATTAGAGTGACCAAAAATGTACGTTTCTTAATTCTAGTCATTTTAAACTGTAGGTTAAAGAAAATACTGTATTTGAAAAACTCAGAGGTAATTCATCAGAGAAAAGCAAAGTGGAAAAAAAAAAAAAAAAAAAAAGGCTGACCTGGTTAGGAAAAAACAGAGTAAAAGGAGAACTCAAGAAGCAAAAACAGAAAAAGGAAAGTAGACATATACCAAATATAGTACTTGTAAGAGTTATTATAAATGAGATAAACTCACTTATTAAAGAAGAGATCCTGAAATTGATATGTAATGAAACAAAGTCCAGTTGTCTGCTATTGACTAAAGACATACCTAAAACGAATCCATATTAAAAAGTATAGCAGACACAAAAAGAAAAAAGAAAAAAGTTACAATTTAATAGGCTATGTAGAATTTAATATAGCATCAAATGAGACTATGAACAAAGACCACCATTTTAATTGTAAAAACTAAAAGGTAATAGAGCACCAATTAACTTTTGTTCCAAAATCAGTGAATTATGTTCCAAATTATGTTCCAAAATCAGTGAATGAAATATATGTAAAGCTCACACTCTTAAAAATACAAGGAGAAATTTATAGAAACATGCCTATCTCAAAGTAATTAAAGAATAAGTGATGATGTAGAAAAATATTAATAAAATGAATAAGTTGTATTTAAAGGATGCGTTTTGAACTATATATCCTACAAACAGAGAGTATGCCCTTTTCCAGGGAACATGGAACTTTAGTTCGTTTAAATATTATGTATTAAGCCACAAATAAAGTCTCAAGTATCAAAACAGAGAAAATAAATATAGAGAAAAAAAGGCAATAGCTTTCACAATTTATCACCAAGAAGCATTTAGAAAGTACAGTGGGAAAAGATCGTAATCACTAAAACAATCCTCAAATATAAACTGCCTGGGAATAAGCTTCAAAATAAAAGTACAGATGAAGAAAAACCGTAAAAGTTTACTGAAGAATTTAGAACGAGATTTAAGTACCTCAAGAAACATATTCTGTTTGGAGTATAGTAGGACCTAAAAGTGAGAAGACATCAATTCTTTCCTCAATAATCTATAAGTTCAATGTAATTTAAAAAAAAAATAGGAATGAGATTTAGGGGGAACCTAAATTTCTTCTTTGGGAAGAAAATGAGAAAATAGCCAAGAAAAATTGTGAAATGAAGGAGTAATTAGAAATGCATAAAGACAGTGAAGATTATCCGAAGAAAACTTAAGTATTTCCTGAGTGGAAATCAGGGCAAAGTCAACAAAGATGTGTAGGAAAGGACTGAGCCTTCAAGAAACACAGTTCTAGGACCACACTTACAGGACCAGGGCCCCAGCCTCTGTTTCTCAAAGGAGTGCCGTTCTGGGTCCTTATCGTGTTACAACACAGCCGTGACCTTGGACTAGTCCATTCATGCTTCTCACTGAGTCTAAATTCCTATTTGTCTTTCTCTTTCTGACTTACTTCACTCTGTATGACAGACTCTAGGTCTATCCACCTCATTACAAATAGCTCAATTTCGTTTCTTTTTATGGCTGAGTAATATTCCATTGTATATATGGGCCACATCTTCTTTATCCATTCATCCGATGATGGACACTTAGGTTGTATGGAATTTAAGAAAAAAAAATGTCATGAAGAACCTAGGGGTAAAACAGGAATAAAGACACAGACCTACTTGAGAATGGACTTGAGGATATGGGGAGGGGGAAGGGTAAGCTGTGACAAAACGAGAGAGAGGCATGGAGATATATACACTCCAAACATAAGGTAGATAGCTAGTGGGAAGCAGCCACATAGCACACGGAGATCAGATCGGTGCTTTGTCACTGCCTGGAGGGGTGGGTGGGAGGGAGGGAGACGCAAGAGGGAAAGGATATGGGAACAGATTTATATGTATAACTGATTCACTTTGTTATAAAGCAGAAACTAACACACCATTGTGAAGCAATTATACTCCAGTAAAGTTGTAAAATAAATAAATAAATAGATAGATAGATAGATAGATAGATAGATTCCTGGTCTTCGCGATGCTGGAGTGGAACTTGGTGACATGCGAAGTCCATTCCATCCTAAGTTGCTTCTGAATCTCGGAAAAAAATGGATATCCACGAAACTCAACTGGAGATGTGCAACCTTTTTTTTTTTTTTTCTATAATTCTTAATTTTTTCTGTAATTTCGATCTCAATACCTCATCTCTTCTGCTGGCAGGAAACAGAACTTAGTCAATTTTTGGAAAACCCATTTCAGTATAAATCACTCAGTTCTGGATTTCACACCCTTTCCTGTCCAGGCATCATTGAAGTTGAGGGCTACCTAGAACCCAGTGTGGGGCTGGGTTAGAGAAGCATCCAGTCCACATCCTTCATCCGTCCTAAGGACAGCATCCACTGGAGTGCACTGTGCTATCTGGTCCTCATGTGTATCTGATAAGGTTCCTATGATCCCACCCATATTCCAGCTACAGAGTCCATCTCTCCTCTTTCTGTCACAGCCTTTCCTCCTGGTGATGAGATCCCTTTATATCTACCACTTCTTAGTCAGTGAAGTTCAGTGCCTTCCCATTCCACTCTGGGACCACCAAAGGCTCTGAGAGGCTGTTTGAGATGCTCTCTGTCCCTTGCATTCCACACAGCCATCTGTGCACACTCTCTCATGGCAGTTGGTGATGCCTGAGAGGCTGCATTTGACTGCTTGGTGCTGTTTCTGATCCACATAGATGTTTATATGGCTTTTGAACACAGATAGATTTTTTCTCCCAAGTCTCCTCTTGAAGTTCTAGAAATTAAAAAAAAAGAATCTTTGAAATCAGAAACTCAATAGACAAGTTAAATCTAAGACTTGACACAACTGAAAAATTGCTGAATTAGAAGATGATACTAAGGAAATCCCCTGGGATTCAGAATCAAAGTCATTTAAAAATAACGAGAAAATTTACAAGGAATTGAAGGTAGATTGAGAGGTTCTGATGTATATCTAATGAGTTATTATGTAAGAAATAGATGGGACAGCTGAGAAGTAACATTTAAATGAAACATGCAGACTTCCCTGGTGGCGCAGTGGTTAAGAATCTGCCTGCCAGTGCAGGGGACATGGGTTCAAGCCCTGGTCCAGGAAGACCCCACGTGCTGCAGAGCATCTAAACCCGTGAGCCACAACTGCTGAGCCCGCGTGCCACAACTACCAAAGCCCGCACGCCTACAGCCCGTGCTCCGCAACAAGAGAAGCCACCGCAATAAGAAGCCCATGCACCGCAATGAAGAGTAGCCCCCGCTCGCTGCAACTAGAGAAAATCTGTGTGCAGCAATGAAGATCCAACACAGCCATAAATAAATGAATAAATGAATGAATGAAACATGCATTATTGGTCAGCAAATGGTAAATTTTTATATATGTTCTATGTGTGTTTTATAAGAATGTATACCCTGCAGCTGCTGGAGATAGTGTCCTGTATATATCTGTTAGGTCAGGTTTTACTGGTGGTGGTGTTCAAATATTCTACATCCTTATTATCTCTTGACCTGCTTGATCTAGGTCAGTGAGACAGGTGTGTTTATTTTCCCATGTGATTATGAATTTGTTTCTCCTATAGCCTTGCCAATATCTACCGTATCTATTTTGGATTATCTTATTAGGTGCTTAGAGCTTTAGAATTATATCTGTCTGGTGAATGAAACATTTATTATGAATTGTCCCTCTTTATCTCTAATAATAATTTTTGTCTAAAAGAAAGTTCTGAGATAAATATAGGCACACCAGCTTTCTTTAGGTTACTATTTTGCATGAGTATCTTTTTCTATTCTACTTTAAATCTCTCTGTATCCTTTTTGGGTGTGATTTGTTTAAATATCATCTAGCTTTTATCTGGTGTGACAGTCTTTGACTTTCAATGCAACATTTAGTACATTTATATTTAATGTGATTACTAAAACACTTGAATTTAAAATTACCATCTTGGGCTTCCCTGGTGGTGCAGTGGTTGAGAATCCGCCTGCCGATGCAGGGGACACGGGTTTGTGCCCCGGTCCGGGAAGATCCCACATGCCGCGGAGTGGCTGGGCCCGTGAGCCATGGCTGCTGAGCCTGCGCGTCTGGAGCCTGTGCTTCGCAACGGGAGAGGCCACAACAGTGAGAGGACCGCGTACCGCAAAAAAAAAAAAAATCACCATCTTACTGTTCATCACTAATCATCAGAGAAATGCAAATCAAAACCAAAATGAGATATTACCTCACATCTGTTAGAATGGCTATCATCAAGAGGATAAGAGATCACAGGTATTGTTGAGAATGTGGAGAAAAGGGGACTCTTGTACACTGTTGGTGGGAATGTAAATTGGTTCTGCTGTTATGGGAGACAATATGGAGGTTCCACAAAAAATTAAAAACAGAACTACCATATAAACCAGCAATTCTACTTCTGAGTATATACGCAAAGGAAATTAAAACAGGATATTGAAGAGATAACTGCACTTCCATATTTATTGCAGCATTATTCACAATACCCAAGATACGGAAACAACCTAAGTGCCTGTCAGCAGATTAATGGGTATAGAAGATGTGGTATACATGCACAATGGAATCTTATTGAGCCATGAGAAGGAAGGAAAGCCTGCCATTTGCAACAACATGGGTTGACCTTGAGGGCATTATGCTAAGTGAGATAAGTCAGACAGAGAAAGATAAATATTGTTTGATATCACTTATATGTGGAATCCAGAAAAGCCAAACTTGTAAAAACAGAGAGTGGATTGGTGGTTACCATGGGTTGTGGGTGGGTGAATGGGAGAGATGTTAAGAGTACAAACTTGTAACTGGTAGATAAATAAGTTCCGGAGATCTGAAGTGCAGTATAGTGGTTATAGACAACAATATTATACATATCGAGCTTGTGGAGAGACTAGGTTTTAACTATTCCCACCACAAAAAAGAAATGGTAATTATGTGATGTGTAGAGGTGTAGCTGACACTACAATGACGATTGTATTGCAATATATAAATGTATCTAGGGCTTCCCTGGTGGCGCAGTGGTTGAGAGTCCACCTGCCGATGCAGGGGACACGGGTTCGTGCCCTGGTCTGGGAAGATCCCACATGCCGCGGAGCGGCTGGGCCCGTGAGCCATGGCTGCTGAGCCTGCATGTCCGGAGCCTGTGCTCCGCAACGGGTGAGGCCACAACAGTGAGAGGCCCGCGTACCGCAAAAAAGTATCTAATCAACAGGTACACCTTAAACTTACCCAATGTTATATGCCAAATACATTTCAATTTTAAAACCCCCCCCATCTTACTATGTGCTTTCTATTTGTCCTGTTTTCTCTTTTTTTACTCTTTCTTCTTGTGTTCTTTCAGGTTACTTTTTATTATTCCATTTTCATCCTTCTCTTACCTTGGAAATAAGAGTTAGTGGTTACGCATAATACATCACATATTTGTAATGTATCAACATCTAATATCAGTTGATATTTTCACCCTCTTACTGAACAAAGCAAAACCCATAGAATACTTTTAAGTACTTTACCCCTTATCCATTGTTGACTCCATTCCATCTCGATTCTTTCTATATTTTAAAACTCACTAAGACATTATCATTATTGATTTATAGAGTCAAAATTCATATAAATGTACCCACATATTTATACACCTTTTATCTTTAAAAAGTTTTCTGTATTTATATTCAAGTATCTACAGACCCAAGTTTTACGTTCCTTTGGGGTAAATGGACGAGGAAAAGTGTGACTTTGAAATCTTTAACAGTGTTTCATAATCCCTTTGGATTTGCAGCCTACTCATTGTGGGCATTTCCTAAACCAAAATTTAAAAGCCTGGAGCCTGACACATGGTGTGACAGTGGGCCACCAAAGTAGCAATTAGAATGACTCAGAAAATCAGGCACGTAGGATGGTTTCATCTGGAATTGTTGGATTTTGTTTTAAGATGATTCTACCCTCCACCACTTCATATATCCTAATTAAAAATTAAATTCTAAAATTCTAAATTAAACTAATCTTCTTTTAGGATTCTGTAGCACTTTTAAATGCCTGGACACATCCTGAACATGACAAATCCAAGGGAAAGTATCACATAAATGAGATAAAGCAGTCAGCTCAAGCATCTGAGTACTACAGGCTGAGTGCCATCACCTGCTCAAATTCAGCCGGAGTTTAAAAAAAGCAGGATTGGTAATGAAAAAGGTATTTGAGGGTGGACAGTAGTCCATCTGTGAGGTCATGGAAGCATTTCTGATATTATGCAAATTATGTGATCTGACACCTCTCTGCAGTTAGTCCTCCTGGGATTTCAGGACTGGCAACCCAAGGATGAAGATCTCCATTACTAGATAAATGTCATAAATGGGATACTTAGGATCTGCCCTTCCTCTTGGCACTCGGAGAGCTGTGTGAGGGTTCCTGGGCTCAGTGTGTGTCCATCCACACAGGACAGATTGCTTCTGACTTAACATGGGTGTTATGCCCACCTTCCTTGTTTCAGCCTTAAAATGGGAAAAGATGTTGAAGCATGAAGGAAGAATCCAAGTGAGTTCTTAGGTCTTGAAACCTTGTCCAATGGGATGTTTTCACAGCAGAGAAAATCCTTTGGCCATTCCCGGATCTGCTGGCCATTGTGAGGAAAGGAGCATGGCACTTTCCAGTAGTATTTGTGAATTTCTTTTCCTCCTTGTTTCAGAATAGGTTGTATGAGAGTTTAAGTCTGCCTGTGGGTATGATCCACCAAGCCCTACAGACTGACTGCTACATAAAAATTCATTCCCTCAGTAAGGCATGGCGTCTACCCATGAGAGCCTGTGGACTAAGAAAAGAGTCATAAATGCAAAGGTATCAGCTACACTGCTCCCCCTGTTCCATTTAATCTCTAAACTTACAGGGATGAGCAGAGCTCAGATCTTATCCAGAACTAAAGACAGCAGGACAAAGGCAAGATATGCACTGTTGATTTACTAGAGAAAGTAGACAGTTCTCTGTACATCCTCAGACCCTTGTAGGACAGACTGGGTTCTTCTGGGAGAAGATATTTCTCTGCTCTCTGATATTCTATAGCCCTTGCGTCTTAGGATTGCCAGAGTTAGCAAATAAAAACACAGGACACCCTTTTATTGTATGCAACATACTTACACTAAAAAATTATTTGTTGTTTATCTGAAATTTATTTTACTGGGCTCCCTGTATTTTATCTAGTAACCCCGCTGCAGTTTATTTTCGTGTCTTATTGGACTGCTTTCCAATTCCTCACTCTTTGTTGTATGTCATAGGTCTTGCTTTACAAGACTGCAGACTCCTGGGAATTACCTCTAGTCCCTTATAGCATCTGACTCAGGATTGAGTTTTTAGTATGACTGAATTAATGTAAATTTAATTTGGTTTGACATGGATGTCATTATTATCACTCCAGACAACAGCCTTGAAGTTGCCAAGAGTATTAGAGAGACCCACCTCGTAGAATCTAAAGATGCCTATAGGTATCTGATTCCAAAAATTGGTGCTGTACGCACTGCCTGTCCTTTGAAGCTGGCAGGAGTAGCAACATGGTTTAGCTCAGTGTGGTCCAACAAAAATATAGTGTGAGCCTTATCTATACTTTAACATTTTCTAGTAGCCACATCTAAAAAATGAAAAAGAAATAGAAGGAGTCCATTTTAATTACATATTTCATTTCACTCAATTTATCCAAAATATTGTCACTTCAACATGGAGTTAATATAAAGAAATTTTGATGAGATATTTTTTACTTTTATTCATGTGGAATCTTCAAAACCTGGCATGTATTATATATTTATCACACATCTCAAACTGCGAAATTTCACTAGAAATACTTGATTTGTATTTCTGAAATTTGCGGTTGAAAAGTAGGTTCGCATACCCAAGTTTTATCAAAATAAGAGATTTCCAGTAACTGAATTGAATATAGTTTTTTTTACATTTACAATTAATTAACATTTAATAAAGTGAAAAATTAAACTCCTCATTCCCTACCAGCCGTATTTCAAGTACTCAGTCGCCTCAGTCCAGGGCTGGACAGTCTTTGGAGCATCCTTCTAAACTCCTCTTAACCAAACAAGATGAATACAACAAACATACAAACAATGATATCCCTCTTGGGTCTGGGATCAACAGAGCGTACCGATTCCCTGCAGTTCCTGATAATTCCCCTCGCTGCCACAGCACATCTCCTGTGCACCAGTTTTTTTTCTTCCCATGGCAAAATCAGACAATGTGATTTTACTTAAAAACCACCGAACGAGCTAACGCCATTCATCCTTTTGAGCGTCTCGATTTTGCAGGTTGCTTTGTGGATGATGTTTTAATCAGCGAAGCCGTTTGCAGACCTTCCTGCAGACATTAGGTCTTCTGCCATGTGAAACAATCTGAACCCCTTTGAAAAGGCGAACGCCAGAACCTCCCCCGCAGTCCAAACAGTTTGTGGACTATGTCTAAATAGTCTGGTGTACTAACCGCAGCTGAGGAATTTGCTAGTGCATGAAAGTACTGTAACGAAAATGTTGTCATTCTGAGGCTTGGGGGGAGGAGTGGAGTATGCTAAGAACAGACGCTGGGGCTCTGGCAGGGCTGCAGGCAGTGTCAGGATCCCGGGATCAAAAGGTGATGGAGAGGCATCTAATTGAAGAGCACAGCTCTGATATTTGTGGTTTCCTTTCCGGCCGTGGAATTCGGTACAGTCCTTAGAACAGCTCACTGGCCAGCTCTGGGGCCCTGCAGGAAGAAGGGAGGGGATTCCTGGAAGTCACAGATGATGGGGTTGGGTCCTTGTCTGCACACCTCTGGGACTTGACATCACTTTTCATTGTCTTTACTCAGCGCAAGGCAGCCTAACCAGAAGCTGGGCTCTCCCAGTGGAATTCAATTTATACTTAAGGCTGATGCAGATGGAAGTGTAATTAAATAAGAAAAAAAAAAGAGAGACGAAAGTGTACACAGGGGAAGAAATAGCTGCAAGATGCTAAAATAAATGTAAATGTATTTCTCACCCAACTCATGTTACGTGGTACTTGTGTTTGATGTCTTATGCAAATGTTTCTCCTTCAGCGCTCCCTTGCATGTGATTAGTTTCCCAGAGTCTTGATATGTTTTCACTCTTTATTTTCTGGCCCTTAACATTATTATGTGTGGAGGTGGCAGGGGAGTTGAGAGGAGAAGGAGACAGACTGGCTTAATTCTCTCCTTCACACCCAAGGAAGACAGGAGTCTTAATGAAGGGGAAAATGTTTGTTTGGTCATTTAATCCGTTTTAATTGAGCACCTAATGTATGGAACACTAGGGGTACAAAAGGATGCGAGGTGATTTATCATTTGAGAGAAACTCCAGCTTTACCATCTTGTATGACCTTAGGCCAATGACACTTTTTTTAAGGTTCAGTTTCCTCAATTTAAAATGCGGATAATAAAAAAATTTTTTTTAATTACCTAAAAGGGGATAATAAGAAGAAATGGGTAAAGGAGAAATCATCTGTAGATTATTCAATAAATGGAGCCTATTATAATAATTATGATTAAAGATGAGTTATCACCCCCTCATTTTTTTTTACCCTGATCTTTGAAATTTTTTTTTTTTTTTTTTGCGGTACGCGGGCTTCTCACTGCTGTGGCCTCTCCCGTTGCGGAGCACAGGCTCCGGATGTGCAGGCTCAGCGGCCATGGCTCACGGGCCCAGCCGCTCCGCGGCATGTGGGATCCTCCCAGACCGGGGCACGAACCCGCGTCCCCCACATCGGCAGGCGGACTCGCAACCACTGCGCCACCAGGGAAGCCCTGAAATTTTTAAAATAATTGATTCATGGCCTAGTACATGGTCAATTTCTGAAAATAAACCATGGGTGCTTGTGAAGAATGCACATTCTCTGGTTGTTGCATTAAAAAGATCAAAATACGGTAGCGTAAATGACCTTACGCCAATTAAATAGAAAATTTAGATGAAATAGAAATATTCTTAGAAAAACATATTACTAAAACTGACACAAGAAGAATATAAAATCTGAATAATCTTAATCTATTTTAAAAATGGAACCTATGTCCTCTATAAGTTCCTTAAGTGAAGGCTTTTGGGTTGTAAACTCTGTTTTTCTCTATAAATATCTCTACATCCATCCTCTTTCCTGAAGGTAATTTTTCTTGGCAACCAATTCTAGGTTGATAGTTATTTTTTCTCATCACTTTAAAAATGTTATCCCATTGTCTTCTGGCCTCCGTAGTTGGTATTGAGAAGGCAGGAAGGCTGTCGCCATTCTTACTGTCATTCCTTTGCATGCAGGTGTCTTTCGTTCTGGTTCCCCCCACCTCTCCGCCCCCCGTTTTGCAGTTTCACTGGTATGCTGTACATTTATTTCTTTAATTTACTCATCTTGGGGGTGATACTTTGTGTTTCCTGGATTTCTGAGTTGATTTTTTTTTATCATTACAAAAAAAAAAAAATCATAGCTATTGTGTCTTCAAACAATGCCTGTGCTCCATTCTTTAATCTCGTCTTTGGGGCACCCAGTAAGACGTGTACTCGTCTTTCTTATTCTGTCATTCATCTTCCTTAACATCTATTATTTTTTTTAGATTAATAAATAGTGACTTTATAAATTGATATCAGGGTTCAAGGATATGCAAGTTAATGCTAATTTATTTTCATTTTTGAACGAACAAGATTTGTTACCGGAAACATGTAATTTAGATAAAATAAGCGGAAATTGGAGATTGTATTTCTGCATACTTTAGCCTGCATACAGGCTAAATGAAAACATGATAGATATAATGAGGAATGAATTGTTATTCTCTAATCCATAGGTGGTTTATTTTGAAAATTAATGTCAATTCTGCTGAAACTTATATTTCTTTTTAACATCTTTATTGGAGTATAATCGCTTTACAATGTTGTGTTAGTTGCTGCTGTATAACAAAGTGAATCAGCTATACGTATACATATATCCCCATATCTCCTCCCTTTTGCATCTCCCTCCCACCCTCCCTATCCCACCCCTCTAGGTGGTCACAGTGCACCGAGCTGATCTCCCTGTGCTATGCGGCTGCTTCCCACTAGCTATCTATTTTACCTTTGGTAGTGTATATATGTCCATGCCACTCTCTCACTTCATCCCAGCTTACTGTTCCCCCTCCCCGTGTCCTCAAGTCCATTCTCTACGTCTGCATCTTTATTCCTGTCCTGCCCCTAGGCTCTTCAGAACCTTTTTTTTTTTTTTAGATTCCATATATATGTGTTAGCATACGGTATTTGTTTTTCTCTTTCTGACTTACTTCACTCTGTATGACAGTCTCTAGGTCCATCCACCTCACTACAGATAACTCAATTTCATTTCTTTTAATGGCTGAGTAATATTCCATTGCATATATGTGCCACATCTTCTTTGTCCACTCACCTGTCGATGGATACTTAGGTTGCTTCCACGTTCTGGCTATTGTAAATAGAGCTGCAATGAACATTGTGGTACATGACTCCTTTT
Source organism: Hyperoodon ampullatus (assembly GCF_949752795.1). Lineage (NCBI taxonomy): Eukaryota > Metazoa > Chordata > Mammalia > Artiodactyla > Ziphiidae > Hyperoodon > Hyperoodon ampullatus. The sequence continues at coordinate 35,192,800 of NC_136932.1, read as the reverse complement.
GGATTATGGTTTTCTCAGGGTATATGCCCAGTAGTGGGATTGCTGGGTCATATGGTAGTTCTATTTTTAGTTTTTTAAGGAACCTCCATACTGTTCTCCATAGTGGCTGTATCAATTTACATTCCCACCACATCTATTATTTTTTTAAGTGAGCTACACAATAGACTATCTCAGGAAATTGAACAGAATTCATTAAACGACTTTGTCAATTGTCAAAAGAGGTTGCAGTAAGGAGGCTATGAGATGGGGCTAAGGTGGTAGGGAGAGCAATAAACTAAAGCCACAAGCAAAATGAAGTGTGAGTAAAGCAGAGGACCCTCACCCATCACAGCAGGTAGACCCTAATACCACTCCTCTTCCTCTTCATTTTGCGGGGTCTTCCTTTCTTGGCTCAGACACAGCTCAACAAAACATTTTCTCCTGCTACAGAGCAGCTAGCACAAGGTCACTGTCATAAAATGTAATATATTTACCAGTGTGGGCAGAGATGTCTGAAACCCAAGGTTTCAAGTGGACAGGGTTACTAGAGAAACACCAGCTGTGGTCTAGGATATAAAAAGTGAGGAAAAGGTTAAAATTTTCTGATTGTTTCCAATAGCCACATACCCTTCCCTCCAACTCATCCCAAGTCCTTGATTTTCTGTAAAATACATGGTTGCTGTTTGTGATGGACAAACTTTAGGGTAGCCATCCAATCCCTGCCTCTTGGTGTCCATACCTTTATATAATCCTCTCCCCTTGAGTGCAGGCAAGACCTGTGACTTGCTTCCAGACATCGCAACAAAGATAATAGGATGTCTTTTAAGGGACCTCCATACTGTTCTCCACAGCATTGTAAAGTAATTATACTCCAATGAAGATGTTTAAAAAAAAAAAAGATAATAGGATGTCGTTCTCATGATGAGGTTGTGTTATGTGGTGAAAGTAAAAGGATGTCATCATGTACATTGTTACTTCATGTACATGTTACTTCATGTAAGGCTCCATCTTTGAAGATTGAAGCTAAAGTCTCTCCCTGAAGACTTAATGAAGTAAGTGGCCAAGTTGGAGAGGCTTAATTGGCCGGAAAATGTGGGTAAGATTCTAGGAGCTGCATTCAGCTTCCTAAACCTACGGGCCACCTCCCGTCAACAGCCAGCAAAATTCTGCCAACATCCAGAATGAGCTTGAAAGCAGATTCTTCCATAGTTGAGCTGCCAGATGAGAATACAGCCTGACCGGACACCTTGATTACTACCTTGTGAGCCTGAGCAAAGTGCACAGCTGGACTGTGCCCAGATTCTCACCTGACAGAAACCATGAAAAAATGCACCACAGAATGTGTGGTCATTTGTTTTGCAGCAATGAAAAACTAATGCTAAGAAAACTAAAACTAAAAAAACAAGAACAAAAACTAAAACTAAAGGAGAGTAGTAAGAGAGGAGAAATTTACTCTGCCTCCACCAGACCCCTTTTCAGTGTGACATGGGACAGGCAGAGCAATGCCACATGCTGTTTCTCCACGTGGGGTTACTACATTATTTTATGACCTGTCCATCCTTGAGCATTTGTAAGGCGCAAGCGTGCTGCTAAGAAATTTTATCAGGCTGCTATGAAGAGTGTTTATTCACCAAGGTAAACTGGCTGTGGAATTTGTTGAATTATACTTGAGTAGAACTTTTACTAGTTCTAATTAGTGTTTACATGCATTGATACTCATAAAAACCCTGTGAGATGTGTAAGCAAGTGGTCTTCCATTGAAGATGAAAGATGAAATGGCTCATCCAAGTGTCTTAGTCTGTTCAGGCCACTGTAAGAAAATACCACAGACTAGGTAGTTTATAAACACAAGAGAAATTTCTCACAGTTCTGGAGGCTGGAAGTCTGAGATCAGGGTGCCAGGATGGTTGGGTGAGGGACCGCTTCTAGGTTGCAGACTTCTCGTTATATCCTTATGTGATGGCAGGGGCTAGGGAGCTCTCTTGGGTCTCTTTCCAAAGGGCATTAATCTCATTCATGAGGGCTCCACACCCATGAAATAATCATCTCCCAGAGGCCCCACCTCCTAACGCCATCACATTGGGCATTAGAATTTCAACATGTGAATTTGGGGGGAAACACAAACATTGAGACCGTAGCACTGAGTTTAACTGCTTAAAAGTGGAAAGACCAAAACTGAATACGCATCTTCTAAAACCCAAGGCCAGTTTTTTCCTTTACGTGGAAACCACCTCTGACAAAGAAGACATTCTCTGAACCCCAACATTAGTATTTAATTAAAGCAATATATTCCTAGGGTTTTTTTCCCCCCCAAAAGCAAAATAAAATTAGAAACTGGAGATCGGCACTCTCTAAAATCATGGAGATCAGCTGGTACATAGCTGGGCTTATGAGAGGAATTAGATATTTTGTATGTGATGGAACCTTCCTGCCATCATCGAAGAACCTTGTCACAAACTCTCACGCATGTGTCTTTGTGTCAAATGTGGGATCCATACTGAGGAGCATACTCAAAAGAAAACTTCAAATACAGAAGTTTCCCATATTCGGACGTGAGGAGTCAAGCTGTCTATATAAAAAGCCCACTGTAGGGAAACAGACTCACAGACTTTGAAAACAAAACAAACTTATGGTTACCAAGGGGGAAAATTAGGGGGAGGGATAAATTAGGAGTCTGGGATTTACATATACACACTACTGTATATAAAATAGATAATCAACAAGGATTTACTGTATAGCTGATTCGCTTTGTTATAAAGCAGAAACTAACACACCGTTGTAAAGCAATTATACTCCAATAAAGATGTTCAAAACACAAAAAACCAAGGATTTACTGTATAGCACAGGGAGCTCTACTCAATATTCTGTAATGACCTGTATGAGAAAAGAGTCTGAAAAAGAATGGATATATGTATATGTATAACTGAATCACTTTTCTGTACAGCAGAAACTAATGCAACATTGTAAATCAAT